>NC_081826.1:18816515-19119545 GCF_030867095.1 Alligator mississippiensis
GGAAAAGTTGGATCCAAGCTGGGGTAGCACCCGGCCCACTAGCAGCCTACCCCCCAGGCAGCCCTGGGGTGCACTGCCACTGTGGAGGGAAGGACTAGGGCCTCCCATAGCTCAGGGGCCGTTTGGCCTGCTAGCAGCTCATCCCCTGGCCATGGGCAGGCGCCAGCTCTGACAAAAAAAAAAAAAAATGGAACTGGCCCTTTGCCATAACACGTAAAAATTGAAACAGTTTAGTCCTCAGGGTTTTAGTCTATGCCCCACTGTTTCAATTTAAAGGGCATAGAATAAAACCTTGGGGATTAAACCCCCATCACATGTACAAGCTCCCTTGGAGACAGAACTCCAGCACATAAGGTTTCCTTTGTTTACAGGCTTTTCCTCCCTAACTCTGCCTGATGCAGCTTTTCCCCGCAACTCATTACTTACATTCCACCCTCGGCCCAAACTTTTACCCACGCAGATAACTGCTCATTCCACCAGCAATAAGGAATCTAACTCAGCCAGTCATGATGTTAGGTAATGAGCCATCTGGTGAGGGGTGACTGTGAAAAGATACGTGGAGATCTATGAACTTTAAAAAACAATAATCTTCTTTATAGTCTGCAAATACCTAAAGGGCAATCATAAGGAGGAAAGGGATTGACTTCTTCCTGTGACTGTTGGTGACAGGACCAGGAGCAATGGCCTTAAACTGAAGCAGAGGAAAATTAGGATGGAAATCAGGAAGAACTTTCCAAATATGAGGATGGTCAGGCATTGAAACAGGCTGCCCAGAGTGGGTGTAGAATCTCTATCCCTGGAAATTTTCAAGAACAGGTTAGATGGACACTTGACTTGGCCGGTAAAGGATGATCCTGTCTTTACCTGGGGCTGAACTAGATAACCCTTTGAGGTCCCTTTCAGCTCTACTTTCCTATGATTCCTATTTAAGAAGGATAATAACAATTAATTAGATGACCTTTTAATGGCTGTGAATCTTCCAGCCCCAGCTGAAGAACTCTGATGTTGCTAGACAGCAGCAGTCTTGCTTGGACATGCAGAAAGATAAAATTAAGGGCTGGCAGTGGCAGAAGAGAATTCTTTGTCATCGCTTCATACGGTCCATTTTTATTTCAGTCAGAGGTGTAACTTAAAAATTTGGATCCCCGAGTAACACAGGACCAAGGAAAAAGGGGAAGCAAGTTCTTACCTCCTCACATAGGGGCCATAGCAGAGGTATCACAGGCAAGCTCCCCAAACAAGCTGCTGCAGCAAGGTATCCCTGAGGGCTGCCATTTCGGCACTGCTTCTGAATCAGTGCCTGAGGCTGGTTTCCTGCACACCTCCCCTGCAAGTTATGCTACTGATTTCAATATAAGCATGGAGTTTTTAAAAACATGACAAAGCAAAGAAAGCAGCAGAGGAGGGAAGATAAAAAATCTACTTTATTGGTTTTTTAATAATCATTTCTTGTGTGGGCATTTTTTGGTAACTGCAGAATATCACCAGTTCTGCCAATGATAGCCCTGGCATGAGGGAACTTTGACATGCAGAAAAAGAACTTCAACCCCATTTAAAAGTGTAAAATAAAGGGAGTGAAACAAAGAAATGGAACTTTTGCAGGATAAAAACAATATCTTCCAGTAGTACCCACAGGTTCTAGTCCTGGCCATAGCACTGTGATATTACATGCTGTATAAAGAATCACATCTTGTTTTTTGAAGATAGACCCATGAGCTATTCTTGCTCCTGCCAACCTTCCCCCTTGTCTAGGTCTTACTGGAAAAAAAGAACTCTTTTATATCCCTGCCACCTTTCCCGGTATGCATAGCTTCTGATCCTAATATTTCCAGAACTTCTTGGTTCTGAGTTGGACCTGTAGTTTGGCTTAGAAAAACAAACCACTGTACTTCTAAGGGCTTTGTAGAGGCCATAGCAAAAGGGTATCATTAGTCACCTCCTTCTGCAGGACAAAGCAAAGATCATTGATGCAGTTCTCACTTCGATGAAAACAACCTCTTTATCCTCTTGCTCATGGCTTTCCGAGGTGAGGAACAGGGCTGGAAAAACACCAGTACTTGTAAAGCCACCTAAGACGCATACTCTTTTTCATTTCAAGTGATGCTTGGTTCTAGCCAAACACCCTTAAAAGCGCAGACAGAAATGACAATTTTCACCCAATCTGGCCCCTGTAAGCTCTCTACAGCCATAACCAAACACAAGTTCACAGCTGCAGAGAACTTTAAAAGGGCCTGATCCCATGATAATCTGAACCTTCGTTGCCCCACCTGAAGATTGAACCAGGACTAGAAAAGAGGAGGGGCAGGGCTAGTGGACAGCAGCTGCAGACTCACAGCCACTCCAAATTGCAGCTGAATCCCCCAAACCCCAGGACCCAACAGTGAACATCTGTTGGATCCAGGGGATCGCTGTAACTCACAGCGTTTCCTGTAAAGCACTATGGGTTACAGAAGGTTGCTGCACTTCTGTCTGTGCCTTAAGAGGCACAGCACAGAATTTACAGCCCAGGAGAAGTGAGGGCTCTGGGGGGTTTAAGCCACTCTCACAGCCTTCTGATTCTGGGATACTTGGAGCCTTGGCATTCTTATAGTCTTGCTAAAACCTTCCCAGAAGCCTGTCTAAGTTGCAACAGCCTCCAAGACCTGCCCTATGGGATGCTTTATTGGCTGAAGTCTCTCTGTTAAACATGCCTCTCCCTCCTCAAGTCTTGCATCCTGCGGTCCCTCAGAAGACAGCTTTAAGGCTGTTTTCTATAGTGCCTGCACTGAAGCAATCCTCCTCAAGCTATTTATGGGGTTTTGAGGGCCGTTTTCACCATCTGGCCCTATGACAGCACTTCTAGTCTGCTGTTTCTAGACATCAGTCAAGGGTCCATAATCAATCACCTGTCAGTTGCTTTCTAGCAGACAAAGACATTTTCCCATCTACAAACCTGATTGGGAATTTGCCTGGTAAGTTTTGTTTCTATAATGATAGTTTGACAGTACCTACAGTTTAATGTCCAAAAGGCTGTCAGAAAATGAGACACGATTTTTTTCCTCTTTTTTTTTTTTTTCAATAGTGTGGTCAAGGACAAATGGTTGTCAAAAGAAGGTGGAACTCAGCCAAAGATTTTGGTCAGATAAGCTATGAAATTGCATTTCTACCAAGTGAGGATGGCACTCAACAGTACTATGAGCTCCCAAAAGAATGAACAATAGTCAGATGGTCTCATCGTCTTGATGGTAAAGTGGAAGAACAAAAAAGTGTGCAGGCTTACAAGGTCTATATGTCACATAAGTCTTGTTGAAGTCTGACTACCAAAGATCAAGTAGTGCTTCTGCAGAAGGAAACTTTCAAAGGCCACACAGGAGTCAGGAAATCAAACTCCTACTGAAAGTCTATGGGACCTGGGCAGCTCTTATTTCCACTTTTGAAAATCCCCATTGTGAAGTGCAGGTTTGAGGGTGTCCCTGCACACAGAGCTGAATTTCACTCAAATCATTGGGGAATGGCTTTATGATCTGTAATACAGAGAAGTAATGTATCTACTGCATTTAAAATTAGATTGAATTGCTTGCTGTCTATGCTAACTTCACTTTAGCTCTCTGCTTATCAGCTTGACGGAGTTAAACTACTTCTGTTCTATCACATTTTGCCTGTATTTTATGATTTGTTTGATTTATATGCTTTGAAAATCTTTGCCTGCATACTATGGGGAAAATTAATTTTGAAAATAATGTATACTCAGCCCACACATACATAGATATTATCCCAGGGAAAGTCAGTGGATACAGCTTATTTTATTTAAAAAATATATCCAAAAAGCATTAAAGCCTACACGTGTATTAATGATGTATAACAGATATCTAATATATTCCCTGATTTACTCAAATCAAGTTTTATATTCTGGAATTATATTGGGGAGGGGGTTCAGTCTGGGGGGATTTTAACTTAAAGTGCCTACTGGAATTTTACATATTTCTCTTAAATAGACAACAAAATGTATTTAATTAGTCAGATTCTGTATCTTAAAGTAACATATGATAGAGGTTTACAGAGTCAGAATTCCAGCATTGAAATTCATATCCAAGGATTATTCAGCTGGATCGCGTGAACTTGACCCTGATCTCCGCCACGCTTAGCTAGGTTGGTGTAAGAGATTGGCTCTGTTTTTCGGATGCATAGACATTATTTCATTGTAAACTAAGCAAGAAGCATGTAATTCCCTTATTCAGGAAAAATGCACAGTGAGTGTAAAAATGAACACATTACACAAAGTTAAAAGGGGAGGGAGAGGGGCTTACTGCTGATCAGCTGACCTACAGCAACACTTCCATGTGTAAGGGCAGTTTATCCCCAAATGAAAAAAACTGTTGTTTTGCCACACTTCAGCTTCCACTTATCATGGAACAGAGCAGATCAGCTGATAACTCCCTTCCCTTTTTAACTCAGTAACAATTTATCACTCCTCTATGCCCTTAGATCCCAACACTATTGCCCCAGAAGGCAGTGGCGGGACTCCTGTTGAATTCACTAAACACAGGTCAGTTCCTACCCAATAAAGTCAATGGACAGAGTTACTATTATATAAAACCACCAAAGCAGAAAGGACAAATCAGGCACATTAATTTTAATGAGATTTATTTTTGTTTTATTAACTACATTATGATCTTAATTAAACTGATGTAAATGTGGATTAACTCCACTAAAAAACAAACTCAATGGAGTTACTACATTTTTATGCCAAAGTTACTTAAAGTTAGCATTAACCTTGTGTCTTTACAAGCAAGCTGTTTAGTTACTGTAACTAACAATAATAGGCTACAAGCCATTATATTACACTCAGCATGAAACAATTAAATCACAATTACTAGGTACCTAGCATTATGAAAATTGTGTTCTAGCCCCTAACAAAGGCCAAACCATGGGACTTGTATGAGCTCAGTAAGAACTGGAGACTAAGCTAAAATTCACCCCTAGACAGAGGACCAGCAGAACACTTATTTTCAATTTAAATCCTCATCTTTGGATGCCATGCCGCCTACAGTGTTTATTATGCCTCTCTCACCAAGAATTAATATCATGCTTACTTTTTACTCCATATTCCTGCATTTGTGTTCTAAGTTCCTTGTCACTGATCAGTTCTGAAAGCAAAAAATTACTTTACACACAGAGACACACACCTTCTTCTAAATGTGTATGTTTAAGCATTTGCATGAGTGGTACTTTATTAGGTTATGGCTAGATAAACAAGTTACCTCAAAGTAAGCTAGGTTGTGAAGTTACAGTAGGTAGCCAACTCGGTAATATCTGCCCACCTGCAAGCGATAAATGAAAAGTAGTTAAACCACCAGGGAAAGTGAGGCAAGCAACCCTGAACTTACTGTGGAGTAAGAATGTGCACACAAGCAGTTACTGGGGAGTAGCTGAATCCCTGTTAAGTTTGGGCCCTAGTCTACCTCACAGGCTAGGGACACAAGTTACACAAAAAACTGGTTTAAGTGATCAGAAACTGGTTTAAACCTGTAATAGAACAGCAGTTCAGTGCACATAAACCAGTTTCAAAATGGCTGAAACTGGTTTAAGATAAACCTGGTGTAATGTAGTATCAGACTTAACTGATTTGGGTCAAACCTCTTTCCCAGACTCCTTCCTGGTTCAAGTTAAATCACAGTCCCCCAGCATGCTTTCCAGCCCTGGGCTGGGCTGTCCTGCCTCCTCCAGAGAGCAGGGCTGGCCCCACCCCTCTACTCCCTAGCAGGAGTAGCGAGGGCTGGCTGACAATGGGGGAAGCCCAGCTGTGGATGCAGCTCAGTCTACAGAGGGAAAATGCCCCCCCCCCAGGCAAGCCCTGGCTGGAGTCTGGGTCCAGGGAGGGGTGGATAAACACCCCTTCCCCTGCTAAAACTTACTGCTGGCTGCAACTGTGGGCTACATATCCCAGAGGCACCTGGAAGCAGAAAGAGAAAGTGATGAGTGACCCTGCAGAGTCCTGCTGCTGTAATTCTGGACAGCAAATCCCAGAGACCTCAGGGGCAGCAGGAAAAGGAAGTGAACACAGCCAAAGAGATGTGCTCCAGTGTCCTCTGGCTTCTGGCCTGAGCCACTGCTGGCACATGGCTGTATTTCCTGAATCAAAGGTAAATGTCTGTTCACTTCTGTTTCAATTCAATCTGTGCAGCTTACACTAACTTGCAAAGACTGAACTGATTCAGCCTCAAGCTGTTTGCCTGTCTGTACCTAGCCACAAAGACTTGTTTGTGAACCTAGGCTCTAAGTTTAAAGGGCCATAAAACCCTGCTCTACCTTTTCATTGAAATTCATATAACACATAAAACACTTTTTCATAATAGATTCTGTGATAATGCAAATAGTTTCCTTTCTCCTCCAAAATTATGCAAATAAGATTTTTTTTAAAGAATGCCTGGGTAGCAATTAACCATCATCAGAAATTACTTCACAAATATATGGCAAAATGTAGTTATGTGCAACAGAAATTCCTTCTTGATGGGAGTTCTTCATGCCACTTCAAACATACAGTCGTTTTGTTACACATCCACCCACAGTTACTTCAGACTTGGCACAAAACCCATTCTTTGAATAGGAGGATGAATGGGACACCCACGTATACCTGGAATATAACATTTCAGAGTGTTTTATCAGCAGTACAATCTGACTGCCAGATCTCAGTTACAGAGACGAAAGGCACCTGTCTCAGTGTTTTATTTTCAGAAGGTGCTTTGTGATTATGGTCTATAAGAGGGGTCAAAGTGCACCCTTTGGATAACTGGTTGCCTATGAACACACAGAAGTGGACAAACTGGACCAGGAGGCCCCTTCCAGTCCTGCATTCTTATGTTCCTATTGTTACCTCTGTTCAATGCCAGACTGGCATGCTAGGCCATAGGACTGTTCTATTCCTAATAGCACCATTTGTTGGAGAGATGATTAATGCATACTTAAAGAAGCTGGCCAAAAAAAGCATGTTGGAGTATCACCTTATTCAGTCCTAACATCTTTGAAATCACCAGGTGAAATTTACCTTTTGCATAAATCTTAATATCTGCTTAGGTCACCATTGTAAATTAGTTCAGTTCAAGCTCACTGGATTGCCCTGGGCATCTTTCCCTTCTGTGAAAGTCAAAAGGCAGGGCAGGGTGCCACCTTAGAGACTAACTGGTTCAGAGAGGTGTGAGCTTTCATAGATAACAAGCTACTTCATCAGATGCTAGGAATGAATGCTATTCCTAGGATCTCACAAAGTAGCTTACTGTCTACAAAGACTTACACCTCTCTAAACCAGTTAGTCTCTAAGGGTGTCTATACATGGCCTTCAACAACCTTTAGATAAAGCTCCCCCTGCTACCATTTTGAAGCACAGAGATGTTGATACACAAGACGCTCCAGGCACTTTAATTAGAGCGGCTCTCAGATCCACTCTAGTTAAAGCACCCCCTCCAGAGCATATGTAAAAACACCCTAAGGTGCCACCCTGCCCTACCTTCTGGTTGACTTCAGACTAACACTGCTAATTATCTCTATTCTATGCAGGAGATACTAATCTTTTCCTCTCTGAAAATGAAAGTAGTTTTGGACTTCGCTTTTCAATGAAAACTAAAAAATTTAAAAGAAAACTTTTAATAAATGAGAACATTTTTGATGGACAAAAACTTTGTCTGAAAAAATAAAAGTGTTCCCTGCCAGCTTATACCCATCTAGCCCAGTGGTTAACAAGTATGGAGTTTCTGGTCCCTCCTCTGGGCTTTTCTGTGGAAGTGGAGAACCTAGACCTATGTTTTCACATAGGTCTCAAAGAACTGGAAACAAAGAGATAAGGAAAGTGTCCAATATGAAGGAGACCACTTCAGCCACACAGGGCTCCCTCACTAAATAGAAGTCACTGTGTTCAAAGAAGTCAACTGTGTTCACATAACATGACCGTACACTTTACTGAACCTTTAAACAGTGATATTCATTGCATTGATAAATGAGTAAGTTATCAGCCCTGTTTGCATATTTAGCTAACTATTAAGTGATCTCACTAGCTCTGTAGAGGGTAGCCCTCTTCTGCCTGTGGAGCAATTATTTTGTACAGCTGACTAGTTGCTCCATTAACCCTGGTAATTAAAATCCTCTTTATTGCGGCTTAACACAGGCTATATTTGAAAGCATAACAGGAGCAAGTGTCACCTGAGACAAACATCAGTCTTTGTGGGAAGCCAGGCCCCTCTTCTCTTTAGATCAGTCTGAATGCATCGTCTGAACTAAATCTGTTGACCCAGCTCATCATTCACATGCAATCCTTGGTATTTCAGTCATGTTCAGTTCAGTTTCTGCTAACCCAACACGGAGTCTAGATAATTGGCAATTCCAAACGATCATTTATCATCATTTAAGTTAGTCTAGTGCCCTGCAATTGAATAGACCCTCAAAAGGAAAACAAAATAAAGATTTATCCCGGGGCCCCATCACCTCTGGCTGCATCTGAGTCTTCACACAAACTAGGTAGGATCTGACTTAATTAGGGCTTGAATGATAAAAAAAACCTACTGGGATATGCTACAGCTTATGTCACTCTTTCCTGGAAATCTAAATTCTGATTTGCCTTGTGTGGCTGCTGAATTGGAGAGAAATACTCAGGGGTCCTGTATGTATCAGGGGAGAATGATACTGGGAGCTAGGGGGAGGGCTGAGGAGAGAAAGCTAATGTGCCTGGTAGGGCTGTGTGAGACTTCGGACCATGCTTCGGATCCAGAGAAGCTGCAGATGCTTCAGCATCTGAAGCAGCGTGTCCAGATTGAAGTGCTGGCTTCTTAAGGCCTTCTGAACTGCTACGGAAAAGCTTCGGAGCCGCTTCGGAGATCCAGCCATATGGTATAATGGGGAATCAATGAAATATCTATAACTTCGTTGTTTTTTCTCTGATTTAGATGAAACCTGCAGGGGTGGTAGCCTCTGCTGAGAGCATGAAGCCTGCCAAGCTTAAAGAAGATCAGTGCAGGGGTTCAGGGGGAACTGCACCCCAAATGCTTGAAAGCAAAATGCATGTGATGTGTATGTGTTACACCACAGGGGGAGTGAAAACTGCAGGAGTGGTAGCCCCTAGCAAGGCAACAAAGCCTGCTAAGTTTCAAGAAGATAGGTGCGGGGGCTTGGGGAGGAACTGCATCTCAGGCTGCTAACAGGCAAAACTCATGACATGGGTGACCCTGTGTGTAAGGTGCAGCGGGCTGAAAACTGCAGAGGTGGTGGCCCCTGCTGAGGCCACAAAGCCTGCCAAGTTTCAAGGAGATAAGTGCAGGGGTTTGGGGGGAACTGCACCTCAAGCTGTGGACAAGCAAAACTCATGACATTTCATAGATTTCATAGACATTAGGGCTGGAAGGGACCTCGGAAGATCATCGAGTCCAGCCCCCTGCCCAAAGGGCAGGAAGTCAGCTGGGGTCATAGGATCCCAGCAAGATAAGCATCCAGTTTCATCTTGAAGGTGTTCAATGAAGGCGCTTGAACCACCTCTGGTGGCAGGCTGTTCCAGACCTTGGGGGCTCGGACAGGAAAGAAATTCTTCCTTATGTCCAGCCTGAAATGATCTTGAAGTAGTTTGTGACCATTCGACCTCGTCATCCCTTGGGGCGCTCTGGTGAACAAACGTTCCCCCAGATACTGGTAGTCACCCCTGATAAACTTGTAGGTGGTCATCAGATCACCCCTGAGCCTGCGCTTTTTCAGGCTAAAGAGCCCCAGGGCTCTCAGCCTGTCATCGTAGGGTCTGCTTCCCTGACCTCTGATCATGCACGTGGCTCTTCTCTGGACTCTCTCAAGCTTCTCCACATCCTTTTTGAATTGTGGAGCCCAAAACTGGACACAGTACTCCAGCTGCGGCCTCACTAAGGCCGAGTACAGGGGGAGAATGACGTCCCGGGATTTGCTTGAGAAGCATCTATGGATGCAAGCCAGCGTTTTGGTCGCTTTACTAGCCGCAGCATCGCATTGCAGGCTCATGTTCATCATGTGGTCAATGATGACCCCCAAGTCTCTTTCTTCCATAGTGCTAGCCAACATAGCACTGCCAAGCCTATAAGGATGCTGCGGGTTTTTCTTCCCAAGGTGGAGAACCTTGCATTTATCGGCGTTGAACACCATCAGATTCTCGTCCGCCCACTTGCTGAGCCTGTCCAGGTCAGCCTGGATCACCCACCTGTCTTCTGGTGTGGATACTTTGCCCCAAAGTTTGGTGTCATCAGCGAACTTGGCCAGTCCGCTTCTGACTCCAGTGTCTACATCATTAATGAAGATGTTGAACAGTATGGGTCCAAGGACAGAGCCCTGGGGGACCCCACTGGTCATAGGACACCACGATGAGTGACTTCCATCAATTACTACCCTCTGGGTCCGACCCCGGAGCCAATTTTCCAGCCAGTGGATCGTGGAGGACCCAAGGCGACAATTGACCAGTTTCTCCAAGAGGCGATCATGGGATACCAGATCGAAGGCTTTTTTGAAGTCAAGATATATGACATCAATCTCTTCTCCCTTGTCCAGGTGATAGGTCACCTGGTCGTAGAAGGAAATGAGATTGGTCAAGCAAGACCTACCCGCAACAAACCCGTGCTGGCTATCCTTTAAGATGTTGACGTCGGCCAGTCCATTTAGGATGGCCTCTTTAATAAACTTTTCTAAGATCTTCCCCGGGATAGAAGTCAGGCTGATGGGCCTATAGTTAGCCGGATCTACTTTCCTCCCTTTCTTGAAGATAGGCACCACATTGGCCTTCTTCCAGTCTTCGGGCACTACACCAGAGCGCCAAGAGTTTTCAAAGATCCGTGCTAGAGGCTGGGCTATGATGCTCACCAGCTCCTTGAGTACCCTGGGGTGAAGATTGTCAGGGCCGGCTGACTTGAAGGTATCCAGCTTCTCAAGATGTTCCTTCAGAAAGTCAGCATTAATGGAGGGCAGGGGATCACCCTCACCCGGACTTCCCGGCCCTGTAGCGGGCATGGGTGTCCCATGGGGCTGATGAAAGACTGACGCAAAGTACCTATTTAATAGGTTGGCTTTTTCCTGGACGTCAGTTGTCAGTTGCCCCACCTGGTTCAGCAGGGGTCCAATGTTGCCCCTGCTTTTCCTCCAGCTCCCCACATATCTGAAAAAGGACTTTTTATTGTCTTTGATGCTCAAAGCTAGCTGGAGTTCAGTTGCAGCCTTAGCTTTCCTGGTCTGCTCCCTACAGGACCGGACCAGTGCAGAATAATCCTCCTTGGAGGTGACTCCCATCCTCCATCCTTTGTAGGCCTTTCTTTTTAGCCTCAGGAGGTCTGCTAGGTCCCTGGAGAGCCAGGGGGGCTGCTGTGCCCTCTTGCTGCCTTTCCTCCGAGATGGAATAGACTTAGTTTGTGCATTGAGGATCGCTCCCTTGAGGAGCAACCACTCTTCTTGAACTCCCCTCTCCCTGTGGTCACGGTCCCTTAGGGCCTCACTGACAAGCCTCCTGAGCTTGTCAAAGTCGGCTTTCCTGAAGTCAAGGACTTGCGTGTTGCTGACCGACTTGCCAGCTTTTCGGTGGATGGTGAAGGTGATCAGCTCGTGGTCGCTGTCACCCAGCTTCCCATCGATCACTAGGTCACCGACTAGGTCATCCCCAGTAGCCAGTACCAGGTCGAGCAGCGCTTTGCCTCTCGTTGGCCCATAGACTTCTTGAGTCAGGTAGAGGTCATCCACGCACGAGAGGAAGCTCTGCAACCACTCAGATTTTGCTGAGCAATCCTCCCACAAGATGTCCGGGTAATTGAAGTTGCCCATAACAACCATGGTCCTGGAGCAAGCTGCCTCAGCCAGTTCCTGGACAAACTTCTCCATGGACATGGGTGACACTGTGTGTGTTAAGGCACAGCAGGAGGAAAGCTGCAAGCCTGCTAGCACCTGCTGCAGCCACGAAGCTGCCAGCTGTTGAGGAGATAGGTGCAGGGGCTTCTGGGTTCTGGGACCCTGCACCTCTAGAGGCTGACAGGCAAAACTCGTGCCACGGGTGATGTGCAACTGACTGTCTCTGTCATGGGGCAGTTGATTGTCTGTATTGATTATTTCCTCTCCTTAGTCTGTGGTTTTGTAGGTGTTAATCATTGCTCCTTAATCCGTTATGTAGTAGCGAGGTACTGTGTATTGAGCTGGTCCCTGAGTGAATCATGATTGATTGGTAATACAGTAGTATAGCAGCGAGGCCTGCAGTAGTCCCCGCCCCACCCCGTGCCCCAAGACAGACTCAATCACAAGGGAGACCTCTTCCACTCCTATATTCTTATTAGTCCTATAGAATAATAATTAATAATGTAATAATGTCTGTAAAGTGATTTAGGATTCCTTGTAGGCCTACATTCTCTGGTCTCACTAAACTGTACTCATTGTAGGCAAACAAGGCTTTAAGTTTGCTTGGCACTTCTTCTGCCCGCCTGTCACTGAGGACCAAGGTCAGAGTTCCTGGAAAGCTGTTTCTAATTTATGTTCAAATGGCCAACTTGGCTGTTGTAGTGCATATCAGTAGGAAAACAAGCCCATTTTTTTGAAGATGCCTCCTATACAAGGGGTCAGAAGTAGATGGTGCAGAAACCCATATGGCACTTCAATAGCCCCCTCACACCCCCTCGCCTCCGAGATTTCTCATGTTCAAAAACAAGTGGATCCACTGAAAAATCTCAGTTCTTTCAGCCACCAGAATAGATCAAATACTCAGAATCCCAAAAACCAAACAACCTACACCACACTGTAAATTATCATATTCCACAACCTTCTGCACATTGACTTTGTCCCTAAATTACATACGCCTAATTTGTTTTGGTTGTATAGCAAGCATCATACATATCTTCCTCAAAACCAGTGGCCAGAGGGCTGCCTTTCAACAGTCTAATACCAAATAAACCTCCTATTCCCATAGAAGCATATCACCATGACTGGAAACATTTCTAAATGTTCGTGCATTATAAAGCAAGACCATAATGATCATATAGGCTGACCCCTGCAGAAGATAGACCATAGAAATGATTCCTGGAGCGAGCCTGCAGCTCATATGAATGGGGGAGGGAGTTGGGGGGGTTCCTCTAAGATCACTCAGGAAATGCAATCCTTGCAAGATTTTGCTCAGACATTCAATAGGGCTTCTGACATTTTTCATGTACATTCACAGAATAAGAGCTGGAAGGGACCTCAAGGAGCATTTGTTCCAACCCCCGTGCACCAATGCAGGACTCCTAAATCATCCCAGACATTTTTCTCTAGTCTCTTCTTGAGAACCTGTAATGGGTGAGATTCAATCTCAAATCTAACCTTTAGACCTAATTTTGGAAAGTTTTGCCCAGCTCTAGTACAGATCTAATTTGTGTACGAACTTTTTGCTTAACTAAAAGGCGTAGCCACATAGAAGTTGTGAAATGCTCTGCGTAACTCTTATCCCTGGCATCCAAAATTACAAATCCCTTGCCTTAACCACAAATCACTTGTAAGATTATGTCCCAATCTCTTCTCTTCACAGAGGAAACACATATTTTTATATATATTTGCAAATGTTAAAATCTCCTGAAGAATACAAAAAACATATTGCCACATGATCATAGAAATTAGAATTGTTAAAGACCTATTAGATCACTTATAATATCCTCCTAGTACGTCACAATTTATCCCCATCCTAACATCCTAATTTAACAATGGAAAACAAGAGACTTCCAGTGACATCAGTGCTCTTCAGGTGAAACCCTAATTCTTCAGTTTTGTTCCCATCAACGTCAATGAGAACATTGCCAATTATTTCACAAGGAACATCACCAGACTCTAAACACTGGAGGGCATTGCAATTATTCTTAAGAATCTAATTTATTTCAAATTCAAACAGAATTTTCCCAAATAGCTGTGTTCTAAGCTGCCAGCTCCAGGAAGTGAAGATCTCATGGTTATAAATGCTATTAGCTTTTTCCCCCAGCTGTGCTGCAGATTGTGTCAGAAAGCAGTAACTTTTAGTACCAAGGTATAAACGCAGTCTAATAGATAACCTGTTAGCTAAGTGTACGCAGGTTTTCCTTAGGACTGAAATAAGATCTAATTAAACATACAAGGCAAAAGAAGAGAGAAAAAGGCTAAAAATAGCCCACGACACAGCAGGCAATGAATATACAGTGCCACTTCATTGCTGATCATTTATGTTCAGTAGTCTATTCTCATTTAAATATTTTAGCTGTTACTTTGCTGCTGCTTGTTACAGCCATTAAAAAACTACAGTCTCGAAGCGTGATGCAGAACATTATAGCCGGTTTGCAGGGACAGTGACTAGTAACTTGGAATCCAGAAGTGAGAACACCTCAAGCTGTTAATGGTCTTCTGTCTCTGAAACCTACAGCTGCTTCTGTGGAGGATAGCAGGGCTTTTGTGAACAGTTCAGCTGGAGCAGAGATGTTTCCATCTGCACAACCGCGGGTGGCTGCACAATTAACAAAGCACATTTCCAACACTAAACAAAGCCCTCCACCATCATCTCCTCCATTACTGTACATCTGCTCCCTGCAACAATTAACTAGAAACAAATCTGTTTTTAAACTGTTTCCACCTGCATCCACCTGCTTCAAAGCTGTTGGCATCCAAAGGCACAGGCATATGCATCCATAGGCATGCTAATGGTAAACCACTGATTCTCCAAATAGCGTCTGGAACTAGGTTGAACCCATTCTTGCTATTCAGGTGGAAATTCGTTGAATGTTTCCATTCATAAAAAAAGCCTTGTGGATGCAGAAAGAAAGCTAAAAAGTGGATTAAGAGTACTGGGCTACAATGCAAACTGCTCCAAACCAGACCTTGAAGTTCAATCTGTGCTCACAAAGCTGCAGAGTTCATGGTCTGTGTGTACCAATGTAACTCCTGAGTTTTCCAGTAATGCATCCTCCAGACGAAAGGTTTATTATGGTGTAGGTTCAGTTTCAGAGAATATCATACTTACTATTGGTATAACTTCATGGCCCTCACTTGGGTTTCTTGAGAGAGAGGCTAGTCAGGGTGCTAACTTAGGACTTCAGAGACAGGTGGATAGTTGGTGTGTGACCTTGGCCAAATCACCTGTGAGGATCTGGGCCTCAGCTTCCCTACTGGAAGAGGGAAGGTATCTTTTGAGGATAAAGATTGTGAGGTGTTCAGATGCTGTAAGCATAAGTGCCCTGTGAAAGCCTAAGAGAAAAGGCATTGCAAGCTCCCACAGTAACCTGGGGCAGAGCAGTGGAGGGGTGGGCATGTCTTACCTGCCCCAGCTGTCTCTGCACTCTGCTAGCAGCCACTGCTGCAGCTGAAAAGCAAGCTCGCCACACACCAGGAACCACTGCTTTAGCCAGTGTGAGGCATTTGGCTGGAACAGCCCTCTGGTACAGGCTCCTTGGGGGCTGTCCCTGCTGCCTTGTTTGCTCCCCCACCCAGGTTGAGGACTTATGCCTCCCATGGCAAAAATCTCAATCCTACCCCCATTCACCGCTGGGTGAAGGACTGTCCAGCTTCTACGGCTGGGCTGCACTTCCTATAGCAAAGACTCCAGGGGATATTCTGGTGCCCCCTCTAAACCGGCACCCAAGGCAAAAACCCACTTGTGCCCCCCACCTAAGCTGCACTACTGCCTAAGACAGAGAAATTATAAAATGGATAAGGAATTTTGCCCAATAAGCTAAGCTATTTTATCCAGTAAGATATAGCCCTGGTTCAGACCACATGTCCATCTAGCCCACTATCCTGTCTCTCTCAGAAGCAGAGCGTGGATACTAAGAGGAAGAGCCTCTAAGCAGAGATATCCAGAATGGCCAATTCCCTGTCCCTTTTCCCCTAAAGCTTCCAGCATTCAGAGGCCTAGGAAGTCCTAATGTTGAGGCTGAAACACGAGTAACATGTTTAATACCTACTGACAGACTTGAAGTTGCAGCAAAGAAAATTTAAGTTGGATAGCCAGAAAAACTTCTTCACTGTTAGAACAGCGAGGCAGCGGCAGACTGCCTGGGGAAGTTGTGGACTTTCCATCACTGGAGGTGTTCAAGAGATTGAACAGCCAATGTTTGGGGATGATCTAGGAATAGCTATGCCTATGTCCTATCATGGGTATTTCCCACACTTCTGGACTTTTGCTGGTTGCCCCTGCCATTTCTCCCTTTTCTGCTACATGTGTCAGGGTGTTTTTAAACCTTCCCAGAGCCATTGGTTGTTAACTACAACCACGGCTGAGCACTTTGACTGGGGCATGCCAATGCTCCAGCTGGTATAAAACCAGAGGTTTCTGGCTACCGGGCCTTGCCCCTCCACTCTGGGTCAGACCAATCACGTTTTGGGTAGGAATGATCTTGCCTCAAGCATACAGTTGAACTAGGTGACGTCTGGAGGTCCGTTCCAGCCCGACATCTCTATGATTCTATGATTGTTGTTGATTTGTTCCCTGGAACAACTGTCTATGATCTCCCCAGCGTTTTCCATACTGAAAGTAGATGCAAAGAAATCATTTTAGCTCCTCTGCAATGGCAGTATCTTCCTACTCCTTGATTGTCCAGTGGCTCCCTGAATCCCTGGGACACTTTTCAATATAGTGATTTTTTATGATTATTATGTTTTACACTTCTAGCAAGTTGCTCGTTGAATTATTTTGTTTAGCTTGCCTTAGTTTTACATGTCATTGGCCAGAGCTGATGCTCTTTTCTATGTTCCTCACTGAGAAATGTCTTCCACTTCTTGAGTGACATCTTTTTGCCATTAACAATCTCCTTTATTCTGCCATTTAACCATGGTGGCTCCTTGTCTGGTTGCTAGTTTTTTTTTTATCTGCATTATGCATTTATTCTCTGCCTCCACTATGGAATATTTAAACAGACCCTCTGCTGCCTACAAGTTTTTAACCTTCTTTGTTGCCCCTTTTAATTTCTTCCAGCTTCTTCTAGATGCATTGCTGCCTCTCTGTCCTTTAGCTTTCCTGACAGTATTTCACTAAGGAACAAGCCCTTACCAGTCTGAGACATACATGCCACAGCGGGCTGCATAAACTGACAACCAGCCAGATCAACCAGACTTGAAGAGAATGGTGTTAGTAGGTCAAGGAGGCAAGAAAGGAAGTGCAGCTGCTCCACAGGGTAGGGAAGAGAGCTGGCAACTCCAGCATGTGCTCTGCCCACCCGCTCCTCATACATAAATCTCCCAGCTGGTGAGGAGCCCTCCAGGGAGCTTCAGAGACAGCTGAGCCTGCCTTCTTCATTAAAGGCAGCATATAGGATCCCCTCAGTACACTGATCTCAGAGGTGTGATCAGATACATCATTTGATGCAACTGAACTGATCCGCTGGGAACGGATTGACACTGCCACATACCCAGTTTCACTCGCACAGCATTCAAGGGAGAGTTGAGCTGCATTTCATTTGCTAAAAGACATCACTCAAAAACCTCTTAGCTATTCCAGATTTGACATCAGCAGAATGATGCAAGCTACTGAAGGCAAGTTGAAAGCTGGAGTGATCAAATATTCACCATCCAATTCTATAACTGTAGAAATATTTCAAGTGTCCACTGACTTTTGGCGGCGACAGTGTCCTGTATCAATTCTGGTGGCCAGCAGCTTACAGCAAACCTTGACACCAACCTTGGCAGGGCATCTGTAACTTGGAGTGTCTAAGGTGTAAAATGTACACTCAGACAACAGGCAAAAGGCTCTACGTTGTATGCAGCTGGCAAAACAGAGGTCCATATTCAAACCTGGAGTAAGCAGCTCTTGAAGTCAGGAGGAGGTGTACTGTCTTCCTCTAGACCTCCGAGCAAATTATAAGACATGTATTCAAGTCTCATGCTGTACATTATTAGCTGAGACTGGAGTAATCGGTCTCTCTCTCCCTCTTTGTAGAGGCCACTCTGTCTTCATCAGTGCTTCTGTGTATAAGATCAAAAGTGAAAAAAGCCAGGAGGAAGGCAAAGCAGCACTTACCATCTGTCAACACAAAACTGTCCCCAGCAGAATAGAAATGTGGAATGTAGAAGATGTGAAGAATCCCCAAAGAGGAGACAGGGCTCGTCTTTCCTCAAAAAAGATGTACAGTATTGTAGGAAATAAATCAGAGGAAAGTAGTCTTGCCATCACTCTGTTTCTTCATAGAGATTAATCCCCCAGGAATGTAACAATGGGAATCAAAGCTCTAAGGAGAAATAAAGTAGCTCCAGCCTCAGAAATATGCTGCCCTGTTTAAACAAAGGACTCCTACCAAAAAAAACTATTCCCTCACAACCCAAATCTGCAAGATGTTAAGTGGCTTCTAGGAAAGGCTGAGCCCCCTCAACTCAGCACCCTTCCTGCATAATCAGTCCATTAGCCTGTTCCAGGGCTTATACATCAGGGATGGGTACATTCTTAGAAAACAATTTGTCTGTTTTCGCAATGAAACAAAAAAAAAAGCACTGCTTTACTCTTTGGCTTTGGTTTCGGAGAAAGCCTTATTTGGCAACCAACACTAGATTTAGTGCATGCCTGCTGGGAATGTTTCTTCACTGTTCCTCAAAAACAATGCAATGCATCATGCATAATCCTGCCGAATCAAAGGATCAAACAGTACAGAACTGGCAGGGCCAGATGGGATGCACCCAGGGGTACTGAAGCAACTCACTGAGGTCATTTCAGAGCCACTCGATATTCTTTTTTCAGAACTTGTAGAATCAGCTGAAGTCCCAGATGACTGGAAAGGGGCCAATATAGTGCCCATTTTAAGGAGGGGAAGAATGAGGATCCAGGGAACTACAAACCAGTCAGTCATAATAGTATTGTGTCATAATTCCCAGAAAGTGTGTGTGTGTAATATACATACATATATAATGTTATACACACACATCCTCAGAAAGATCATGGAGCAGGTCCTCAAGGAATCTACTGTGAAACACCTAGAGGAGATCATGGTGATCAGGAACATCCCAGCATGGATTCACCAAAAGCAAATCATGCCTGGCCAATCTGATTTCTTTCTATGATAAAGTGACAGGCTTTGTGGATAAGAGAAGAGCAGTGGACATGGTATACCTTGACTTTAGCAAGGTAGCAAGGTGACACCATCTCAAACAGCATTAACAAGCTAAGAAAATACAGATTACATGAAAGTACTGGAAGGTGGATACATAACTGGTTGGATGATTATACTCAACAAATAGTCCACAATGGCTCAATGCCTAGCTGGTAGGAGGTAATGAGTGGGGTTTCCCAAGAGTCTGCCCGGTATTGTTCAACATCTTCATTAATGCATTAATCCTATGCTTGGCTGGGATGGTCTAGTCAGGGGTGATTCTACCTTGAGTAGGGGGTTTGACTAGATGACCTTGTGAGGTCACTTCCAGTCCTACTGTCCTATGATCCATGTGAGCATGCAGATACACACACTCCTTGGAGAAGAGGCAGGAACGTGCCTGTAGCTATCTGACACATCCCAGAGAAGCCACTCTTCACAAAGGTTTCTATGATCCCTGCAGATAACTCATGGGAATCCAGAGCATGGAGATGACTTCCACCAGAGACAAGACAAGTCCATGAAAGCTCCTTCCAGTACATCACTGCCAGAGCCAAATTCTGAAAATGATAATTTTTTTGAGCCCAGTGCTGCAAAGAGCTGATCTTCCTCTTCTCCTTCTCCCCCTGCCCCCTCTCCCCCCACCCCCCCCAAAAAAGCCCACCCATTTCTATGGCCTCAGAAGGAGTCAAAGCCTTGCTGAATCAGTGCTTTCTTCCTGTGGATGTAATTCAAAATCATGCATGAATTTTCTACCTCCAACCCCTTACAGTTTCAAGAGGTATATTTATTTTATTACAGGTGTGACTACTGCTAACAGAGTTCGCTTCAAGCCAAGGTTTACTGTGCTGGAACTAGATTTGCAATTTGAACACTGCACTGGAAGGTGATAATTGGGGGCTTTCATGCAGCCTCATTATCTGAGCCTGAGCTCATGAAAGTGGATTACACTGAATCTGAAACAACCTTAGTCACACACTTAACATTTCACTTGCATAGCCTGCAGTTCAGGGAACAAAGATGATGCACAATCCTACCCTCAGCTCATTCTGTATGTGACAAGTTTACACCTGAATTTCACTTGAAACTATAAATGAGGGCTTCACTATCAGTGCTTCCCTACTTCATGTATTATGCCTTCCTTCTACTGTATTTCAACTGACCCACAAATATAAATTAGGGCTCTCAAATTATTTAAAAATTTGATCACGATTAGTTGTGTAATTAAAAAATTAGTCACAATTAATTGTGATTTTAATTGCACAGTTAAAAACTCAAAATGATGCAGGTATTTTATATGGTTGGAGGGTGGGGTGGGGTGTATGGGGAGCTGTGGGTGTGTGGGGGGGGCTTAGAGCCCAGGGGGTGGGGATCCCTACACACCCAGGCAGGATACAAGGCACTATGGAGTAGGAGTGATGGGCAACAGCAGGGCTGGGGGGTCTGTTGCTTGGAAGTGATGGGCACACACACACACACACACACACACACCGCTGCTGGTAAGTGTGTGGAGGGGAAGGCGAGTTGGGGAGGGAAGGGGCAAGGGAAACAGATCAAGGCGTCCACAGGGAGGGTAGGAGTGGGGCAGGGGCAGAGGCCAGGGCAGGTTGTGGGGTGGAGCCATGGGTGGCTTGTCCTGGGGCATGGGGGAGGGGGGTGCAGCTCCCCGCTATTGCATGCACCCCCGGGGGAGGCTTGGGAGGCATGTGCCCCTGGATTTCTGTGCAGGGTGGAGACAGGATGCCTGCTGGGGGCTGGGGCTGTGTGCTCTGCTGCCTTTGCCCTGGGAGCCACACACTGGCCATGCTACACATCCCCTTCCCATGTGGCGGGAGAAGGGACAACATGGTGTCATGCAGCTCCCAGGACAGAAGCAGCAGGGTGCAGAGCCCCAGCCCACAGCAGGCAGCCTGCCTCCACCCCATGTGCAAATCCGGGGGGCACATGCCCCCAATGCCTCCTTCAGGGGTGCACATACAGCAAGCAGCCACGCACCCCCATGCCCCTGGATGAGCTGCCTGCAGCTCCATCCCATGACCTTCCCCAGCCCCAGGGTCCCATTAACTTCTGCCTCTGCCCCACTCCCTCCCTCACTGTGGGGTCCTTGATCTGCGCCCCCCCCAACCCCTTCCCTCCAGAGACTTACCTTCAAGGTGCTGCTCTACATGCCACTGGGCTGTGTTTCTGGCCACATGCATGCTACAGCTGCTCGTGTGTGTCTGTCTGTGCACACCTTCCCACCCCCCGCTGCAGCCTCCCAAAGCCCATGCCCAGGCTGCCCTGTGGTCCTGTGCAGTGCCACCGCTGCCCCACTGGGTGGCCCGGAGGCAGAGGTGATGACAGCAGAGTGGAGCCTGGGCACAGGCTCCAAAGCCACGTGCGTGATTAACATGTAAAAACATTAACACAAAACCAATTAACGCATTAATTACATGCATTAACTGTGATTAATTGACAGCATTAGTATAAATATGGTGATACCGGGAGAGTCAAGGAACAGCTCTGAAAATATAGTAGCAGTCTAGGAGTATTAAATCTGACATTTCCTTTGCTGGAATCTTTTTCCCCCAGTTTTACTTTGTTTAGTTTTAAAAGTTGCAAGGCCTGGTCTGACTTTAACCCATGGGAGGATTTATGCTGGGATAATGAGTAAACCTTCTAGATACTGTGCTCATGTAGGGAAGTCAGCCTAGTCTCTGAAAGCATTCACCTTGTTTAGAACCAGCCACAATTGCTCAAAGTAACAAATCTTTAGCAGCTAGTACAAAGAAACTAGACTAAAACAAGCTCATCTTCAGGCTGGTTCTGGCCATTTTAATTCATTTCCATAGGGTTGGATGTGGGTGCCTTAGTCATTAAAACTGAATTTCATTTCCTGTCTAATCAGAGCTCTTAGTGTGAGATAAGTAATAGTGAAATAGATAGCTGAACCAATGGGAGCACAGAAGTAAAGTTCTTGTAAAACTAATCAAGACTATTGAATGAATGGCTAATTTTACAGCTTTATTTTCTATTGAAATAGGTGATAGTTCTAGGGTACAATTGGCTAGAGTAGAATTATCCCAGAAGTAGCAAGTCTGAAAAACACACTGTGTGCACTTCAGATAGACTGAGCAAACCACTGGTTTCCTGTAGTGGAAAAATGCCGATTTGACACAGGAATTACTGACTAAAATCCCATGGCCTGATTCATAAGGTCACATTAAATAATCAGAATAGTCCCCCAAGCCTAACGTTCTATAAATTTATGATGACATTGTTCTGAGATCAGCCCAAACCCTCTCAGGACATTGTACATACCGGATGAACCTGACAGCTAATCAGAAACACGATTCTTGGATGAGCCACAGAGTTGTTATGAATGCAGCGAGGATGGCTCCTTCATTCTGTCTAATTGGAGGCTTGGCTTTATGACACCAGATAATTAAAGGATTATCCATTTGGCCTTTATGGCCAGTATATTAACAGCATATTTTTCAAATGCTTGAAGCTATTAAACGCACTGAATGCAATTAAATTTTTTAAAAAGAGCACAACACTGAGATTAATTTTTAGAGCTCAAACTCTGCACCTGACATTGGTGTTCAGTTCACATACAGGGGCCAAACTTTAATTTTTTTGGTACCCACATGAATTCTACTGATTCTGGTGCAGTGACTGACACCAGTGACTCCGGCAGGGTTCAAAGCCGCAGCTTTGGCCCACAGCCGCAACCACGACTGAAAAATAAATATCTATAGCAATTTTTTTTCTTTTTTTTTCTAAAAAAAAAGGCAAAAAAGTAGTTGAAGCACTTGAAAGAGAAAGTATTAAACAAGACTGCCATTTTCCTTTCCCTGTAGAGAGGTTGTATAATACCTTCAAGTATGTTAGATGCTATGAAAGGATGCTTAATAGCTGCCCTGTTGGGGAGAAAGAGAACAAGTTACTTTGGCAGTGGTAGAGCTCCTGCTGCTGTTTTAGTTAAAGTCGAATCCCATTTCTCTAAGACCAAGCCACAGGAGAGGAACTAGAACAGCAAAGGCAAAAAATGCTACTTCTTTATGGACTCTTCACGCTGGAGGATCCTGGGCACACGACACGGGGGATTTTTGGCCATGTGGCAAACTTGTACCAGTGGCAGGCTTGCAGTGTTTCCATTTACCTCTCTAGTCATGGTCTTATTGCATCTTAGCTTTCTTGGCTCACCAAACCACTCTTTTAAATGGAAGGCAAAAAAAGAGATAGGAAAGAAAAGAAATATAGTGGAGGGGAGAGGGTAAAAGGATACATAAGGGGAAGGATGAGAGGAGAAACCCTTGTCTTAAATTCCATGAGGCTTTCAGGATTTAGCTGAAGCCAACGGGAGTGCTGATGCCACATGGGTTCCTCTCGGGCTTGGTCTGGCCAACTCATTGCTCAGGATCAGAACGAAGAAGGCCTACTGGGGCCACAGACAATTGTGTTCACATGTTTTATCAACATGTGGTACCTCAGATTCTTGCATGTTCACACATTTCAGTATAACACATTTAGGTCCAGCTAGTTGAGAGCTTTCCTGACCATAAAGAGTACTTTAAGGAACCATGATGAGATGCTACTAATTAACACCTTCTCAAAGGTGTTTCCTAAAAGGCTAAATTAAGTTACAAATAAGAGCAATAAAAGGAACAGTAATGGAGTTCAGGCATGAAAGGACATTCCAGAATTACCACAGGCCATGCCCTTTATGCCTACAGAAAGGCCACCAGTTTGTATTCATACGCTTATATCTCAGAGTATAAATGTACTTTATAAGGAAATGTCCTCTCTGCCTCCCACGTTCCCTTCTGTGGGGACTGAAGAGAAATGATCACATATGCATTTTTCAGGTAAGTGAATGGAGGGAAGGAGCCCAATATTTTCAAAGCTGGGTACTTTAAACTGGACACCTCAGCAAAAGTGGCCTGATTTTCACAAAGGTGGAGCACTTACAGCTCCTGTTGACTTCAAAGGGAGTTTGTGTGAATATGAATCTGAGTAAGAAATCAGAAACCCATTCTCTAAGCTCCTGCTCACAGTGGGAATGCTTGCACTGTTCATTATTAGGGATGGTGACTAAATCAGCCCCTGAGTGAGGATTCAGGATATGACCCCACATTATGTACTGGTAATTATTTCTGTAGCACCATAACCATGCACAGCACTTCACAGATGAATAAGTCTGCCTCAGGGAGCTCACAGCTTAAGGGCTCACTTCTGCCTAGCCTCATATAAAAGTAACCCTTTGCTTTTTTTAAATGGGACCACTGACTTGCCTGAACAAGGATCTCTGAGGCAAGTAAGCATTTGCATGATAGTCTTTTGCCTTGTTCACCTCCTCTGGCGGATAACACCTTTGGCACCCTTGAATTTGCAAACAGGTAGAGAGGTCTCTTGCTTGCAAAGAGACCTCTCTACCTGTTTGCAAATTCAAGGACATGAACAAGCTGTCATAAAACCCTGACTCTGGGATTTCTAGATGTTGAGTTCAAGTGAGGAAAAACTCCACTGGAGTTTCCTGCAAGAAGAGTAGAGAGATACAAGATGGACTTGATTTCCTTCCCACTTACACTGATATATCAGGTATAACAGCACCAGCAATAATAAGGTTACACTGGTGCAGGGGCAGGCAAAATATGGCCCACGGGCAGGATCCAGCCCACCCAGGCACTTTCATCCAGTCTGTGGGTACCCACCAATGAACCGTACCCCGCCCAGCCCTTTCGCCCATGAGGGTGGGAGTGAGGTGCCCACATATACACTACAGGTGAGTGAAGCGGACCATATTTGATTCAGATTCAGATGGATTCGGGGGACAGTGATTCGATTCATTGACTCAGATGATTGTCCTGATTCAATTCGGCCGAATCTGAATCTGAAGATTAGATTCTGATTTGTAGAATCGGTGATTCAGCCATAGACACGGTTTTAGATGTTTTTCTACATACCTCGAGGTACCAGGCACGGCTTGTGAATGCTGAGATGGTGGGGCGGATGGAGTGTCCTACAAGAGCACAGGGGCAGCTCCCACATGCTTGGTGGCAGACCTGGAAGTGGACTGGCTCAGCTGCAGGCTTGTGGCTGAATTTCCAAAATCAAAAGTGAATGTCTCTTCATTTTGTTTTCAGTTCAATCTATGCAGCTTACACTAACCTACGGCGATTGAATTGGTTCAGCCTTAGGCTTTTTGACTGCCTGTACTTAGTGTAGAACAACCGGGTCATGTTCTAATTAGATTAATCAGGTCTGCTCTGTGTTCTAATTAGAACGCTCCAACATCGCCTCACCGTCACATATATTAAGCACCCCTGGGTTTTAAAATGGCTGTGGGGGCACTTTAACTAAAGCTCATCAATTGAGCTTTAGTTAAAGCGCCCCCACGGCCACTTTAAAATGTGGGGGGCTTAATACACGTGTAGCCTAGTTGATCTGCCACAGGAGAAATTGAGGGAGACTCAGTCCAGGAGCAAGAGAAGTCTCCTAACAAGTCTCTGCTCTCAATCAGGACAAATGGGAATTCAAACTATAGTCTCCTATATCCCAGCAGACTGCTCTAGATTGGGCACGTGCACAGTAACAAACACACACACACACACACCCCCATAAATTGTGTTTGCTTCCATCAGTCTTCTGCGCAAGGCCCAATCTGAGACATATACTTGGAGAATGCCTACCAAATTGGGCCCTGCAGGAAAGAAAATGGTTTGAAAATCCCCACACTGGAGCCTGAGTGCTGAACAGTTTTGTAGTGTGAGGACCTGGGTAGCTTTGTGCATGTGCTGGTAGATGGGGATGGTAGGTACTTAAAGGTGAGCTGCATCTGCTCAGCAATGGTGTTAAGGACCTCACTAGAACCTAATGTTAGACTTAAGTGCTTAAGGTGTAGCTTATGTAGGCACCTAAATCCCTGTAGAGCAAATTCAAAGACATGCAGCCTATTCCATATGAAAACTGTACCTTGCATTATCTTCTGGAGTATCTGGTACTGGCCACTGTCAGAAGCAAGATACTTCAATGGCCCAGTAATCTGATCTAGGATAGTCATCCCCATTCAACTATTTTATGAATTCTCAACATTTCAAAGGGAAGAAGTTCTCAGTCTGTTTATTCAGCCATATCAGCCAGCAATATTTTGTTTTCATTTGCTTGGGCAAATGCCAATGGGAAAAAAAAATCAATGGAGTAACTATTGACCAGTAACAGTCAATAACTGTTTTATGTTCAATGACTGTATGTTTTATGTTCAATGACTGTAACTGACCAGTAACAGTCAACAGTAACTGTTCGTAACACTAACACCCAGTTACTGTTATGAAAGTCTTATGGATGATTTTTTTTTAAATAATAATTCATCCTATTTGGCCCTTCTCTGTAAACACAATTCAGGTATTAATTCAACAGAGGCAGTAAACAGTGTAATCTGAAGCCAAAGTGGCTCCACTGATTTAGAATATATTGGGATTTTTATCAATATACTGGGATGTATACTATCCATAACTCACAGGCTAAGCTGTCTCTGCCTTCCTATTCTCTTTCCTTAAGAAAGATCAAATGAAAATAACACGTGTATGAAAGTAATTTTAACTGCCAACAATTATGTCCATCTTTAAAGAAAACACTGGTAGCAAAGATGCTAACCAAGATTGCAAGATAGACTCATCCCAAATGTCTCTTAATTCAGTATTAAACCCTGATTCTGCAAGGCACTCTGTAGGCAGATCCCTGCCCATGCGTGGAGGCTTAGTGAAATAAATGGGATTCAGTAAGGCTGCTGGGATCTAACTGCTGACATGAAATATTGAGTATGTTCTAGACCTGATGTCGCTGGATGGCCCCCATTACTGTAGTATTTGGGCACTACACGGTCTTGAATGTATTTATCTTTTTAAAGCCACTGTAAGGTAGGAAAAGCTTACCATCCTAAGTTTACAACGGGGACATTTCATGAGGCGATTTAGAAGCCTCAATCTCCGTCTTATCTATGGACAGTTTGGAGCATATCACCTTCCAGAGCTCATCTTAACTGTCGCAGCTGTTTCTGTGCAGTGATAAAAAACAAATGTTGGGAAATAGAAATGACCTTTTGGGAGTGGAAAACCGCCTAGACATGAATACGTCCCTGGCTGCTCTGTTGATAAACTGATGCCCTGTGGGCATCCGTCAAAAAGTTATAGTGCCGGATCTGGTTGAGGCAGCTCCTGTTCACTTGGGAGAAAAGTGCTTCTTGGGCTGGTTCCTTTTGTCATCAAGGGACAGTAACAAATGTTTCCATTTGCATGCTGCCCTCAGGCTAAGGAGGGAAACAAAACCAAGTTGTTCCAAATTCAGAGATAATGATTTGCTGTTCTAATTCTTTATCTCCTTCTCTACATTAATCTATAGCAAAGTAGGGGGCATTCACCTCTGCCTTCTGCTTCTATTCAGGAGAGGAAAGTAAGCCGAGGAGACAATACGTTTCATGTTATTCCTTAAAAACAAAATAGTTAGCATTTACTCCTAAAAACAAAGTATATGCTGTGCATTCCCATTAAGGTATCCTTGCTACTGTTATCAGTTACACTTTTCTTCAATGTCACTTTGCACTGCGCTTCAGAGAAATCTGTCAGCCCCCTCTGCGGTCTCCCTATTTATATCCTCAAGCTACAAGGAGGCTGCCTGAGTTTAAGAACAATAGCTGGTTAGAAATTTCTCCCTGCAGTCCTTATCAGTTCATGTGAAGTTGGTTTCCCACTGTTAAAAGAACTCTAATTGCCACCCTATATTGGCAATCTCGCTGTGATCCCACCGCAACAGGTATGTGACTAATTACTACAAACCTTCGTATAGGATTTGAGTCAGATTTTTTTAAAGTAACTTTATGTTGCTGTAAATCTTGGGAATTAAGATGAAGTGAAACAATCATAAAAAGAACATTTTTTCCCATTTCAATCTGAAACTTCTGACATAGCTAGGAAAGGCCAAACTCTCATCTCATGCAGTCTTATTAGCCTTCACTTTGCTGCTGCAAGTATGAAAGAACAATGGAATTGGGTTTATTTTAAGCTGCTGTAGAACTGGAAATGTAACCAGATTTTTGGAGTTTTACTAGTGGAATTACCTGAAAAGAGAATTTGGCATGCAGTCACTTACAGATACACACCCTGAGATCATTAGGATGCTCTTTCAATGATGCTTCAGAAGCACATTTCCAGACCTGAATCTTTTCAGAACGAATGGAAAAGGACAACAGACAGGATCAACTTCTTTTTAAATCTGCTTCTAATACTTCCAGTTCATTATTCTTGTTTGACATGAAATATTTTAAGGTCAACCCATACAAAGTTTTTGTCAAATACACACAGGTTTAGCAAACATCATATGTAGAGACTTACCCATATAAGCTCAAGGGGTGATTGTGGCCTACATGATAAAGACTGGAAACAACAAACTCAGATCTAGAGCTGGCTGTGAAGTATTTTCTCCCCTTGTCACCCCCCTCCAACAACCAAAAAGTGAAACAATAATTTAAACTTTTATTTTTGACCAGAAGGGAAAGGGGCACTGAAAACAAAAGGTTTTTAATGAAAAAATCAAATGTTTGTCAATCTCTATTCATGTAGAAGTCAAGTCCTCTGACTCAGTAGTAATCTTATTCACTTATTGTCATTGATTCACCTTTTGTTCCTACCACTAAAAACCTGGAGTAACTTCAAGGATTGCCTAGGCAGTAAAAGTAGGGTAGGGCAGCACCTTAGGGTTCACAGGACTCAGCTCAGGTTTAGACAGCTTAATTTAAGGCAGAAGAGAAGGACTGGCAAGTGTCCATGAAAGAGGCAAAAATAACCTGGTGAAGGAGGGTAAAAACTGCACAGCGCCTGAGAGGAGAGTAGCTTTCGCAGCCCCAGGGCTGTGCTCTGAATGAATGCAAACTTGTTTAGTGATCTAAATGTATGTATCTTTAGAGATTAACTCTTTCAGAAGAAGTATGAGTTTTCACAGGCAACAGCTGTGAAAGGAATGGACAGATGTTAGGAATGGACATGGGTAGGAACCTACCAAGATCGTGATTGCGTGATTTTCGTGGAAACTGCAAATTCAGGCAGGCTCACAAAAAAGCACAGATTCTGGAAAAAAAAAAAAAAAACTTACCAGCCAGCAAGCAGAGAAGCCCTGTGGTCTTGAAGCTTGGTGGGGAGGGGGAAGGGGAAGGATGGAGGTGGGGTTGGGCAAGGCTGCTCTTAGGTGCAGAGGTGAGGCAGGGTGGAGCAGTAGCAACATGGAGCAAGGCATAGGCCAGCAGCAGCCCGTCTTTGGCCAGCCTAAGGTGAGTGGTGGGCAGGACCTGCTGTATATGTATCCCCCTGCATTACAGAGGGACTGGGGGGAACAATGTGCTGGTGCCCTACCCCTTGCCTTGCTCCCAGCTGACAGCATCCAGGGTCACAGCAGCAGGTAGAGTGCAGGGCAGCCAGGGTGGTGCAGGAGGAGCCATCTCTGTCACCAGGGCCCCCGACCTGCGCCGAGTACAATGCCCAGGCCCTGCAGGGCATGGGGCCACTGAGCCAGAGAAAGAACCCAGGTGCCATGGGCTGCACTGGCTGTGGGCAGGCCGTCCCACCCAGCCACACCACCCATCTGCTGGGGAGGACACATGGAGGTGCCCCACGGCAGGCGCTCCCCCCAGCTCCTTGCCCCCCAGCCTCACCCTCATGCTCCAAGACTGGAGGCCTTCTCTACTTCACAGTAAGGTTTGGCTTGGTTTGGTTTGGTTTGCAGTGAGTCCACCAAAATTGTGGAGCTCATCGCTTGGAGATGACCTGAAACGGCAGTTTAATTACCTTGATTAAGCCTGGGGAAGCCATAAATCCAAGCTTAATACCACATAGATTAATGGCTTTCCAGGGCTTAATCAAAGGTAATTAAACTGCAGTTGTGGGCCACGTGTCAATCTCCAGGGACGGGGTGGCACTGCCAAGGCCACTTGGCCAATAAGAGGCATGGGGAGGCTCTGCCACACACAGTCCACAAAAATGGATGCCACCCCAGGATCTGCCCATGAAATAGGCCAGCTGCCTCCTCGAGTTCAGTAGACCCCCTAGACATGGAATTACCCATTTTCCAATTAAGTGCTTTAATGTGCACACACACATGCACATGTACACACACACCACAAAACTGCTCTCTAGCTCATCAGCATGGAAAGTTTATGCAGGTTACCTTGACAGCTATTAAAATGCCATTCCTATCTCACATGCCTCCGTCATTTGAACTAATTGCAGTTGTTTCTGAACCTCTGTAGTTACAACAGTGGCAGCGTTTCCATGATAAGTCCAATTTTTAGAACTTGGTGGCACAAAATTGCTTTGGGCTAAAGCTTACACATTACAATTCTAAAAAATACAACTGGATCTTACAGATGCAGGAAGATTTTTTTGTGCTAAGGAGAGTAAAATTAAACAATTTTGCTAATCAATGAGGAATGTTTTTAAATTAAAAAATCATTAATTAAAAAAATGCTACTAAACCTGAGCTCATCTACTGCATTGTAATGATTTTTTATTATATAACCCAACATACGCATTCAAAAAAAAGTCTTCATAGATTTTCAAAGCCACAGCTCTGATAGGTCTAAAAAGCCAGTTTCATTCTGGTAGACAAAAGAGGTTACATTTAAAAAAAATCATTTAAGCTTATACAATAAAGCACTAATGACTCAGATATCATTTTTTCAGGTTTAGCATTTAGGCCAGAGTGGGCAATTATTTGGGCTCGAGGACCACATAGGGAGTTTTGGTGGGTTGCCTTGGGCCAGGTCAGCACCCCTTCTTCCCCTTGCACCACAGCTCACCAAAGCTCCCTATGTGGCCCAGGGTAGGTGAGCAAGACTGAGAGTGGGGCCAGGGTTGAGGCCACAGGCAGGCAATAGCACAGGGCTGGGGAAGAACCACAGTCTGTTGCCTGCATACCCCTACGATGGGCACCAGTTCTGCAGCAGTGAATTGTGGCTCTGTCCCAGGTCCCGGCCCTGTGCTCATGCTGTCATAATCCTGTGATCCCGGGGTCTCCGTGAAGACCACCCAGAATCCATGCGGGCAGAGCACGTGGCCAAGAAGACAGGATGGGGACATGAAGGTGTGGGGAGCTGCATCCAGGGATGGGGACAGAATCATGGGATGAGGACAGCATGAGGCCAGGGCCTGGGGCAGAGCCACGCTTCACTCTGTGCACATCCCTGCCCACAGAGCCATGTGGGGAGCAGATCGCAGCTCTGCCCCAGGCCCCAGCCCTGTCACTACCCCAAGATCCTGTCCAGCGATCCCAGCCCTGCTCACCCATCCTGTTCCTAGACACCACTCCCCACCTGCCTGCAGCCGCATCCCACCCACCCAACCATGCACCCTGCCCACACAGGTCCTGCCCCCAGCGGTGGGTATGCGGCGGACAAGCTAGGGTGCCTGGTTAGGGGGGCCAGGTCCAGCAGTGGCAGCAACAGGAGGAAGCCACCACCACCAGAGCTGCCAGGAAGTGAATCCAGTCAACATGCCACCCCAGCCCTGCTATGCACCCAGGGGTGGCAGGACCGTTGCACGTGCCACTGCCCAGACAGGAACAAGGGACCCGTTGTGGGCTAGACAAAATCCCTTCGTGGTCCTGATCTGACATGTGGACCATATTTTGCCCACCCCTGATTTAGGGTATGTTAAAATCACTTACGTATTGTTCTTATGAACTGTATTTGTATGGCAGTGTTATACAAATATAGCAAGAGACCTTGTCTGTCATCCTTTTCAACACTACTACTATAATTTTGCTTGAGTCAAAATCCACCATTATTTAAACATGGGCAAACAGCAAAGCTTTAATAACAAAGCCCAAACTTGGGCTTTTGCTTTCCACAGGAATAAAATGAAGCATAAATCCAGCCACTTTTAGAAAGTTTTTCAGCTGAACTTTTTGACCTAACCTCCCCTTTCATTTTAAATTCCAGATTTCCTGATTGAAGCAGGCAACAGAAGTCCTCTTAGGACAAATGTGCTGGACCCCATGACTGAGAAGGGAAGGTGAGGAGAGGCTCGGACTGCATTAATGTAATATCTGGAGCCTTGTAATGTGGAACAATTACCAGCTGCGCCAGCAAACAGGGGCAGAAAACAGGGCAAGCAGTTTTCTGGAAGCAAGAGGAGGAAGGGGAAGGGGAATTGAAGCCAAGCACCAGACACCAGATCCATCCACTGACCTGACCTGTTGTCTCAGGAAGTCTGCTGTATGCCCAGAGCCCAGATCCAACATAACACATAGGGATTACCAAGACTCATCCTGTAGCACCAATGATACTGCCAAGGGAGACCCTGAGCAGATCAAAAGTGACTACAGAGCTCTGGTTGCAAGAGTGAAGGGGACTGGGGCACATGTCATGCTCTCTTTGATTCACCCAGTCAAGGGAAAGGGCCCAGGCAGGAGCAGGTGCATCCTGCAGATCAATGCCTGGCTGTGCAGGTGGTGTCTTCAGCAGGGCTTTGGATTCTTTGACCATGGGATGATGTTCCAAGAAGAATGATTGGTGGGAAGAGATGGGATCCACCTGATGAAAAGACAGAAGGCATCTTTGCAGACAGGCTCGCTAGTGAGGAGGGTGTTCAAGTAGGTTTGCTAGGGGATGGAGACCAGAGCCCTGAGGTAAGTGGGGAAGTGGGTGACCTAAAGGAAGAGAAAGCAGGAGGGGGCAACAGCGGAGGTGCTCTCATACTTCCTGAGAAATCAGGTCAATCAACTAGTTATCTAGTACATGAATACATGGAGCCCAGGAAACAGGCAGGAAGAATTAGAAGTCCTCACAGTCACAGAGCTATGAAATGACTGAAATAAGAGAGACTTGAAAGGAGCTCGCTTGCATGACTGGAGCACTGTCATGGAGGTACAGCCTGTTCAGGAAGGACAGGCAGGGGAGAAGACGAGGAGTTCCACTTTATATGAAGAATTCATATGATTGTTCAGAGCTCCAGTGTGAAACTGGAATAGGCCTACCGAAAGTCTCTGGGTTGGGTCAGAGGAGAGAACAACAAGGGTGATGTTGTGTTGGGTGTCTGCTATACACCACCAGACCAGGAGAAAGTGGTGGATGAGGCTTTCTTCAGACAGCTAATGGAAGTTTCCCAATCAAGCCTTGGTTCTCATGGGGGACTTCAAACACCCTGACATCTGCTGGGAGGGCAATACAGCAGTGCACAGAATATCCAGGAAGATTTTGAAGAGTGTTGGGGACAACTTCCTGGTGCAAATGCGCAGTGACCAACTTGGGGGCCATGCTCTTCTTGACCTGCTGCCACAACCAGGGAAGAATTGGTGGGGAATGTAGTAGTGGATGGGAACTTGGGCAACAGTGACCACAAAATGATTGAGATCAGGATCCTGAGGAAAGGAAGGATGGAGAGCAGCAGAGTAAGGACCCTAGACTTCAGAAAAGCAGGCTTTCATTCACTCAGGGAACTCATGGGCAGGAAACCAACTGAGGGGAAGAAGAGTCCAGGAGAGCTGGCTGCACTTTAAAGAAACTGTACTGAGGGTGTAGGAACAAACCACCCTGATGTGCAGGGAGACTAGCAAGTATGGCAGAAGACCAGCTTGGCTTAGAAGGGAATTCTACAGTTAACTAAATCACAAAAAGGAAGCTTATAAGAAGTACAAAATTGGACAAACAACTAGGTAGCGGTATAAGAGCATTCCTTGGCCATGCAGGGATGAATTCAGGAAGGCCAAAACACAACTGGAGTTGCAGCTGGCAAGGAACATGGAGGGTAACAAGAAGGGTTTCTACAAGTCTGTCAGCAACAAGAGGAAGATCAGGGAACGTGTGGGTCCCTTACTGAATGGAGGAAGCAACCTAGTGACAGACAATACAGAAAAGGCTGAAGTGCTCAATGCCTTTTTCTCCTCATTCTTCACTGCAAGGTCAGCTCTCAGACAATTGCATCTGGCAGCACAGTTTGAGGAGGAGGTGAACAAACAATAGTGGTGAAAAAACAGGTTAGGTACTATATAGAAAAGCTGGACATATATAGGTCCATGGGGCCAGATGGGAAGCACCCGAGGGTACAGAAGGAGTTGGCTGATGTGACTGCAGAGCTACTGGACATCTTTGAAAACTCATAGTGATTGAGAGAGGTCATGGATAATTGGAGAAGGGCATATTGACCACATTTAAGAAAGGGAAAAAGGAGGATCTGGGGAACTACAGACCAGTCAGCCTCACCTCAGTCCCTGGAAAAATCATGGAGCAGATCCTCAAGGAATCCATTTCTAAGCACTTGGAGGAAAACAAGGTGATTAGGAACAGTCACCAAAGGCAAGTCAGGCCCTAACTGCCTTCTATGATGAGGTGACTGGATCTGTAGATGCGGAGAGACCGGTGGATGTGACGTACTTTGATTTTAGCAAGGCTTTTGATATGGTCTTCACAAGCAAGCTAAGGAAGTACAGCCTGGATGAATGAACTGTAAGATGGATAGAAAAACGACTGGAGCATCAGGCTCAAAGAGTAGTATAATCAATGGCTCAATGCCTAGTTGGCAGCCAGTATCAAGTGGAGTGCCCCAGGGATCAGTCCTAGGGCCAGTTTTGTTCACTGTCTTCATCAGTGACCTGAAAGATGACATAAAGTGCACCCTCAGCTAGTTTATAGATGACAATAAGCTGGGGGGTGTAGCAGATACACTGGACGGTAGGGCTAGGATTCAGAGTGACCTAGACAAATTGGAGGATTGGGCCAAAAGGAATCTCATGAGGTTCAATAAAGTCAAGCACAGTTCTGCATTTAGGACAGAAGAATCCCATGTACCACTACAGGCTGGGGGCTGACTGGCTGGGCAGCAGCTCTGCAGAAAAGGACCTGGGTGTTACAGTGGACAATAAGCTGAATATGAGCAACAGTGTGCCCTTGTTGCCAGGAAGGCTACGGCATACTGCATTGGTAGAAGTGTTGCCAGCAGATCATAGGAATTGATTATTCCCCTCTATTCAGCATTCTGTGTTCAGTTTTGAGCCCCCCCACTACACATAGGATGTGGACAAATTGGAGAGAGTCTAGTGGAGAGCAACGAAAATGGAGACGGGGCTGGGACTTATGAGGAGAGGTTGAGGGAACTGGGCTTATTTAGTTTACAGAAGAGGAGACTGAGAGGAGATTTAATAGCAGCTTTCAATTATCATAAGCGGGGTTCAAAAGAGGATGGCGCTAGTGGTGGCAGATGACAGAACAAGGAGCAATGGTCTCAAGTTGCAGCAAGGGAAGTTTATGTTAGATATTAGGAAGACGTTTCTCACTAGGGAGGTAGTAAAACACTGGAAAAGGTTGCCCAGAGAGGTGGTGGAAGCTCCATCCTTGGAGGTTTTTAATACCAAGCTAGACAAAGCCTTGGCTGGGATGATCTAGTTAGAGATATAGTCTTTGGTGGTTGGACTAGATCAGAGTTTCTCAACCCGTGAGTCATGAAACGTGGATCACACAAATATATGAAAGAGTTGTGAAGAAACTAATGGATGGGCTGACACTGTTTTCAAACTGCAAGGACAGCAGCATGGGCATCTTCTACCCAGAGGCATCTTAATTTGCAATTCACCCCCACAGACCAAATCCTGATGAAATGTATGGTTTCTTGCTGCCACAAGTACAACATCATACTAAGTATCAGACCTTCCTAAACAAAACATTTCATGGACAGTCTTTATGGTGATGGCCATTAAATAAGTGCTTATAATTATTTGTGTGAATCAGGAACCCCTAACGCATTTTTAACTAGCAGTCCAAGAAAATAGTACAGTGGAATTTTTAAACAAAAAAAGGGCATGAAGAAGAGGGCTTTCTTTACTTGTATAGTCCAGTATCCCTGTATTTGTATAGTCCCCTTTACTTGTACAGGCCAGTTGATTGAAGCTGAATTATAAAATACTATTAAAAAGCTTTGGAAGCTGAAAGCAAACTCAGTATCCCTGTTATTTATTTGACTTTTATACATATCTACTTTCTACGCTGCTACTTTTAAAGGATTCCATCTTCATTTAATCAGCACCCTAATAGGAATTAAGGTCTTTGTTTCTACAAAGACCTAATCTATGCACACTAATAATCTCATAATCTTCAATGGAGTTGCTCATGTGCATAAAATTAAGGACATGTCTGCAGGAATACAGCCTAAATAAAAAGTAAAGACAAAGCAAGTGACAACAACATTTATGATAGAAAATTAAAATATTTAACTATGGATATCAGGGTTTAACTTTTAATTAAATGCTGACTCAAGAGTTCAGGATAACCAGTGCTATTTGTGCTATGGTCATTATCAGTGATGGAAGGTTATATAATAAGCCATATTTAAAAAGCTTGTATTTTAAATGTTATTTTTCCTTACCCTTTGTCCACTATATAAAATTTAAAAAATTCTGATCATTGTAAATTTTTTGGCCTAGACCATTTGGCTAGGGACAGACATTACACATAACCTGGTTTAAGTGATCAGAAACTAGTTTAAACCTGTAACAGAACAGACATTCAGTGCATGTAAACCAATTTGAAACTGGCTAAAACTGGTTTGAGATTAACCTGGTTGAATCTAGTATCAGACTTAACTGATTTAGGTCAAACCAGTTTATGCAATATCTGTCCTAGACCCCTTCCTGGTTTAACTTTAACCAGAGTCCCCCAGCATCCCAGATGCCTTGCAGCCCTGGGCGGGGCTCTCTGCTCCAGAGCAGGGCTGGCCCTGGCCCTCTACTCCCTGGCTAGAGCTCCAGCAGAGACTGCAGACACAGCAGGGTCTGTCTGGCTACCCCCTGCCCCCCCCCCACTTCTCTCTGCTCAAGCAGGGATTTCCCTTCCTCCTCCCCTCTCCCACAGCAGGGACCATAGCCAGTATGTGGTATGCTAGCTAATGCTGACAGGTGTCTGTGTAAGGCAGACAGGACAAAGCAGATGGGACAGTGTCCACTTTGGGCTTTTTGGAGATAATCAACAGGTAGCTGGTAATGTCCCTCCATCCCTTCCTTAGAAAAAGTTGTTTAAGAAGAGCTTGAACTAATCAGAGACGCTTTTGTTTTCTTAATGGGGTACTAAATGCTGTGTTATCAGCTCCCTGATGGCTCCCTCCTTGGTCAGGAGCAGTGAGAGGGGTGACCCCTCCCTAATCAGAGTGCCCTGCCAGGGCCTGGCCACACACCCCTCAGCTCAGCAGTGGAAGGGAAGGGAGGGCTGCTGTAGTGTACCCTGGCTTCTAGCCTGAGCCACTACAGGCATGTGCCTGCATTTTCTTAGACCAGAGGGGGTGTCTTTACAGTTACAAACAGGTTCAGCCTAGCCAGGTTAAACTAACCCACAAAGATTGAATCAATTCAGGCTTGGGCTTTTTGAATGTCTGTCCCTAGCCTTTAAGATAATGTGTTAATTTTTGCAGGCTAACTATAAAGTGTGCAAGATTATTCATTACTTTCAACAAACAAGTAGGCATCAAAGTAGAAACTGGCCCCTAAGCCACTAGCATCCTGCCTAGAAATGCAAACTAGATTGAATTCCTTTCCCTTGTAGTAACCACTGTGGGTAGTTCCATACTAACATGTTTTATTCATTATGTAGTTACACTGTGGTTGGACCCCAAGATCCAATCAAGATCAGGGCTCCATTGTACCAGCTGGTATCCAGATAAAAAGGAAGACCCAGTGTGTTCCCGGAACAGCATCCAGGTTAATTTAAGAAAAGGCGAATCTAGTAAGTATAATGAGGAAAAGAAGAATAAGGGGCTGTAGGCCAGAGCAGCAAGATCATGCTGGTGCTCTGTACATGGGTTCATTATGTACCTAACATAAACTTTCTAAGACTAGGTGAGACAGGGGGAAATGGAAAGTCAGCAGAGGGTGAATTAATAGAGGCAGGTGAGGAGGGAAAAGAAGGAGAGGGAGAGATGCTGAGGAGTAAGGAAAGGGAAAATTGTTGAAAAGCAACAAATTTGACGTCAGCTTCGATGCCTGGAATTAGCAAGGAAATAAGTTGATTATCTGTCGCAAATCTTGACTTGTTCTTACTTCCTTGAGTCTGACTGCCAGATTGGACACAATATGGGCGACACCAATTCAAGCAGGCACGCACTTGCCACCTGGATGTACTCCATTTCTGATTCCATTTAGAGCTCCAATTATAAGAAACAGAGCTGGAACTTCTGTATCTTTGACTCTGTTACCATGGAAACCAGCACTAATTGTATATATCGCTAAGTTTTAAATGTATTCAAATTTAACACATTACTTTGAACATATTAAGGTTGTTTCGCTCTCGCTCTCACCTAATACTTCCCAGTTTGCCTCCTGGCTTACTTGGCTTATAAGCAGTTCCACTCATAAAAAGATACAAGTATGTAGGTGAAAATTACATTCATTTTCTTTTATGTAACCAAGAAGTAGGGTCATGTAAATGTTTGATCACCCACTCCCTGCTGCTGCTGTAATAGAATGTGAAGGGTTATGTTTCATACTAAAGATGTGTCAATGCCACAAATACGAGAGGAAGGAAATGAGACCAAGGGCATCAGTGTTTTGAAAGATGTTGCCCGTTGTGTAGGGCACACGCGCAAGCCACACAGACTGTATAAAGCAGGAGCAGGTGGGAGTGCCTTGGGAGTGCCCAAAGCTGCTGCTCTTGGGGATGATAGAAATCTGCCTTGCGCACAGCACTGAAGGCTTCCACGCTTTGAGGGCCAATGCATGCAAAGTGGGAGTAAAAAGGCAGGGCTTATTCCCTTAGTGGCGCAGAGATGTAGATATGGACCTCAGAGTGGTAGGCACCATACAAACACAGATCAAGAGAGACAGCTTCATGCCTATCTTCATGGCACTCTCCAGTCTTCCTGTTGAAGTTAGGCCACTAGGCAGCTAACAGTGCAAGAGTCATGGGGACAAAGGAGGAACAAGCAAGGAGCCTGAGTGTAACATCAAGGGGCAGCATTCCTGGTGGTGGGGAGAGTCCTGGGTCCTCATCCCTGCTGCCAGAGATTTACATTTTACTTTTACATTTACAATGTAAAATATACTCCTGTCCTGGCTCCGGTGCAAGACGCATGGGTGTAAGCCCGCTGTGCCCTCGTGAGCCCAGGGACCCCCAGCAAGACCCCAGGACCCCCGACAAGCCCCGGGCTGCCCCAGGTAAGCAGGGACCTAGCCAGCTGGGAGTGGGCTTGTAAGGTTCGACCTAGAAACTACTATGCAAAGCCTAAGCAAAAGTGAATGTTATGTGACGAATGCCCATCTGCAATGATAAGGAGCAGACAGTCTTAGATAGAGGAAGCTTGAAAACAAAAACAGAATCAGAGTTACTAGAACAAAGAGCTCATTAAAATATTAAAAATCACACCCCTAGGCGGGGAAGATACATGCTAATGAAACATATATGTATGTTAATGAGATACATAGCTAAAACACAGGTATAGAGACATGCTCAGTAAAGAACTCCTTGTGTCACCCCTTTATAACCAATTAGCAAACAAGGATGCTTATGAAGATTCAAACTCTTGTATATAAGGGGCTCAGTATTGCATATGTGCTGTGCTTGTTTTGTGAGATTATTCCACTTGCACCTTTTATTGTTAGCAATAAATCTTTTTTATACTTTCACCCCTGGTATCTTTATTGGCCTTTGCATACCGGGCATGAACCCAGACTTGAGCTGGGGCCTAACAGTTTTTGGCACCTCAGATGGGACTGCCGTAGATAAGCTTTGCCCGGACTAAGTGACGACCAGATGATCTGCTTTTCCTTATCAAATGTCGGCGCGCCCCGGGATTTCTTTTCCCAGTGAGACTTTTGTTTCAGGAGGAGCTGGATCGCTGAGGCGGCAGTAGCCTAACGGTGCAACGCCATAGAGTGAAAGTATCAGCAACAGGCACCTGGGTGAGAGGGTAGAAAGGGCATAAGGCCTACCGTCAGTACGTCTGCCTGGGATTATTTCTGTAAGTATTCTGTCTGGCCCGAGTCCAAGACCAGTGATTTTTTCCCTTTTAAGGACAAGGACTAAGAACAGATCCCTGGATCTCAGGTAAGTCAGACGGTCAGAACCGGGAAGGCAGCCCTGAGATGGGTACTATTAACAGTAAGGTTAGGAAATGTACCCCCCTCTCTTGTGTATTGGGACATTGGGCAGAGTTTGGTGAGGATCCTATGACTAAGAAGAAAGCTAAATTCTTCTGTGAAACTGTGTGGCCACGCTATCAGCTAGATGAACAAGAATATTGGCCTCGGGAGGGAAGTGTTAATTATAATACTATCTTACAATTGATTTTGTTCTGCCGGCAGAATGGTAAATGGGAGGAATTGTTGTATGCGCAAGCGTTTATGTCTCTTTGTAGAGATAAAAGTTTTGGAGGAATGTGGATTGGGGGAGGGAGTTGGGATCTGTGAGATGGCTGTGGCTCGACCAACTGCAAATCCTGTCCTGGACTGTCCGGAGCCGGAGGCTCCCCCCACTCTGCTGCCTTTACCTTATTCTCTTCCTCTTCCTCCTCCTCCTCCTGATTCATCTGATTCCTCGTTGGCATCTGCTCTTCCTGCTTCTTCCCTCCCTGAGGCAGAAGCTGTGAATATTCCCCGACCCAGGGATCTGGAACAGCGCCAACCATGGCCGTCAGGTGCTTGGCAATCTCCAGACTCCCCGACTTCTCCTGATATAAGCCCAGGAGGAGGGTGGAGAGTACAGTTAGAAGCAGACTCCGGGGTTAAGGGAAAACATCACAGGGAATCTGATCCTGGCCGTGGGAAGGGAAATGGGGTATTTCCCCTAAGAGAACAAGTGGTACCCGGGCCTCTCAAAGATGACGGTGAGCCAACCTACCGTCGAACCTTTGTGCACATTCCTTTCAATACCTCAGATTTGTATAATTGGAAGAACAATAACCCCAGCTTGAGAGAGAATCCTGAAAAGGTACAAAACCAGTTCAAAACGATTTTCAAAACCCATAACCCAACTTGGGCAGACGTTCAGTCTCTTTTAGATATCCTGTTGACACCAGAGGAAAGGAGAATGGTAGTGAACAAAGCTCGTGAGTACGTGGAAAAGGAAATTACTGCAGGGAACCTGCAAGGAAATAGAGACGATCATGTCCCCATCCAGGAGCCAGATTGGAAACCAGACCAAGATATGACCTCCATCCGTGCCTATCGAGAATATATCCTCCGAGGATTGAGAGATGCTGTGGAAAAACCTCAAAATCTCAGTAAGGTGTATGAGATTCGACAGGAGACTAATGAGACCCCGAGTGCTTTTTTGGAAAGAATTTACAATACTTTCAGGCAATACACTCGTGAGGATCCGGAGGATGCATCGAACGCTCGCATGGTAAATATGATCTTTATAGGTCAGAGTGCACCAGACATTAGAAAGAAATTGCAGAAGGCAGACGGAGCAACAGGTATGCCTATTTCCCAACTAGTAGACATTGCTTACCAAGTATTTACTAACCGAGAAAGTGTTCAGGAAAAGAAACAAGACAAGAAAGAGGAGAGAATGAAAATGCAGACAGCCCTAGTGGCAGCTGCAATCACGAGAAAACCTAGAGATGAGGGATCCTGGAGACAGCCGCAGAGACGGGGTCCATTAGAGAAAGATCAATGTGCCTTTTGCAAACGAAAAGGACATTGGAAACGGGAATGCCCTTATTGAAAAGTTGGGGAAGGTGAAAAGAAAAAAGAGGAGAGCAGTGGATTGTTCGCTTTTGGAAGGGATTCAGATTGAAGGGGACCGGAGGCCCAGGAGGGAAAGATAACCCAGATCCCTGTGTCCCCTGACGAGCCTCTGGTTAAAATGCAACTAGGGGACAGAGATGAATTGGTAGATTTTCTCGTCGATACAGGTGCTGCCCATTCTGTCTTAACTCAAAAACTGAAACCTTTAAGTAAAAAGACTGTGTCGGTGGTAGGGGTTACAGGGAAGGCAGTAACACGACCCTTCCTACAGCCAATGACCTGTAATCTTGGGCAGGCCGAAGTTACCCATCAATTCTTGTACATGCCAAACTGCCCCGTTCCCCTTTTAGGGAGAGACCTCCTCTGTAAACTGCAAGCTACGTTGTCGTTCCAGGATGGGCAAATGTTTTTAACAGTGCCTCCTGAAAAGGGGTGGCATTTACAGGCTTGCCTTCTCGGCCTTCTCCAAGAGGAGAGTACACCGGATATTCCTCAACCCCTGCTCGATGCTGTTGTTCCATGGGTATGGGCAGGTCACCGACCCAGGAAGGCTAAAAATGCTGACCCTGTGAAGATTCAACTTTTGCCAGGGGCCCAGCCTCCATGTGTGAAACAATATCCAATGCGGATGGAAGCCAGGAAAGGACTGAAGCCGTTAGTTGAACGGTTCCTGGAGTATGGCCTTCTCCGTGAATGTACATCAGCTTTTAACACACCCATCTTGCCTGTGAAGAAGCCTAAGAGTAATGAACATCGTTTCGTCCAAGACTTGAGAGCTGTAAATAAAGTGGTTGTGAGTATATACCCGGCCGTGCCTAATCCGTACACCTTGCTATCTGCTTTAAACCCAGACCATAACTGGTTTACGGTTATTGATTTAAAAGATGCTTTCTTCTGTATACTGGTAGAGAGGGGATCTCAGGAAATATTTGCATTTGAATGGGAAGACCCAGATACTAGCATTAAGACTCAGTTGTGCTGGACTGTTTTACACCAAGGATTTAAAAACAGCTCAACCCTATTCAGCAATGCATTAAGCAAGGATTTATGCAGGCTAAAATTGCCACTGTCCTGTGCTCTTTTGCAATATGTGGATGACTTGCTTTTAACAGCCACCACTGAAGCAAGCTGCCTGGAAGGAACAATTTGCCTCCTTAATTTTCTGGGTCAACAAGGATATCGGGTTTCCAGAAATAAAATGCAGCCCATATCCCAGAAAGTAACATACTTAAGATTTGAATTACAGCCTGGTCAGAGAGCCCTGCTGCCTGAAAGAAAAGAAGCTATATGTCGGCTGGCACCCCCAATAACAAAGAAATAACTACGAGGATTTTTAGGTACAGTAGGTTTTTGCAGGATTTGGATTCCAAATTTTGGGGTTATTTCAAAACCTCTATATGAGGCAGCACACGGAGATGAAAAGGTACTCGAATGGACTGAAGAGTGTGAGCAAGCATTCTGCCAGTTAAAGCAGGCTCTCATTGAAGCACCCGTCTTAGGACTACCGGACATGAGTAAGCATTTTTCCCTTTTTGTGCATGACCGAGGTGGGGTAGCCGTGGGAGTCTTAACACAGAAATTGGGTAGCTGGCAACGACCAGTGGCATACTTTTCAAAAAAATTAGACTTTGTGTCATGTGGATGGCCTGCTTGTCTCCGGGCTGTTGCTGCTGCCTGTCTGCTAATACAAGAAGCTGAAAAATTAACCCTAGGCCATGAAATGATTGTATATGTTCCTCACGCAGTACTTACAGTCTTGGAACAGAAAGGAGGGAAATGGTTAACTCCGGGACGAATGGCTCGATATCAGGCCATCCTCCTAGATAAGCCTGAAATAAAATTGGCCATTTCTCGCAATGTAAATCCAGCAACACTGTTGCCATCTATGTGTGACACACCAAATCTTGTGCATGATAGTTTGCAAACATTGGAAACTGTTTATTCTTCAAGACCAAATTTGAGAGACAGACCTCTTGAAAAAGCTGACCTGGAGTTCTACACTGATGGCAGCTCGAGTATAGAGAATGGAATTCGAAAATCCGGATACGCTATCGTGACTACACAGAATATGATAGAAGCAGGACCTTTAAACCCATCTGTTTCAGCTCAAAAGGCTGAACTCATTGCTATGACTCGGGCTTTGCGATTGGCGGCCAACAAAACTGTCAATATTTATACTGACTCTAAATATGTTTTCCTTGTTTTACATGCTCACGGACCGCTATGGAGAGAGCGAGGTCTACTTGATTCAAAAGGAACAGGCATTAAGCATAGCAAGCAGATAAAAGCCCTCCTTAAGGCAGTCTGGGAACCAAAAGAGGTAGCGGTAATGCATTGCAAAGCACATCAAAAGAAAAATGATGACCCCTCCACAAAAGGTAATCGATTTGCTGATGCTACAGCAAAGAAAGCAGCTAAAAAACCTCAGACAGACTTGCTGCCCGAAGTAAGTAATCTGTTACCTCTCCTCCCAGACTTATACCAGCCTGTGACACCACAGTACGGGGAAAGAGACAACAATTGATAAGAGAGTTTCAAGCAAAGAAGGGGGAGCACGGGTGGCTAGTAGCAAAGGATGGCTGCATTATCTTCCCAGCTGCCTGGGTTCATATGGTAGTGAAGAGAGCTCATCATGGCACCCACTATGGACCCAGGGCCCTGATAAGGTGGATCAGTCACTATGTAACTGGAGTGGGATTAAGAGAGGCTGCCAAGAAGGTATCAGAGACATGTGAGGTCTGCCAGAGAAATAACCCAAAAGGAGGGAGAAAAGAAACTTCAGGACATCAGAGAATAGGCAATGGGCCAGGAGAAGAATGGCAGGTGGATTTTACTGAGTTACCCCGGCAACAGGGGATGAGGTATCTCCTTGTTTTTGTGGACACTTTCTCTAATTGGGTTGAGTGCTTCCCATGTCGGACTGCCCAAGCCCGAGAGGTGGTCAAGGCACTCCTACGAGAAATCATACCTCGCTTCGGACTTCCAAAAGGAGTAGGGTCAGACAATGGCCCACATTTCATTGCACAAATTACTCAGAAGGTTTCTGAGTTCCTAGGAATCAGCTGGCATTTACACACCCCTTGGAGACCCCAGTCCAGTGGAAAGGTGGAACGTATGAATCAGACCTTAAAAAGACACCTTGCAAAGATTTGCCAAGAAGCTCAACTCAAATGGCCAGAGGCCCTACCCTTGGCCCTGTTGCGAGTAAGGGTCGCACCACATTCTAAATTGGGATTAAGCCCATTTGAGATAATGTATGGTAAGCCTTACCCTCTGAGTCTGCCCATGGGTACTGAACAACAGTTACATGTTTTAGGAGAGGGAATGATTAGAGAATATGTATGGTCTTTGGTTTCTGTTTTGTCTTCCATCCATCAGAAGGTACGGGACGTGCTGCAGACACAGAACCAGTCTCCTGCCCCGGAAAATCGATTATTACCTGGAAGTTACACTCTTGTGAAAGATTGGAGCGAGGAACCACTTCGAGCCAGATGGAAGGGCCCATATAGAGTACTTTTAACGACCCCGACGGCAGCAAAGCTCAAAGGAACCAAGACTTGGATACATTCCAGTCGCTTAAAGCCGGTGGCTGAACCAGAACAAGAAGAAACTCCTGCAAACTCCGGGACCGGAGGCAGAGAACAGTGGAAGGTGGAGCCAATAAGGGACTTAAAATTCCTATTCAAAAGAAAGGAACTTTGAATAATTTGTCAATCTTTGATCAAGTTTTACAAGCCTTATTATGAAATTGTTCAAGGTTTTAGTGTGGGGCACCCTGATCTGTCCACTCCTACTTATAGGAGGGGAAAATCTTTTACCACAAGAATTTGACCCTCAGGAAAATGTCTGGATTTATCTGGCCCGGGAAATATTAAATAGAACAGACTTCTGCTTGGCAGGAGGGATCAATGCTCATCTGGTTTTTACCTCATGCTTAATTGCAGTACCTACCCCTTTGAAAATTTTACAGAATTATACTATGCTGAAAGATGTAGAGAAGGAAAATACATATCAGGATATATATACGTGGGGGACTATTGTAAAAGAGAAAAGCAGAGACATGTTTTCTGTACGGGTTCAGGCAACAGCTAATGCTTCTGAATGTTTCTTAATAGTGAATTGTACCAATAATTGCTTTGAATTGAACCAAGGTAGAAAAATCTTCTGTAATAAGACCAGTCAAATATCCTATGTATACACACATACCATCCTTCCTCGAGGATGGTTTCTGGCCTGCGGGAGAATGATATATTCATACCTTCCAGCAAATGCTACTGGGGGACCATGCACCATTGCCCGGGTAACTGCAGCTCTTCCAAGGAAGTCTGACCTAATACACGCTGAACAAACCCCTCTTGGTGGGAGGTTTAAACGAGCATACACTACTCTCACTGCTGATTGTGATGAGAATGATTCCCCTGGACTATTATCTAAGGCAGAATACATAGCATTAGCTGCATCTATGGTGGGGGTTCCGGGTCTTGCTGTAAGTAATAGCAGAAATCTTAATGCAGTGGCCTGTGTTTTAGCAAAAGGACTACATGCTACATCTCGAGCGCTCTCAGCCTTGAATGCTGAACAAAAACAACTAAGGGATGCTGTCTTAGAGAATAGAGCCACTATTGATTATCTCTTGTTGCGACACAATCTGGGGTGTGAAACCTTAAAAGGAATGTGTTGCTTCAACCTCACTGATAATTCTGTGCTAATTGAAGACAAAATTGGTGCCTTACAATGATTGACACAGACGTTGAAAGAATCATCTGGCTTAGACTTTTCCTGGTTAACTTCCTGGCTTCCCAATTTTGGATGGTTGAAACAGTTATTTTGTATGGTTGTTCTATTTTGTTTTATAGGGATTATGGTTTGTTTCTGTATCCAATGTATACCGGTTTGTATCGCATCTATCTTTAGGCCTAAGGTAAATCAAATGGTTTTGCAAACAAAGAAAGCTGAGAATACTAGATTTGTGTTAAGTCAAACTGAATGGAACAATCATAATTAATAATTATGAATGCTCCAGAGGAGGGAAATGTAAGGTTCAACCTAGAAACTACTATGCAAAGGCTAAGCAAAAGTGAATGTTATGTGACGAATGCCCATCTGCAATGATAAGGAGCAGACAGTCTTAGATAGAGGAAGCTTGAAAACAAAAACAGAATCAGAGGTACTGGAACAAAGAGCTCATTAAAATATTAAAAATCACACCCCTAGGCGGGGAAGATATATGCTAATGAAACATATATGTATGTTAATGAGATACATAGCTAAAACACAGGTATAGAGACATGCTCAGTAAAGAACTCCTTGCGTCACTCCTTTATAACCAATTAGCAAACAAGGATGCTTATGAAGATTCAAACTCTTGTATATAAGGGGCTCAGTATTGCATATGTGCTGTGCTTGTTTTCTGAGATTATTCCACTTGCACCTTTTATTGCTAGCAATAAATCTTTTTTATACTTTCACCCCTGGTATCTTTATTGGCCTTTGCATACCGGGCATGAACCCAGACTTGAGCTGGGGCCTAACAGGCTAAGTGAGCCGAGGAGGGTCACGCCCCCCCGCCCGGCTTCTACTTGGCCCAGCCTCTCAGGGAGCCACATGACCGAACTACCGGTGCACAAGCCAGGTTATGGGGGGAGTACCCACCTTTCCTTCCCTTGGTGAGGGGGAGGAACCCCCCTTAGCCCCTCTAGCCTCCTAAAAGCAGCGAGGCACTGGCCAGCCCTTCTGTGCATGCACTCAGTTTAAAAAGGGCCCGACAACAGCACAAGCCTCATTCCTGTCCCAGCTCCAGTGTGAGATGTGCAGGTGTAAACCCGCTGCACCCCCGTGGGCCCAGGGACTCCCAGAGAGACCCCATTACCCCCGACGAGCCCTGGCCTGCTCCAGATAAGCAGGGACCCATGGAGGAAAGGACCTATGCAACTGGGACTGGGCTAAGTGGGCCGAGGAGGGTCACGCCCTCCCCCTCATCTCCTACTTCGCCCAGCCCCGCAGGGAGCCGTGCAACTGGAGCCTCAGCTGCCTGTCACTTTTTCAGGCTCTGGGGCCCAGGAGCATGGCCACCTCCCCTTGTGAGGTCTGCTCCCTACTGGGGTCTCTGGTGCACCAGCTGGAGGAGCTCCAGGGTGCAGTCCAGAGACTGCATGCCATCAAGGACTGTGAGCAGGAGATCGACTCCTACTGCCAGGCCCTTCTCCCCCGGGAGATGGAGAGTAGACCACGGTCTTCCTCAAAGACAAGGGAAGACCCGGGGACCTCCCTTACTGTCCAACCCAGGGGTTGGACCAAGGTGGTCAAAGGCCCCAAGGCCCGCCACACCAATGCCCCCATCCCCTGCTTTGCAACAGGTACAAACTTCTTGCAGCCCCAGCAGAGCCTACTGAGTTGCCAGCTCCCGCAGGCAACACAGGCTCAACTGTAGCTACTGCCCCCACTCTCCCCAAGACAAAACGCAAAGCGTTTGTCATGGGAGACACCATCCTGAGGGGGACTGAGTGGGTAATCTGCCACCCCAACCCCTTAGCCTGGGAAGTTTGCTGTTTCCCGGGAGCCCGCATCCAAGACATTGTGGAGAAGATCCCTAAGCTCCTCCAGCCCACTAACCACTATCCCATGCTCCTCATCCATGTGGGCACCAATGACACGGCTCAGAGCACTCCCAACCAGGTCATAAGGTGCTACAGGGATTTGGGAGTGGGGCTTAAGAGTCTGGTGGCACAGATGGTGTTTTCGTCGATACTCCCTGTCTCAGGCTATGGGCTGAGGAGGGAGAGGAGGTTCCAGGTAGTCAACCAAAGACTGCAACACTGGTTTCATTGGGAAGGCTTTGGTTTCCATGACCACAGCCCGCTCTTTGGTGAGAGAGGCAGTGAGATGCTGGGAAGAGATGGCCTCCACCTCTCTCCACTGGGGAGGAGGCTCTTCTCAGCCAGACTGGCTGACCTGCTCCACCAGGCTTTAAACTAAGCCTGCCGGGGGATGGCTACTGCCACTGCTGGCCTACTGAGCAACACTTGCAAAGCCAGCAGATCAAGGTATTTAAGGGATCCCACCCCTGCCCCAGCCCTGGAACAATCTGTAGGCAAGGCAAGGACCCCCAAAGGGACACTTGCCTGCCTGTACAGAAATGCCAGGAGCTTGGGGAATAAACAGGAGGAACTTGTCCTCCTGCTAAACATAAATAACTATGATGGCATAGGGATAACGGAGACCTGGTGGGACTCCACCCATGACTGGACCACAGGTATAGATGGCTATACCCTGTACAGGAGGGATCGAGTGGACAAAATGGGTGGAGGTGTAGCTCTCTATGTCAAGGAAAGCTACGCGTCCCTGCAAGCCGACATTGGCACCCACAGTGGGCAACTTGAGACCCTCTGGGTTAAAATCCATGGGGAACACAGCACAGGGACTACTATGGTGGGAGTCTACTACAGACCCCCTACCCAGGGTCAAGACCTTGATCAGGAGTTTGCCAGGGAATTAGCTGAGGCCATGCGCTCCCAGTGCATGACTGTCATGGGAGACTTTAACTACCCAGACATCTGGTGGGAGGAGCACTCAGCCAAATCCAAGCAGTTGCAAAATTTTCTCTCATGCATGGATGACCTCTATCTGACACGGGAAGTCTACAGGCCGATGAGAGAGGTAAGACACTGCTCGACCTTGTACTGGCAACCGGGGATGACCTAATCAGTGAGCTAACAATCGAAGGGAAGCTGGGTGACAGTGACCACGAGCTGATCACCTTTACCATCTGCCATAAAGCTGGCAAGACAGTCAGTAATACAGAAGTCCTTGACTTCAGGAAAGCTGACTTTGACAAGCTAAGGAGGCTTGTCAGTGAGGCCCTAAAGGGCCACAGCCGGTTGCTCCTCCAGGAAGCTATCCTGGATGCGCAAGCAAAATCCATCCCGCCTCAGAGGAAAGGCAGCAAAAGGGCACAGCAGCCCCTTTGGCTCTCCAGGGAGCTGGTGGACCTCCTGCATCTTAAAAGGCAGACCTACAAAGGATGGAGGACTGGAACCACCACCAAGGTCAAACCATACTCTGCTCTGGTCTGGACCTGCAGAGAGCACACCAGGAAAGGCAAGGCTGTGATGGAACTCCAGCTAGCTCCAAATATCAAGGACAATAAAAAGTCCTTTTTTAGATATGTGGGGAGCAGGAGGAAAAGCAAGGGCAACATTGGATCCCTGCTAAACCAGATGGGACAACTGACAACTGATGCCTATGAAAAAGCAAACTTGCTTAATGGGTACTTTGCATCAGTTTTTCACCAGTCCCATGGAACGCCCCTGCCCACTGTGGGTCAGGGAGGCCTGGGTGAGGGAGATTCCTTGCCCTCCATCGAAGCTGACCTCGTGAAGGAGCACCTTGAAAGGCTGGACAGCTTCAAGTCAGCCGGCCCTGACGGTTTACACCCAAGGGTACTCAAGGAGCTGGCAACCATCATAGCCCAGCCCCTGGCGCAGATCTTTCAGAACTCTTGGCACTCTGGTGAAGTGCCTGAAGATTGGAAGAAGGCCAATGTCATGCCTATCTTCAAGAAAGGGAGGAAAGTAGATCCAGCAAACTACAGGCCTATCAGCCTGACCTCTATCCTGAGGAAGGCATTGGAAAAGATTATCAAAGAGGCCATCCTTAACAGACTAGCTGACGGCAATATCCTGAGGGATACCCAGCATGGGTTTGTTGCGGGTAGGTCTTGCTTGACCAGTCTCATTTCCTTTTATGACCAAGTGACCTATCACCTGGACAAGGGGGAAGAGATTGATGTCGTATATCCTGATTTCAAAAAAGCCTTTGATCTGGTATGCCATGATCACCTCTTGGCAAAACTGGCTAACTGCGGCCTTGACTTCGCCATGATCCACTGGCTGGGGAACTGGTTCCGTGGTAGGACCCAGAGGGTTGTGGTTGACGGTGCGCAGTCACCAGTGGGGTCCCTCAAGGCTCTCTCCTAGGCCTATACCGTTTAACATCTTCATCAATGATGTGGACATTGGCGTCAAAAGCAGGGTAAAGCATCCACACCTGAGGACATGAGGGTGATCCAGGCAGATCTTGACAGGCTCATGAAATGGGCTGACAAGAACCTGATGGTGTTCAACACTAAAAAATGCAAGATTCTCCACCTTGGGAGGAAAAACCTGCAGCATGTCTATAGGCTTGGTAGTGCTATGCTGGCTAGCATTACGCATGTGAGGGACTTGGGGGGTCAGTATTGACCACAAGATGAACATGAGCCTGCAATGTGATGCTGTAGCCAGTAAAGTGAGCAAAAGGCGGCTTGCATCCATAGATGCTTCTCAAGCAAACCCTGGGACATCATTCTCCCATTGTACTTGGCCTTGGTGAGGCCGCAGCTGGAGTACTGTGTCCAGTTTTGGGCTCCACAATTCAAAAAGGATGTGGAGAAGCTTGAGACAGTGCAGAGGAGAGCCACGCACATGATCAGAGGTCAGGAAAACAGACCTTATGATGAAAGGCTGAGAGCCATGGGACTCTTCAGCCTGGAAAAGCGCAGGTTCAGGGGTGATCTGATGGCCACCTATAATTTTATCAGGGGTGCTCATCAGTATCTGGGGGAACATCTGCTCACCAGAGCGCCCCAAGGGATGACAAGATCAAATGGTCATAAACTCCGCCACAACTGTTTCAGGCTGGACATAAGGAAGAACTTCTTTACTGTCCAAGCCCCCAAGGTTTGGAATAGACTGCCACCAGAGGTGGTTCAAGCACTCACTTTGAATGCCTTCAAGACACATTTGGATGCTTATCTTGCTGGGATCCTATAATCCCTGCTGACTTCCTGCCCCTGGTGCAGGGGCTGGACTCGATGATCCTCCGGGGTCCCTTCCAGCCTGAATGTCTATGAAATCTATGAAATCTATGAAATAATTGTTCTAGAAGAATGGCAATGTAGCCTAGTGACAACGGTATTCCCCTCAATGGAGAGATCTAGAGTTTGGCCCCTTCTACTAGGGTTATTTCTGTTTTTTAACTAATGACTGCCTACTGTAAAATTCATAAGGAGCCCTAGAAGTATTCACTAGAACTGAGGACCTCCATCTCCCAGGTCCAATTGATTTACGTCTCCCAAAATGTCTCTATTTTAGACATTAGGAAACCTAAGGGTAAGTGCCTCCAAGACTGAACTGGATCTGGCCTTTGTGCCCTTGATAAATACTCCAGTATTGCAACTGTGAGCCCATATCTGCTTGTATTCCCTTGGCATTCATAATACACTAAGACAACCCAGGGGTTATCCACAGGCCAAAAGCCACTGGTGAAACAATATAATTCCTTCAGCAATACCAACATGGGAGCTGCCATAATGAAAGTCTGTTATCTCCAAGTTGTTGCCTGCAGTTAAGACTGAATGGGGGGGAAGGTGAAGGGCCCGAGTGTAATCAACCTCCAGTAGCTGGTTAATCATCCAGGCCTCGAGGCCAGGCTTCTTGGCCCAGAGGCATGAGAGTCTAGTGTTTGAGCTGTAAGACCACTCCAAATAAACCTCTGTATTTCCTGGTTAAAGGAGGACAACATGCCCATATTGGTATTGGCTCCTATGCACCAGTACTCTTCAAGCCAGACCTGAAGTAACCATATCTAGACCTCTGAAGATAATTCAGTCCTCCATGCCTATTAAGTCTTTGGCCTCTTAACTAAGATTCCCAGCAATGTGCCAGTTCTGGTAATAGATTTGCCATGAGTCTGCTGTGAATAGACCCAAGGCCACCAACTAATATCACAGTGACCACCAAATAATCATCCACTGAAATCCTCATTCACTACTAGCAGGTAGTAAACTCAAGCCAGGGACACAGGAGCAAAGAGCTTCCAGTGCTTGCTGCTTACCCACCAAGTCACCCAGTCACCATAAATTTGTTCTCTTGTAAAGGAAGATGCAGCATTGTTATACGCACACATTCTTGTCTGGGAGCAATTTTAAATTTTATTGACAAAGCAGACTGCAGCTAAGAGAGAAAAAATGAAAGAGAGAGAGAGCGTGCACGTGGATGCATGCACCCAGGACATTTTATCTGACTGACTAAACACATCAACTACCACACTTGGTATTTCTTAGAAGATTTTAAGATGGAGTTAATCTTTGATCATTTATTAACTTAAATCAAACACTTTGCATTTCATAATAAAATAGAAACTGTTCTTTTAGAATGTCACTTCTGGTAGATAAGAGAAAGAAGAAAGAGTACCTTTAAAAAGTAAAAGCCAAGCAAAAAGTCTTCTGTTAAATGGCCACAGGCAAATCGGCTTTAATACAATCTGGTCTCCATACAAGTCTCTCTCTATTGTGTCTGATAACACCCATGAAATCCAACAAGAAAGGATTATTTTAGACTGTAAATTGAAAAGTAAAAACCAGGTCAGTCATTGAAATAGTCACCTGGCTTTAATCGTATATGATTTCAGGAAGTGGTTATCTGTATCTGTGTGGTATTGTCGTGCCAATATGGTAAACCAAGCTAGATAGCCATTTTAATCAGTTGGGCACACAATGAACAATGTTAATTTCAGGGAGCATTTGGGAATAAACACATATTTGAAAAGATGACATAGTGTTCCTTTGAACGGAGGTTAAGTACATAGGAGAAGGATGTGCCCTAGCTAAAGCACAGGCCTTTCCCTGTCTCTGCCCCTGATTTGCTGAACAACACTGAGAAAAAATCATTTTTCTCTGTTTACCTGCTTTTATCAGGGGTTCACAGATATATATAATAAAATGGGTATGATAATAGGTACCACACAGGTGCTGCAAGGTGCAACTGCTATTTCTAAAGCTATTTAATAGCCTTGCAAAGACCTGTCTGTTTGTTTATATCACATTATTCTAGATTGTCATTAGGTATTTTGAAATAAAACAGTCCTATGCTATATACCAAGACCTACTTTTGTTAATTAACTATGGGCGAGGGTCAAAGCACTGCCTGTTTGGGTCACTGACAATTTGGAAATTAAAGCAAGAGACACACGAGCAAGTAACATGGAGACACTCAAGCTATCCAGTTTTAAAGAAAAAACTATGAACACATGACACAGCCCTTTAAATCGGGGCATCAAATGTTTAGTACATGGGCTGGATTCAGCTCACAGAGGTGGGTCATCCAGCCTGCAGGACTTTCTCTGGCCAAATGACTTGCCTACAGATCCAGCCCACAGGGCTTTTCACTGTGGCTCCCAGAGTCATTGTGCCTGTGCAGCCAGCATCAAGGAGGTTCATGTTACCTCCTCCACTGGCTCCACAGAATATCCAATTTTCAAGCACCTCTCAACAACATTAGTCCCCTAGGAGCTGGCTACACCAACACAGATGCTTTGGCAACAGCAGCAAGAAGTCCCAACTCATTTGTGTTTGATGCCACTGCCCACGCTTTAAATCAATGGAAATTCACCTCTGGACAAATGAAGCACAATTTCCTCCCAACGTGCAGCTGTCAACAGAGTACAATTTGCTCATCTCTGAAAGGTTGCCACAAGGCAATCTGCTCCAGGTTTATGCCTAGAGCCTCGCTTTTCATGATTGAGTCCATGTGCCCGAGGCTGAAGAGAAAACAAAATCAATACTATGGTTTGAATAGCCTGTAAAGGAACTTGCCATACAGTTATAACACTGTGTCTTCTTCTACTTTACAGCTCCAGAACAGTGAGAGAAGATAATCCTGCAAACTCACTTTCTCATGATTCATCTCAATAAGACAGACGCTCAACCTGCAGCCCACGAGCCAAATGTGGCCCATGGCGCCATGTCATCTAGCCTGCTGTGCTCCCCAGGGATCAGAAATTTGACATCCAGGGAGCAGTGGCAGCATTAAGTGCCACCCCTCAGCTGCATCTGATAACACCCATGTAATCCAACAAGAAAGGATCCTTTTAGACTGTAAATTGAAACACAAAAACCAGGGCAGTCATTGAAATAGTCACCTGTTTCTAATCACATGATTTCGGGAAGTGGTTAAATCACCAGCTGCCATATTTCTGAACTAGTGGGGAGCCTGGCAGGACAGAAAGCTTGGCCCTGTACACTAGATCGGGCACATGGAGCCAGGCTATGGCAAAGTGGGGGCAGATGCTGGTATGTGGGGCCCGATCTGCGCATGCAAGGCTTGATCTGGATGGTACAGGGACCAGGCCAGGGCAGCATGGGGTCCAATCAGCATGGCATGGGACCCAATCTGGTCACACAGAGCCCAATTCAGGAGCCATCCCCACAAGAGATCTGGCCTGTGGGCTGTCCCCACACTACCCATTTGACCTATGGGACCAAAAATTTGAGCATCACTGAGCTAGAGGATAAGTAAAGAGTCTGTAAGCCAGGGTCTGCAGGTTCATTTATACAAGGATTTTGTAGCCCTTTAGCATGGCAGCTAGAGTACCTAAGCAACTAACACTATGCACTGCCCTTTTGCAACGGCATTCTGCATGCCAAATTCAAAGGACTGAAAGGCACTGACTGTATTTCATAGCAAGGTTTCTACCTTAAGCAAAAAAAATGTCCTTGCACATTTAATAGGTGACCAAGTCCCAGCCTCAACTATTTATCTTTCCTTCATGCTCTCTTGATCAATCAGAATACTAATGGTCCAGATCCCATTGCACCTCTGAGGCAATGAGACTGCATTATAAAAGTACGCATGTTAATGGATTTTCAGGATCTCAGCCAGGTGAAATTAGATCTTGCCCAAGTGATACCTACTCAAAACATAACTCTGTACATTTTCCCATTTCTCCTACTCACAAGAGACATCTCTCTGAAAATCAGGCCTGTCAGGGCTCAACAAAAGGATCTATCCGAAGAGGATCTCCTTTTTCATAACAGGAAAAGGATCATCCTCCATGAGCAGGAATCCCCTGCATAGAAATGTCCAGTTTAGATTATTTTTTCTTTAGCCTATTGTTGTCATGGAATAATACAAATGATGGTTTTAGACTAGATAAGTAACAGCCATCTGTGAAGCTAAAGAGAAACAGAAAAAGTTCATCTTCCTTTTACCATTTTCCATCCAGTGCTGGGAGGGAAAAGAGAGGAAACTTGGCTGTGAAGGTCCCACTGTCATTAGCCAAACCACACATCTTTAAAACACACCCTACCAATTATCTCAATCATGTCAGACAGCAGTTAATTTTGTATACAATGAACCATTTTACTACAAAAAAAACAACAAAAACAAAACAAAACAAAATAAACAGTCCCAATAAAATCTTTTCCTTTTTTTCAAAGCACAGCAAGGCTGGATCTCCAAAATCCTTATTTCCATCATTACAAACCATACACTGTGCCAGTACTTTGCGATGTAGTTAGGTACCTTGTACTGTCATCTGCAGTATGTCCTGTTATAGAAGAGAGAGGGACCATGCTTACTTGAAACCCAATTTAGATAATGGAATCTTAACTTTCCATTCAAAAAACTTACCAAAATCTATTGCAACAAGAGGCAGTTTCAAGGAGGAAAAGTAGGTAGCGAGCCTTTAGTGGATGGCTGTGTTACCCATCTGTGAATTCCCATTGCTGTGCATAATTAGGAAGTATTTACATATGCTATTGCATTTCACTGTTCTGGGACACTCTGAGCATGCCAAGCTACAATACTATAAATCATGCTGTAAAAGCAGATGGAGCTCCTTGCTCAGTTAAAACTTACAGTTAGGTATAATTAAGAGCTGCCTGTGAAGAATATTCTTTATTCCTCTAACTTACCAAGGTTTTTATATTGCACGGCAATTCAGGAGAGAGACCTTTTCAAATGTGTTAGTAATAAGCATTTCTATGCTGTATCTCACAGAAGGCTCAGCCATTTTCCTGTAAGTCCAACTTCACACCCCATAGCCAGACATGGCATATTCCTCCAGTTTTCCTCCCCTTCTTGGCCTTTTTTTAAAAATAATGATAATCCTGTGCATTTCTGTAACATCTCTCCTTTAAGTGTCTCAATGTACTATCATAATATTTATTACTTAATGAAGTATACTAATTGTCCCACAAAATGATATCCCTCCTTTTCATTTGTAGAGGCTGAACCAGAGAGACTGAGGTCATGATATTCAAAAAAGTATGCAGGAAGTTGAGTGTTTCCTTGTTTATTTGGTGATTCCACTCGACACTTACAGCCTGGGTTTCAGACATGTTAAGACCCAGAGGTCCACAGTAAATACTCAGTACCACTGACTGTCAGGCTTACCAGGACTAGTTAGGTAGCCACACACAGAGATGCTCCAAATATAAGCTGACGTGAAGTTTTGGCCTATTCTGGTCGGTTCAGGTCAACCGAGTGGCCCAGATCTGGTCATGCCACCCCTCTTAGTAACTTATCAGACTGATTCAGTCACTTAACCAACTCCCAGGGTACTTAAGCCACCAGAGTCTGACCAGAATTCAGACAGTGCCCTGGACTTGGGGTCTCCAGGCACACTCTTTGGGTACAGGCCCGCTGTCAAGCACCGCCGTCCGAGAGCTGGTCCAACTGCTTAGCCTATGGCACCACTCTCAGAGTCCCCTGTAGCCTAAACATGATTCATCTAGACGGAGCCATGCATGCATGCTGGGGCTGCTGTTTCACTTTTCAGTAACATAGAATCGATGGAAGCAGCAGGGGCAAAAAGCCTGGCTAGTTTTAAGACGTAATCCGTTTGATTTGTTGAAGGGATGGCATGATGCAGCCAACAATAGCGAAAGACCAGACTTGATAAGGCATGATGTCCCTTCGTATATAAGCAGGTGCCACATATAGGCTTTGCACAGAGATTCAGAGCACACTATTGTTCTTTCTATCATAACACAAGAAAATAAAATCCTTTAGAAAACAAAACATTTCCATGTGCGATGCCCTGTTCTCCAGTCCTTCAAGTCCTTCTGGAGGATCCATCCATATTCGAGATAGCGACGTTTCTTTGCCCTCAGACTTCTGAAGTCACTTCCTCTAAGGAGGTACAGCCTTCAGGGGGGAAGCACCGCCGACAGGTAGGCAGCAGTTCATCGTCTGCCTGAAAGGGAGCAAGCTGCAACCCATGATTAGTAAAAACCAGGGAGGAGCCACAATGAGGATTAAAAGCTCCAACAGCTGAGTCCAAGGAGAGAGGGGAAGGCTGTGATGTTGCTGGATTGCCCTTCTCAGGGTCTGAAGAAAGACCAGAGGTTTTGATTTATCTGTTTGGTTGTTGCTTGTAAGTTGGTTATTATGTTTCTTTGGGGACAAGTGTTCCCCATCTGAAAATAAACCGGCTGGAAATCCAAACCACAGCTGACTGGCCTTGAGAAGGAAGCTGGGTAAGTGACCCACTTACATTACCTTCTTTTGGAGCTAGTGACACCCCTTGCTTCCACCCAAAGTACAGCAGTCACGTTGTCAAGTGATCTCCCTGATCGGCCCCAAGAAGTGATCACGGGGACTTCATTCCTAGGTGACTTCTCTCCTGATAAATCACTTTTCCCGGTGGAAGCTATTCTATCATTTAGAACATTTACATGTCAATGACAAAGTAAAGTCAGCGACCTTCTACCACAGCCACGTGCCACCATCCTTCCAGGATTGTAGTCCAGTCTGGAGGTAAAAGGACAGCAGGGCAGTGAAGACCAGACTCATTCCAAACAGAGCTTGCAGCCTGACCAGATGCATATGGAGATTAGACTCAAACTGAACTGCAATGCCGTAGACTAGACCACAAACAAAAATGTACTCCCCAGAACATCACAGCAAGGCACTGGCAGAATTGGGAATAGAAAAATTAAATCTCAATCCCCAGTTGCATGCTTTAAATGCCAGCCACATTCTATCCCTTAAGAAAACAGCCAGATGCATAAACCGTTTCTAAGACTGCCAGGAAGAAAACAAGAAACCAAAATGTATAATGAGTGCACATGGAGCCATCATCACATCCCCCTTATAATCATGCTCTTTCCTTGCTCCTGGGGCGATCACCTGTCACTTGTTAGCTGAACTTGGCTTCAGAACGTGAGAATTGCCAGATTCACATTTAAGCTCACAGCTTTGTCTCCTTAATGCAACTTCTGCAGAAAGCTTTGTTATGTGCTTTCCTAGGGGGCGGCTCATCGGTACATGTCCCAGGCCTGCTGTGGTGGCTGGGTAAGCGCTGGTGTTTGCACACAGTGGCTCAAAGGTTGGCAGTTCTTTCTTTCTGGGGAGTGCGCAATTTTATGGCATGATCTGCAGCTGACAGAAACTGATCCACTCAACAAGAGGAAGGGGTTGTGAAGCATTAAGAAGACAAGGCAAAGATAGACACTTGGGCAGAACTATGACAGATGTAATCCTCTGGGATAAAGAACAAGGCAGTTCACATTGGAAGGAACAATTTCAGCTAGCTATATCAAAGCCTGGAAGTGTCTGTCCACCAATAAGGAGGCCACATGTCAGCATCTTTCCTTGTTTCCTTGGACCAATTACTCATCAAAGGCATTCCCTTGAGATGCCCTTAGCTTTGCAGAAGTCTTCCAAAGCACAGCTAAGGAGGTAGCACCGTGAACAGCAAATTCAAGTCTGCCTTTTTTGCCCTCTCTTTCCATCTGACCCCTTCAGAGATTTGAGATGTCAATCAACTCTTCCCCCTGTCAACAAGATGCAAACCTGCCATCCTACAAGAAGTCTCCCACCTTTTATCCATCACCTTTTCTATTCAGGTGAAATCATCAGCTCAGATATAAGTATATACATGATGAATTTCCACAGTCCTATAGTTCACATTTTTATTGCTGTGACTCTTTCAGACAAGAATTTCTTAGAATGATATCTTTTATTGTACTAACTGCACAGTTGGGATATAGTTAGACAAGCTTTTAAATGCAAGGCATTCTTCATCGGGTCTGACCTGAACAAGCCAAATACAGTATAGTAAAAAACAACTGTAGGAGGGGGGAGTGGGGGAGAGACAAACTGCCAGGGGTAGCAGATGGACAATTAGCAAAAGAAAATAAGCCAGTTCCTGGGAGATCAAAGCCTATCAAAAAGGAAGATGGTCATTCTCACCTTTCATGCATGGAAAAAATTCAGGAGTAAAGTAGATTATAGTGCGCCATAAAATCAACATCAGTGTTAAATTCTTGGTTCTTAGTGCCCAGGCAGCTTAAGAGTCTTTGTTCCCAAGTTTGCCTTTTAAAGGTGTTAGGTAGATTTCCCTTGAGTACATACATGGCGAGAACAGAGACAGAGTAGTTCTTCTGTGAGATATAAACTCTTATGGTGTATGTGTATCTCTGCCCTTTATCATTTCTGTGAGAGCAAATTCTGGTACATAGTTGCTCTTTAGTGTCATGTAGTTGCCATGAGAGCATTTGGTGCATTGGATCAGAGATATCTCATTTTGGGAAAGACATGGAGGAACCATGGATTCTGACAGTTTTGTTACAGAGGTGTTGATAGTAGTGGCAGTAGAGATGTGCTGACAAGTTAAGTGGAAACCATTATGGCGTACACCATCAGAGTTACGCCAACTCCCCTGATTGGAAGAAGGTTTATTCACTAAAGCTTTTGGTTGATGGAGCTGTTTCCGTACCTGGGGTTTTTCCACACTGGCCACATTGTCTATAGGATATGATTTAAACCTTAGGGCACCTGCACACGTGCCAGACACCTGCTCCAACGTGTTTTAATTAGCACGCTCCAGCAGCCTCCACATCACATGTATTCAGTGTTCCCACGCCTCAAAATGGCAGTGGGGAAGCTTTAACTAAGCCTCATTGAACAAGCTTTAAAGCGCCCCAGCTGCCCTCTTGAAGCGCAGGACACTGACTACACAAGATAGTGTGGGCACTTTAATTAGAGCGGCTCCCAAGAGTCTAATTAAAGTGTGCATGTGTAAAGACACCCTCAGATTGCCTGGTTTCTGGGATAGGAACGCTCACTAATCTCTAGGTTTGTACAGCATACAGCAGAATGAGGACCCAGCCTCTCTGCCGCCTAAGCACCATCCCCCAATCTAAGCATTAAATATAATTAAGTGCTGCTGTCAGTGCTTCACTGGGATCATCTCTTTTGCCAGGAATCAATTCAGTCCCTCTCATGAACCCCTGCTCTGAGTCTCCCTCCCGCTTCCATCTCCTGCCGTTCCTTTCTGAAAAAGGTCACCTATAAGAGTTTTGGTGGACTTTTTTTTACTAGCCCAGCCTGGAAGACAGTGAATTAGTTCTTCGGTGTGCTGTTCATCATCTCTCATCTCTGACACAATCCCCTTTACCTCCTCAATCCCTTCCAGAACATTGATTAGAGCTGCTCGCTGGACCAGCAGACATCTTTTGCTAATAGCTTTATTCTTGTCCCACCAAGATCTCTCTAGGGCATGGGTTACACTAAATAAAGAGACAGAGCTGCACTGAGCAACTGAACAACATTTAGCTATCTTTTCTCCCCTTCCTCCAAAAAGCATCAGTAATTGGGAAAGAAAAAGGGCCTATGGGAGATGCCTCACAAAACCTTAAATGTTTTTGTTTAAGGACCTGAAAGAAGACAGTGTTGGGTGAAGTGATAACATTTATAGAACATATGCTCTACCCCATATGTCGCAAGCATGTTGATCAAATCCTGCTTTGCTGACATTTCTCAATCCAAAATTATCAATATGAACTTTTTTAGGGTTTCAAGAAAATCAGTATTCAGGCTAGTGCTCCCCCACTACGCAAACATGAGTACTTGCTACTTCCACGAAAGCTCACAAATAATCGTAAGATACCTAAAATATGGCAATGGACAAGAGGAACAGCCTCAGGTTGGGAGGGCACCGGAAAAAAGAAAGGGAGATAAATTTCATCAGGTAATTTTCTTGGGAAGAGAGAAACCTTCTTAGTAGCTCATTGTTTAGCAACTGCCTCCAACATTGCAGTATGGTATAAAACATTAAGTAAAATATAGCACTAAGTTACTTAACCATTTAACAGCAATTAGGGCAGAATCTGCTAATAGACTCATTGACTGGTGCTCTGACAGTGATTAAGAAGGAACAGCCATGAAAAGTCCCCCTTGGTCTGCCATGTAAAAATCCATCTAAATATTCCAAGATGCAAGTCATTACTTTAAACCAGGGAAATATGGACAACATTTAACACAGTGAAACAACTCAAGCTTGTTCTCCAAGGATGTTTTTTCCTCTCAGTTCTCCAATTTACATCAGCTAAATACCTGGCCCTCTGGTTTTATTTCCAAGACCTACTTCTGCTTCTAGACGAGATCGCTTTTTAAGTCAATGTGCACATTTTAGAAGGGCTATTTCTGTAACTTCAAAGTGAAATCATGTAATGGCTGATAAATTTGCTGGGACTTACTCTGTCATCTGTGGATCTTTGATCCTGTGGAAGATACTTTAAACTAACATCCATCTATTTTCACGTTGCTTTGTTTCCAGGGGTTCAGTCGGGCGCACCACGTGCTAGAGGGCTGCACTGCTCTGAGTTAGAGAACAGCAGGGATGCTGCTCATCTGGAGTACAAAGAGATTGGAACTAATCACCAAAGGAAAGAAACATTTGGCCCTGTATTGCTGCCTCTTAAAGCTGGTTTTCATTGTAAGTTAGCGCTGTGGTCAGTCTGATAAAAAACAACATTAAAACTCTGGTGAATCAATCTGATGCAGCCTGTACGTGTTTACTGTAGCATGAAATGCAGCTATAAAAGGATAATGATGGGTTATGTCCAGGAGACTGGAGGCTGTTCTAAAGCACATATAAGCTCATTTAAATCAATTCAAAACTTGGAGATTTTAAACCACAGTCCATGTCTGAGCCCTGGGAAGCAGCCTGACTCACCCAGAATGCACTGGTAGTTGTTGGGAAGTGCGTGCCAGATTGACAGACGTACCATTCCCCAGGAGGATTTCACGTATGCTCATCATTGCTGTGCCCTGCTTTGTGGGGGGTTCAAAAGGGAAATAATCCTGGATAGTAGGGAAGAAACTGAAAAAAGACAATGAAATGGACTCAATCTAACCATATGGGCACTGTAAGATTTGCCATTACTGCCAGACAATAGACAGAGAGGCCCTGTGATTGTGATCCATCTCCTACACAATGGTATTTGTTAAACATTACTCCAGAAGGAATTGAGTGCCCACCAATTAGACAGAACAATTTTCACCCAAGTACAAAAAAGTCCATTAACTACCCTAGAATTCATGTTGCTTGGTGTTACCTTAGGCCCTTCCAAAACACTCAACTGAGTAAAACTGAAAAAACCTTTTTAAAGTTAGGAAATGACTGAAGGCATATGCCCTGACAACCTTACTTCTGTCCCCAATCCCTCAGAGATATCCAGCATGCCTCATTTCAGCACTGCATTGCATAGGTTGTGTTAATAGTGGGACTTGTTGCCATAGAGAATGTCAGTAGCGAGGTAAGCAATGAGTGTCAGTGGATTTAATGATGGATAGGTTAAACTTCAGTGTTAGATGGCATCATGTTATGTGAATGCAAAGGACTGGACACAATGGCCCAGGAGGCCCCTTCCAGTCCTATGTTCCTACATGTTGTACAATTTAGCAAGTGTGCTCCTACACATCCGACTGTGGAGAAGGCAGTACAGTAATGGAGAGGTGTATTATGGGACTATTGGGGAACTGCTAAGAGAATTTAAATTAACTTGATGTAGAGTTCAAGCTGTATGCGAGCGTGCCATAATTCTTCATTTCCTGAGGTTGAAAAGTTTGGAGTTTCGTTAGGCTTGATATTCTGAGAGAGCACCAAAGTACCAACAGACAACTTTACTAACTCTGCATCAGCTAAGAATTTGGCCATTGACTTTCCAAGGCTTTTTAACAGAGGGAAAAAAAGCATTTGTAAAAGTTGATGATCATTTACACAGTTGTAGTTATTACCTAGGTTTGAAGTTGGAATGCTATGGTGGATGGCAAAGATGACACCCAAATGTTTTTTTCTTAATCACTACACTGTGGGTGCATCTACATGTGCATTAATGCACTTTTCCTAATGCACATTAAATTTAGTACCTCCGGGCATTTGAGTCGGGGGGGAGGGGAGGGGGGAGAGGAGGGCTTTAATTAGAGCAGCTCCAAGAGCCACTTTAATTAAAGTGCCTAGAGCATCTCGTGTATCAGCATCCCTACACTTCAAAATGGTGACGGGAGCGTTTTACCTAAAGCTTGTCGACTACATTTTAGTTAAAGCATCCCTGCCACCATTTTGAAACACAGGGACGCTGATACATGAGACATGGAGGCTGGCCAGAGCAGCCTCCCAGCTCATGTATAGGCACCCTCCAACATGAGCTACTAAATAAATGTGCATTAGGCTGCACTAATGCAGAGTAGTGCAAGTGCATACTTTTTAGGTGATGCTTAATGCACAGCAACCTATTCTAGTGCACATTAGTGTATTAGCATTTTTTTTGCACACCACTTTAATGCACAGTAGAATAGGCCACTATGCATTGAAGTGCATGTGTAGATGCACCCTGTTAGAGTGCAATGGGATACATGTTTTGAATTGTCTGGAGCAGGTAGCTGCTCACAGTACTGGGGAGACAAACTACATACATCATCTAGATCCCCAAATCTTGACAGACTCACTGCAAGTGATTACAGTAAATGTGAACACATGAAAGCTGGTGCTATCCACCCTCATAGAATCTCCCGTAACATACCCCCACCACCTTTTCCAGATCAACCTTCCCTTACTGTCCCATTAAGCCGTTGGTATTTTAGCAATAATAAGCATGTAAAAAGTTGTTCCTTGTTCTCTGATGCCCCCTGCTACTGCATATGAGCATCATAGGAAGCAGGTGGCTGAGTGGGGGGTGGAATCTGTTGTGTACTCAAGGTAACAAAACACTTGCTCAGCCCGTCGCATAAGATTTCTTACAAAAGTGAGCATGTACTAAAGACAGAAAAAACTGAATGTGTCCAAACAAAAAGGCTTCCTACACCACCCAAGTGTGGTGCCAATATAATGTGGGAGAATAAAGATTAATGAACCAGAATTGGTGCATCAGAAGGGATACCTAATTGAACCAAATAACTAGAGGACAGGCTATATCACATACCATCCCTTCTTAATTTAAAAGTGATGCCAGAAGAACGAGTAAACTGAAAGAAGTGATCCTTGCCATCTTGGCTTGCACCACACCATTTGCTGGAAACCCTGGATCCACTGTTGGGCTTTCGTCATCCCACCCCCAAAAAGGTCCCGGACCAGGACAGAAAGAGGGACACAGATGACCAATACCGGTGGTGGTGGGTTGTTGTACTTTTCCCTGCAAGCTGTGAGTGTGCATGTGTGGGGGTTACAGCTTTCACCTGACACTAAAAATAAATAATATAATGGAGCATTTCAAACCTCCACCAGCATTATCCTTTACTGGAAATCTTGGGAAGACCTGGAGGAGATGGGAACACAAGGTTCAATGATACGTTGCAGTCACAAAGGCTGAGGAAGAGGCAAAGGATTATAAAATTGCAGTCATGCTTCACTGCTTTGGGGATGAAGCCCTAGAATTTTACAACGACATGCAAGGGGTGTTTGGAGACCCTAATAACAAAACCCTTACAGAGGCGCTTGCAGCATTCAAGAACTACTGTGAACCCAGAAAAAAAAAACGTTTTTGAAAGGTATCAGTTGTGGCAACTTAAGATACAACAAGGCTGCAGGCATAGAAGATTTTGTTACAGAGCTCAGAAATACAGAGCACAGCATTATGAATTTGGACCTGCTGAGGATGTTATGTTGGGGGACAAAATTGACTTCAACATAACTGATAGAAAACTCAAGGAAAGGCTTCTGGAAACCCCTCCCTCACCCTGGCACAGGCGGTGGATATCCACAGACCAGAGGCTCTCACAAGTGCTCAGGCTCATGTTATGTCTGCAGAAGCAAACAAGCTTGCATACAGTTGAGCAAAAGCAAAGCTGCCATAGTACTTTGCAAAAGCAAAGCAAACCACCAATGAAGTTTGCTCCACAGGAGGGCCACAAAGCTGCAAAAGGCAAAGCTTGCAAATGGTATGGAAGCACACACAAGCCTGATCCTGATCCTGCCCAGCTTTTGAAGAAACTTGTTACAAATGCTTTGGAGTGAACCACTTTGCAAAAATGTGATAATCAAAAGGTAGAGACTCCAAAGTCTGCAAAAGGAGTCGGTGTGGGCGCAATGTCTGCAAAGCAGCACTCACAGAGCTTTGATAACCAGAATGCCTGGTAAAGCACAGTGATGATTGCTGGCTTGCCAGTTTATTTTAAGTTAGATACTAGACTGGAAGCCAACACTGTTCCAGTAGATGTAGCAAAGGCTTTGCAAGGAAAAGTATGCAAGGCTCAAGTTCATGTTACATTGTTTGCATTTGGTGGTGCATGCATCAAACCAAAAGGTGCAATCATTGCACACTGCAAATCTGGTGCTAATGAATCCGATTTAACTTTTTACATAACCAACAATAGTGACCCACCAATACTTGGTAGGGTGGCATGCACCATCTTAGACCTTATTAGAAGAGTCCATGGAACCAAGGCAGACCCTCTCAAACTATACCCAGACATTTTCAAAGGGTTGGGCTAATTTCACAGTACCCACCACATCTATATTGACCTGGCAGCACCACCAGTGGTGCATGGATGTTGAAAAATTCCCTATGCAACCCTAAGCAAATTGAAGAACACCCTCGAGATGCTGGAAGCTCTGAGTGTCATTACGAAGGTGACCAAGCCCACACCCTGGGTCAATAGCTTTGTCATCACACAAAAGAAGGATGCTTCCCTATGACTTTGTCTAGGCCCACAAGACCTCAAAAAGGCAGTGTTGAGGCAGCACTTTTCTATCCCCACTGTAGAAGATGTGCAGAAGAGCTTGTCAAGTAAAAAGCTGTTCACCATTCTTGATGAAAAGGACGGCTTTGGCAAGTCAAATTGGACAAGGAATCGGCAGAGCTGTGTACCTTTAGCCCCATGGGAATGGTGCCACTTCAATCGTCTTCCCTTTGGTATTAAGTCAGCTAGCGAAGTATTCCAGCAGAAGAATCACAAGTGCTTTGGTGACATCCCAGGAATCCACATCATCACGGATGACATGATCATTGCAAAGAGGAGCATGACGCTATCCTGAAACAAGTCCTGGAAAAGAGTAAAATTTAATAAGGACAAAATACAGTTTTTAGTCGACAGCATTAGGTATATAGCCCATATCTTCTCAAAAGATGGTGTCAAACCAGACGATGACAAAGTGGAAGTCATCAACAGGATGTCCCCTCCAAGAGATGAAAAAGGCCTTCAGAGACTCCTCCCAACCATTCAGTACTTGGCGCAATACAGTCCACGTGAGTCAAACCTGACGGCCCCTCTGAGAGCGCTTCTCAGGAATGATATTATCTGGCAATGGGGACCTGGGCATCAGAAAGCCCTGGATAAGCTCAAGCAAACCATCACAACGGCACCTGTGCTCAGGTACTTTAACCCAGCAGAGCAGCTAGAAATCCAAGCTGACACATCCAAAGATGACCTAGGAGCAGCTGTCTGTTTCTGCAGAAGCTATCCAGTCACATATGCTTTGAGGGCTCTAACACAATCTGAATGAAATTATGTGTACATTGAAAAAAAGCTTCTGGCAATTGTCTTCGCCATGATGAAGTTCCACCAATATGTGTATGGCACCCAAGTACAGGTTCAGCTGGGCCACAAGCCCCTGAAAGCAATTTTTGCAAAGCCCATAGGAAAGGTTCCAGGACACCTACAGAGGATGCTGTTGCAGCTCCAAAAATATGACATCCGGATTCTCTGTACCAAAGGCAAAGACATGTTAGTGGCTGATACGCTTTCTAGAGCCACAACGCTCACCCCTTCCCCTGAACCAGATCCTTTCTGCTCAGAAAAGGTGGTTCACAGACCGATGGAAACTGAACCACTCAGTGGCCAGTTACTCCAGCAGTTACAGGAGCATACGAAGGTTGACAGGGAACTACAAGCCCTTAGAGCTGAACATCTTAATTGATGGCTAAGCAGGCAAAAACAAGTTAAATCTGAACTACAGCCTTACTGGCCTTTCAGAGACCAAATCCAGATTCAGGATGATTTGGTTATGATTGGGCCAAGAATAATCATTCCATGCGGTATGAGGACTAACGTGTTGACATTCCTTCAGTCGCTCCATCAAGGCATACAAAAGTCGAAAGCACAAACTTGACAAATCATGTACGGTGGCCTCAGATGAATGCTCACATTGAGCAATGGATTGCAAATTGCACACCTTGTCAAGAACTCCAACCCAATACTCAGAAAGAGCCCATGATCTCACATGACACCCCAGATCTGCCTTGGCTAAAACTGGCAGCGGACATTTTTGACCTATGGGGACAGTCTTATTTGATAATAGTCAACTATTACTCCAAGTACCCTGAAGTTTTGCACCTGCCCAACAAGACAGCTGGCATGGTAATAGACAAAATGAAGTCTGCATTTGCTTGCCATGACATACCTAAAGAAACTGTTTGTGATAACATGCCATTTGTAAGTCACACGATGAAACAATTTGCAACTGACTGGGACATAACCATCACCCATTTTAGTGTGGGTTATCCACAATCCAATGGTCAGGCTCAACACACGGTTCAGACCATCAGATCAATGTTTAAGAAGACGTTGCAGAATGGCTCAGATCTATCTCTGGCTTTGCTCAATCTGAGGAACATGTAGATTACTGGTCTTCCGTATGCACCAGCGCAGATTTTAATGGGGAGATTTTTGCGCAGTACCCTCCCTGCTACAATGGCTAACTCTTAGACTACTGTTGAATGCCTCCCACAAGTTGCAAAATCTTCAAAGGCACCAAAAGATGCACTATGACCGCACTGCTGCATTCTTGCCACCTCTATGAGAGGGGGAGAAAGTAAGGATGCAAACAAGTACAGGTTGGATACCAGTGCCCATTATGGCAAAAAGGGATGAACTACTTTCTTACATGGTAAAAAATCCCAGCGGTTATGTCTACATGAGAAACAGAAGACACTTAAAGAAAGGTTACTCATCAGTACCAGCAGAACAAGTTGATGCACCTCAAGAGATGGCAGCAGAACAAGCATCAGAAATAAAACCAGACCACCAAGAGCAAGAGTTTTGTTACATTTCAGAGGATCCACCATTTCTCAGAGATACTCAGTGGCACCATGCAAACTAAGAGTGGCTGTGGTGAAGTTGCCAGTGAAGTACACGGACTATATAATAGGATAGTGGTAAAGGCTATCGGTGAGCCAAGTTCTAGCAACCTCTGGCTCCACGATCCTGAAATGTTCCGAGTTAAAGTAGCAACTGATGAACATTTAACTTCTTAAGAGGGAGCTCCCAGAGTAAAGAAGGGGGATGTGGTATATGGAATGTACCTTTAAGGGGCCAGCAGTAGGACGGTCCAGTTTTTCCCCCGATGCCCTGTGGGTGTATTTTGTTGGTAGCGGGTTGTTGCTGTTCTCCCTGCAAGCTGTGAGTGTGCATGATGCTGAATCCTGTTCCTAATAAAGATAAAGCTGTTTACCATCCCACTGGTCTCTGCTGAATGCTGACTTGAGGACAGAAACCCAGGAGCCTGGAGATCTGAGTAAGTACCCCATCCCAGGAACCCAGTGGCCAAGGGCAAACATTATACTGCCAGGCTGCCTGCACAGCCTCTGAACTGCACGGGACCCGGTGCTTCCCTTCACGGCTATTGCAGTTTTGTTAGGTAACACCTCAGAGGTGGTTTATTTTGCTACGTCCCAAAGTCATTTAACGTGTAATACGCCACCGACAGTGTAAACAGAAGGGCTATTAAAGCACAATGCGCTGCTGTCTGTATAAACAAAAATGCCATTAAAGTGGTACAAAAGGGCATTTAAGTTGCTTTAAAGGCCAATGTTGTGGTGTGTACAAAGGTCCCCTGTGTCCTTTTTTTCCCCGCACCTTAATTATTTTTAAGAAAACCTAAAGAAAAAAAAAAACATGGCTTAGCTAGTAGCTAAGACAGAGACTTCAAAAGTAGCTGTAAGGGAAAGGAGGGCAGGGAGTATTCAACCACCTTCACAAAGTTATCTCTGGGTTTAGCAGGAGCAAGCAGGCAGGACAGGCTCAGCAACCTCCCTTCCCAATAGCAGGCAAGTGTTGGGGGAAAACTTAAATGGTAAATAAGAGTGTGTCCTGGGCCTGCCGTTCTCTCTATGCGAGGCTGCAAAAGTAAGTGTCAGCACCAGGAATTGCATTTTTCCCTTTGCTGGTCGTTTTTCTCTCCTTTGTGTGTTTTTCTTATTTAGTCTGCAAGGAAACAGGATCATACTTAAACAACAAGGACAAAATCAAACAACTTTAGGCTGTCTTCACTTTTTTTTCTCTCCAAAGGATACTTAATGCCATCAAGAAGACTGTCAAACAGAGACTTTTCCTGATAAAAATATTTCCACCTAAAGGAAATATAAGTGTTGTTAAAATAAAAGCCTTATTTTCTTCCCTTCCTTTTTTCCTCTATCTTCAGTAACAGGTTAACAAGATTTTTTTAATGGTGATTGTTTGTCAAGGGCTCTTTACTCAGACTCCTGCACCTCATTTAATGTTTAGTGTGTTATAGTGACAGGCAAGTTAACACCTTTGTCTCTCTGGATCCACTTCTTCCATTAACAATAAACACCACAGGTCACACATTCCTACCTGCGTTCTCTTGTCTGAGCTATATGCCAAACCCCCAACCCCTGCTTCCCAAAGCCAGCTGCCTTCCCCACCTCTGTTCTGACCGAGCCCCCATCCAGGCTGCCCCTCCCCTTCTCCCATACCTTCAGTCACTCCTCTCCACTGTTTGCAAAGGTGGTGTGTACCTCAATTTAGGATTTCTGGCTCTTCAACATTTTAAATGTGGGTTACCTCTGAGGCCTGCTTCAAACTGAACCAGGGAAAGGGGCTCCAAACACTTTAGGCAGGCAGAGCCTCTTCAGAGCCTGGCATATGCAAAGAGATGGGGAGAATGGTTCAGCCTCTCCAGTATAAAGGCCCCCACAAATGAAAGATTCAGTATTATTTTGCAAAAAGATAAATTGTGCCAAACAGTACCAGAGGTACATGTTGAGCAACTGAAATGCTTTGGAGCATGATTAGAGTCAGAGGCTGGGGGGCCACGGCAAACTTCCACAGGTGGCGGCAACGCTGTTGGTGGTGGGAGCATGGTGGCAGCAAGTGGGGAGCGCCCGCAGCACTGTCAGTAGTGAAAGGGGGTGTGGTAAGCACTGATTGGTGACTGGCGACCACCTGCAGATGCCGCCAGCAGCGTCAGCAGCAGCCAGTGGCGATCGCAGACCGCTCACAGACACTGCCAGTGGTGTCAGCAACAAAGGGAAGTGGAGGGGAGCAAGCGGTGACCGCCCACCGGTGCTGCCGGCAGTGTTGGCAGTGCCTTTTCACAGGGAGTGCACCGCCATGCTCAGGGGGTGTACGTGCACCCCCTACGTGTCACCAATGGTTACAGTCATAGTGTGTGACTCCTTGTGTGTGTGCGCAACACTACATTAGGAGATATTTTCTAAACTGACAACATGCTTGGTGGAAGGCCAGGGGGGAAACCGGAGAAGTAGATAAATTCTGGGATCTCCAGCTTCAGTGACAAAAAATTGGAAATGGTGCCCCTCCCGTGTGCTCCCACCATAAGGTACCCCAAGTTTCAGAGCACACCGAAGAGGCAATTTTCTTCTTCAGCAATCCCTTCATAGTCAAGGATGATTGTCTTCCATGAATGTCCTATCTGTGGGTCCAAAGATGGCTGATGAGTCTAATCCAGGATCAGCAGACTCTGCTGCAACTGGGGCATGTGTTTCTGTGCAGGGTGGGTGGCTCTGGATTCTTGATTCGGTTCACAACATGATGTTTCTGGTGTTCCTGCTTTTCCATCTCCTGTTGTCATTGTAAGGTTTCACAGTATTGAGATTCTTACAACAGACTGTTCCTCCATTTAGTGTGGTCCTGAACAATAGTCTCCCACAAGTTGATGTCAGTGTTGCATTTTCCCAGTTGACCTTGAGGACATCCTTGAAGCACTTTCATAGATTTCATAGACATTAGGGTTGGAAGGGACCTTGGAAGATCATCGAGTCCAGCCCCCTGCCCCAGGGACAGGAAGTCAGCTGGGGTCATAGGATCCCAGCAAGAAAAACATCCAGGTTTTTCTTGAAGGCGTTCAAAGTAGGTGCTTGAACCACCTCTGGCGGCAGTCTATTCCAGACCTTTGGGTCTCGGACAGTAAAGAAGTTCTTCCTTATGTCCAGCCTGAAATGGTCTTGTAGGAGTTTATAACTATTTGACCTTGTCATCCCTTGGGGCACTCTGGGGAACACACGTTCCCCCAGATCCTGGAGAACACCCCTGATAAACTTATAGGTGGCCATCAGATTGTCCCTGAGCCTGTGCTTTTCCAGGCTGAAGAGTCCCATAACTCTCAGCCTCTCATCATAAGGTCTGTTTTCCTGACCTCTGATCATGTGCATGGCTCTCCTCTGCACTCTCTCAAGCTTCTCCACATCCTTTTTGAATTGTGGAGCCCAAAACTGGACACAGTACTCCAGCTGCGGCCTCACCAAGGCCGAGTACAATGGGAGAATGACGTCCTGGGATTTGCTTGAGAAGCATCTATGGATGCAAGCTAGTGTTTTGCTGACTTTGCTAACTGCAGCATCACATTGCAGGCTCATATTCATCTTGTGGTCAATCCTGATCCCCAAGTCCCTCTCGTCTGTAGTGCTAGTCAGCGAAGCACTGCCGAGCCTATAAACATGCTGCAACTTTTTCCTCCCAAGGTGGAGAACCTTGCATTTTTCAGTGTTAAACACCATCAGGTTCTCATCTTCCCATTTCCTGAACCTGTCAAGGTCAGCTTGGATTACCCCCCTGTCCTCAGGTGTGGATGCTTTACCCCAAAGTTTGGTGTCATCGGCAAACTTGGCTAGTCTGCTTCTGACACCAATGTCTACATCATTAATGAAGAGGTTGAACAAAATAGGTCCAAGGACAGAGCCTTGAGGGACCCCACTGGTCATAGGGCACTAGGGCTGTGTGAGGCTTCGGACACAGTTTCAGATCTGAAGAAGCTTCAGATGCTTCGGGGTCCAAAGCAGCATATCCAGGTCGAAGCGCTGGCCTCGTTAGGCTTCCTGAAGCTCTTGAGAAGCTCCAAGCCGCTTTGGAGCTGCCTCAGAGATCTGGCCATAGGGTATAATGGGGAAACAATAAAATATCTATAACTTTGTTGGTTTTTGTCTGATTTGGATGGCATTTTCAGGAGTGGTAGACTCTGCAGAGAGAATGAAGTCTACCAAGTATCAAGAAGATTGGTGCAGAGGTTTGGGGGGAACCGCACCCCAAATTCTTGAAAGCAAACCTCATGTCATGTCTAGGCATTATAACATAGCAGAGTGAAAACTGCAGGGCTGGTAGCTCTTACTGAGGCCACAAAGCCTGCCACGTTTCAAGAAGATCGGTGCAGGGGTTTGGGGGTAACTGCCTCTCAAGCTGTGGACAAGCAAAACTGGTGCCCTGGGTGCTTGTGGGACTGGCTGTCTGTCTTGGGGCAGGGAGGGGAGGCACTGCTGCAGGCCTGGCTGCTCAGCTGCTGTGTTACTGGTTACCAATCAATCAATCATGATTCAATCAATCACAGTCTTGGCACGAGTTTTGTCTGTCAGCAGCTGGGTGTGCAGAGCCCCAGAGCCCCCCGCACTGATCTCCTCAACAGCTGGCAGGCATCGTGGCCTCAGCAGGAGCCACCATCCCTGCAGCTGTCACCCCGCTGTGCCTTAGCACACGTAGCGTCACCCATGGCACCAGTTTTGCTTGTCCTCAGCTTGAGGTGCAATTCCCCCCAAACCCCTGCACTGATCTCCCTGAAACTTGGCAGGCTTTGTGGCCTCAGTAAGAGCCACTACCCCTGCAGTTTTGACCCCCCTGTGTTGTAACACACTGCCGTGACATGAGTTTGGCTTACAAGAATTTGGGGTACAGTTTCCCCCAAACCCCTGCACTGATCTTCTTGAACCTTGGCAGGTTTCATGCTCTCAGCAGCAGCTACCGTCCCTGCATGGTTCATCCAAATCAGACAAAAAACAACAAAATTAAAGATATTTCATTGATTCCCCATTATACCCTAATGCCCATATCTCCGAGGCGACTCTGAAGCTTCGGAGCCACTTTGGCCAGATTGAGGCAGAAACCCAGTCTGGATTGGATCATGGCCATCCGAAATGGCTGGATCTGAAGCTAGATTGGATCGCTGCCGACTCGCACAGGCCTATAGGGCACCATGATGATTGATTTCTGTCAACCACCACCCTCTGGGTCCAAACATGGAGCCAATTCCCCAGCCAGTGGATCATGGTGGACCCGAGGTCGCAGTTGGCCAGTTTTGCCAAAATATGATCATGGGATACCAGATCAAAGGCTTTTTTAAAGTCAAGATATATTACATCAATCTCTTCCCCCTTGTCCAGGTGATAGGTCACCCGGTCATGAAAGGAAATGAGATTGGTCAAGCATGACCTACCTACAACAAACCTATGCTGGCTATCCCTCAGGGTTTTGCCATTGGCCAGTCCGGCCTCTTTGATGATTTTTCCTAAGACCTTCCCCAGGATGGAGGTCAGGCTGATGGGCCTGCAGTTTACCGGATCCATTTTCCTCCCTTTCTTGAAGATAGGCACCACATTGGCCTTCTTCCAATCTTTGGGCACTTCACCAGAGTGCCAGGAGCTCTTGAAGATCCATGCCAGGGGCTGAGCCATGATGCTAGCCAACTCCTTAAGTACCCTCAGGTGTAAACTGTCAGGGCCAGCTGACTTGAAGGTTTCCAGCCTCTTAAGGTGTTCCTTGACAAGGTCAGCATTGATGAAGGGCAAGGAACCACCCTCACTTAGACATCCCTGTCCCGTAATGGGCAGAGGAGTCCCATGGGACTTGTGAAAGACAATGTTGCCCTTGCTTTTCCTCTGGCTCCCCACATATCTAATCTAATTTCTTGCCTTCTTCTTGAGTGTACACCTTGACTGAGCTGGGAGGATAAAACTTGCTTCAGGAGTCTGAAGTCAGACATCCACATGATGTGGCGAGCCCGGGGAAGTTGATGTTAAATGATCATCTCCTTGATGCTTGTGGTGTTTGCTTGCAAAAGGACACTAATGTTGATCTATCTTCCCACTGGTTTCAAAGAATCTTCCACAGACAGCATTGATGGTACTTCTCCAATGACTTGAGGTGTTTCCTGTATGTCATCCATGTCTCAGCTCCATACAGTAAGGTAGGGATCATAACCACTTGATTAAACTATGAGCTTGGCTTTGGATCTGATGTCATGATCTTTGAACACCCATTTCCAAAGGCTGCACTTGCACATTTGAGGCAATGTTGGATTTCTTCATCCATGTCAGCCTTCTACAAGAAATGGCCTCTGAGGTATGGGAAATAGTGTTCTCCAGGGCCTCGCTGTGAATCTGAATTACCGAAGCTGGGGGCTGCTCATTAAGAGCTTGTTGATGAAGGACCTTAGTCTTCTCAATGTTAAGTGACAGTCCCATTAACTGTGCACCTTGGTAAAGACATCAACGATTCCCTGAAGGTCTGCTTTCAAGTGAGCACAGACTACAGCATCATTGGAGTACTAGAGCTTGATGACTGAGCTCAAGGTGGTCTTGGTTTTGGCTCAGAGTTGATTGAGATTAAACAGTTTACCATCCATTCAGTAGTTTATTTCCAATCTGACTGGAAACTTGTTGGTGGTCAGATCTCAGTAAGGAGTACTGAGAAGTGTGTTACCGTGATGATGCAGCCTTGCTTAACTCCTGGTCTTAACTTCAGAAAGATCTGTGATAGATCCATTATTGAGAACCACTGCTCGCATACTGTCATAGAGCAGGCAAAGAACGGTGACAAAAGGCAGATTTTAGCGCACCTTTAAACAGTGCTGTTGTAGTCCTGGTGGTATGAGAGAAGTCCTCATATGAGAGAAGCATGGTTTGTGTGGTGAGCTTGGTCCAACAAAAGAGATTGCTTCACCACACAAACCTTTAAACAGAAAGAGGTTTTCTGAGAGGGGTGAAAGGCCTATTCATCTCAATCCAATACTCCTCTGCTGAATGACTGCACCCCATGGAGATGAATGCTCCTCTCACAGCTAGACAAAACTCTTGGTGTAGAAGTGATATCTTTTATTAGACCAACTAAATAGTAACCAAAAAAATCGTTCTTTGCAAGCTTTTGGGCCCAAACACCCTTCATCAAGCATTTTTCACAAATGGACTTTGAAACCCGAGGGAACCTCACCAACCTTTACCTGCCCTGTACAAGATGAAGTTTCTTTTCTTTTCTACCTGGGAGAAACTTTATCATCTTTTGATTCTCCTCTGTGTGTTTTCAAGCACTTGGAAAAGCAGACCCAAGCAGAATGGGGTTTTCAGGGAGGCTTGAAGTGGCCCGTTCATCTCAGCATACTGTTCTTCTCCCAGTGAGAGCATGTCATGGAGCTGAATCCAGTCTGAAACAACAGCTTGGAGGAGCCCGACCTGCTCTACTCATCGCAGTGGGCGTTCTCATCTGCTCCCTCCCCCCCACCTTATGCTAGTGCATGTGTATCTGTGCTACCCATGCCTTCCTGTTTTCAGCGCTTGTGCTTACAGCATGCTTCCAGAGGGCCTGGTCCTAGCTCCCCGCACAGAGAGGCAAGACTTCCCCAGCAAAAGTGGAGGGCAGGGACTCAGATGCCCACATAGGTCCCAGCACATGCCCAATAGAAATGCTTCGTCCCAACCCCACAGAAAGGACAAGGGACCCCTTGATCTCCTTTAGGGAGCAAGAAGAAAGGGTTTCACACACCATGGGCAGGGCTCCCTAGATCCCAGCTTGCATGGGGGAGCAGGGAGAGTGGCTCATGTTTCCTGGGGGGTAGGGGCCCTTCACATCCCATCTCCCATGATGAAGGACAGGGAAAGGCACACAGATACCCTCAAAGGGACTGTCCTCCCAGCCTTAATATATCCACCAAAAAGGAGAATGAGAGGATACAAAGTGCCCTCTGCCTCCTCCCCCCATTTAGCAAGGCACGCTTCCCCATATAACCCTTCCCAACTCACTGTTAAGGATCCCAACCTATCAATTCATTTGCATCCCACCGAACTGCTCCATCCCTCAGTTACCCTTCTCCTCCCTGTTAGCATCTGAATGTATCATTTATTTTCTTCCTGAAATCACCTTGAGGCCTCTCTGAAACTTGCCTTTCTCCAAAATTACAAAAGAACCTTTTAAGAGTCAGATTGTGATAAAGTATAATTTTTTTCCAGATTTTTATTGACTTCAAGCTGCCACTTGTTTGGTCTAGGGCAGGTTCAAGGGCTACCCTTTGAGCTCTCCTGGATCACATGAAAAATGCCTGGGTCCAGTCTTGTATTCTTGCACACACAGCAAAATGTCCTCAGGTCCTGAGTTAGGCCTGTGCCTGGATTGAGAGCTTAATTCTGTCCTAAGCATCGTTTCACTCCCCAAAATGGGTAGTAAGTACCATGTCTCATCTGTGTATTGTGATGGAGACCATTCTGGGCATAAAACATTTTGATCCCTAGCTGTGCACCATAAAAGCCAGGCATCGATAAAATGTCAGCCACAAGAAAAGCTGGGTATTTTAATCTGGGGAACAGGCTATACTATATCTTACTGAGTTTTTGGTTGTAGCCATGTTGGTCTAAGGACATAGGCAGGCAAGGTTCTTTGAATAGATGTGATATCATTTATTATACCAACTGAGTGCTTGGAAGAAAGTCCTTTGCAAGCTTTAGGGTGCAGTCACCCTTCGTCAGGCATAATGAGTCTCTGCTGTTCTGAAACTCCAAGGAGACTCATAGGGAGTCTCTGCTGCTCCAAGGAGTCTCAGAACAGCAGAGACTCCCTATGCCTGAAGAAGGGTGATAGCACCTGAAAGCTTGCAAACAACTTTTTTCTAACCACTCAGTGGGTCTAATAAAAGATATCACACACTGTATTTTAGGAGCTCCTTGCTCAGATGACCCCATACCTGGAACCCTAACTCAATCCTGCAACCCTTCCCTCCCCCTACGGCCTCCAGAGTCTCACCAAATGTCAGGGCAAACTGAATACACGTGTGAATTTTAGAGCACTTAAAGGAGTGAGCCCTTAAGGGCTGAGTCCTTGAGTGAGTGTGAGAGAGATGCTCAGAGTTAGTCACAGCCACGTCTTTAGTGTATTTGTTTTACAGTGTATGTTTAAAGGTCTCAATAGGGATTTAAGCCTTATTGTGCTGGGCACAGCACATACAGTAGAAGAAATGTAGTAAAAGAAAAGTTCCTTCCTCAGAGACCTTACAGTTAAAACAAAAGACCAGAAACAGGAAGGGAGTGGACAAAGAACTACGTGGGGTGTTTTGCTCAGGGTTAGCAGCAGAGGCGAGAATTAAACCTAGTTCTTTGAGGGGTCTCTCCAGTGCCTTGTCCATCAGATCAGTCCTTCCCCTGTTTTAGCTGGTAGTGTCTTGAGCTCCCCAGAAGGCTTTCCACATGTCTTCTAAGGCAAATATCAATCCATATATTTCCCAGTCTCTCCCTTCCCCCACCCCCACCCTCGAATTTCATTTGCTAGCAAAGGAGCTTTATCTGTCAACAGGGGAAGTGCCAACTGAAGCCATATGACTGTGCTGGCAGGCTGCTTGGTGTTGTACCAACTTTCTCACTAGACACACTGCTGCTTTCTTGTATTCACACTCTTCCACAGCTTTGACAACAAGCCGTCATTCTCCGACATCCCAACTAAGCCTCCATATCGGAGCAGAACAATCCTGCTTGACTTCCAAAGCTACTTCTTCCTCTGGCGAACTATCAGACATATTTCGTGTATGAATGTCAACTAAAGGAAAAGAAAGGTGACAATATTAGCTGGGCTTTTGATTTTAGTTTTCATTAGCAGTCCCTTTTCTAGTCCATTCTTTAAAAACATTTCTTAAATGGTCCATTCTCCCCAAATGCCAGCAGCACCATTGCTAGGGGTCCCGATGCCAGTTTCTCACCATCACTCTACATTCAATCTCATGCTTGGATGCTTTTCAGCATCTCTGGGCACGGCTTCTGATTTTTCAAAGCAGAAAAAGGGATTTAGCTGTACACAATCGGTTAATTTTCAAGGCAGTTCTGTGGCTAAGTCATGAAATGGTTTAAAAATTTCAAACAGATATTTAAATTCTTAAATTTCTTGCTTCCTAAGAAAAATACCACCCAAAAATAATGTAATAAAGATGTTTAAATTAGTTCCTTGGACTTCTCATCTCCTTATATGTCTGCACAGTGTCTAGTACAAGGGGTTCTAGTCTACGATGCAGCTCTTGGGCATGGCTGCAGTACAAATAATAATTTACTACTACTATCTTCAAAACGAATCCATGCACAAGTAACCATACCAGCTTGCACTGCTTTATGCTTTCAGCCCCTATTTTAAGCGTTATACTTAAAGCTTCCAGCTCGTGGGCTGAAATTTTCAAGAGAGTCTAAGGGTTGGGCATCCAATTTCCTTAAGCTCCTTTAAAAAGAACAGCCCTGGAAATTAGCTCATCTGTCTTTTTCTTCCCTTCTGCCTCATATTTCATTTGTCTCCATTTCTGTAGCCCTTTGAAATTATTTCACAGGACTTTTAGGGGGGTTTGGGGGGTTTTTTTGATGGTGGATGCGGAAGGAGGAGACTCCTTTTTCCCCCTCCTACTGCAATCTTCTTAAAGAAAGGACTTAGGAAACTTTTTAGAAAGAGTTTTATTTTGTAGATGCCCATCCAATTAGCAGTGCTTCTTCCTTCGTACTTCTCCTGCTATGATGTCTTTTCCTTCCCTCACACTTAGTCACTTCTGCAGCACTCCTGAAAGCACCACTGAGAAGCATGTGCTGCCTGCTACTTCCCTCTCAGCACATGCCTAACCCAGAACTGAGTCAAGAAAGTCACCCTGCAGGTGTCCTCTACTGCCACTGTCACACATACTGGAAGGAGACCTTGAAAGCAGAGCAAAAGGGTGCTTTCTGCACAGTTTAACTATCCCATTTCTCAGTCTGGAGCATGCAGAGTAGGATCAGGTGAATGGGACATGCTTCTCAACTGAGCCTCAGAGCAGCAGCAGACATATGCTTTAATGTCTGCTAATCTCTCCAAGGGGAGAGATAATCATCTCCAAAGGGAAGTGCTGAAACCCCAATTCCTTTGGCCATTTAAAAGAAGACTGGACAATGGACTGGACAATATACTGTAGAGAACAACCTTACATTGGCGAGTAATGGCCAGTTGCTTAGATACTATATTTGCTGATAGGTTGATGGATTAGATGATTTTACAGGGATTTCCCCATCTCTCTCCCACACTCACTCAAGAAGACCTTCATCACCAGGAGAAATATATCACTCTGGACAGCTCTACCAGCAATCCTGCCCTGTTGTACTTTCCTTAAAACATCAAGAGTTTTATAGTTCAGTTAGAAAAGAGCAATCATTTGGCTGGCTCGCCTTGCTTTTTACAAACCCAGGCTGGTTATTGCATTTTTTTAGTGTCTCGTGAAATCTTTCTTGAAAAATTAATTCAAATTGGCTCAGATAACAAGTGCTGTCATAGGCCCCTCGGAAGCAGTCTTAAATAACAGGTAATCAGGGGGAGGTGGATGGACCCTGCAGTGCTGCAGGGATTGCTCTAAGGTCCAGATTTACGTAACATCTTCATTAAGGAGGTTTGGGTGTTAATCAGAGCTTTAATGAAATTTCCATGATGAATGGTAATGAAGTAGGAGGTGCCGTGCAGGAATTAGAGAGAGAACAGGCCTGATATTATACAAGTAGTTCTTTTGCAGAAGGGCTTGTGGGGGATGCATACAGCCCAATATTACTTGGAAGTGGACCAGAGTCTTCTCCTTACAACAGTATAAAATCAGGAGTGGAATGAGTAAGAGATCAGAGTCAGACCCACAGTAGCATGTCCACAGAACGTGAACAAGTTCTACACCACAGCATCAACCTGACTGTGGCCCTTTCCAGGCACTTAAAAACAAAGACTTCATCCATGTGCTTATCCCACCATTAATCACAATAACAACCTGGGAAAAGTTAAAAACTCCATTAACAGGCACACCTATAAAGGATTTAATTTTCCTACTCAAATAGTCACAATACAGAGAGATTTCTTTTTTTCCATTTCTTGCTATAGACACAGAGACACTGAAAATAGTCAAGATTACCGATGGAAATACATTAGCTGATGTGCGAACACTTCCTCATCAAAGCAGCTGCCCCAAGAAGGAAAAGAGGCTTTTTGAGAAGAAAACTTGGAAAAAATGCTTAAAAAGTAATAAAATCCTATACGAAGGGAAGAGAAGAAAAAGCTTTCAAATGGTTTAGAGAGCAGTTCGATTTTGTATTGAATAATACCCATGAGCAATAATATCTTCAGCATTTCTTCTGCATTAAGTCTTACCTGGCAACTTCAGTATTGCAAAAACACAACTTAGAATTTCAAACCTGTCTAAATCTTCGTTAAACACTCCTCAGCCCACTGACACAAGCTAAAAGCAATCCCACTGAACTGCCTTTATGCTAATTTATGCTAAACCTGGGCTGCCACCCAATTAAACCACAGCTATTGACATTCATTTTCATTATTAATGCAGAGCTGGATTTTCAAAAGTTTCTTTTCTGACTTTGCACAAGTCTAATTGATCTTCAATCCAATTTGTGCTCCCAAAGCACATAAGTGGGTTTGAAAATTCCACCTGTAATTATTAAACTATTTCCAGGGATACATCTCAATAAGGTGACCGCTCCAATTAGGTGGAGAGCACTTTAATGGGGGATGATTGAACACTCGGTCAATACGGTCAGAAAGCATATGTCACTGTAGCCGTTAAATTCATCTCTAACCAGTGTTTAATGTAGAGGGGCAGTCAAAAGATGAAAACTGTCATTCAGTCATTATGATCATGACAGAATAAAGAGTGGAAATCCCTGGCAACAACTGGTATTTCAATGGCACTTTCAGTGCACCATTTACCATCCCAATTACCAATAAATATAGGGTCTTTCACCCAAAAGAAAAATCAGGGCTACTGCATGCCGAACAGACTGAGCACATTGTATGCTCCGTTTGGCATGAAGCATGCACTTAGATAGCAGCAATGTTTCATCTCTTTACCACCAAGGGTTTGACAGGAGGTGCAGTGAAAAAATCGTATTTCTGGAAGCTAAAGAGCTCCATCTGCTGGTCAAGGATACCACCTGGTGGTTCAGAAATGTAACCAGGAAGAATTAGAAATATTCTGTACAGTCCAGCTGATCAAAGGATAAGGCTATAGATCTCTATTTCCAGAATGGACTGAAAAGATTAAACCAGGAGTTCAATTCTCCAAAACCTACTTGCATATTGGGGGGGGGCGGGGGAAGGATTCTCTCAGGTGTTTGCTGTTATCCAGAAGTATTGCCCAAGCTTTCCTTCCTTTCATTGCTGTATGCATTACTCCCTTTCCTAGAGCTCACGCTGGTGGATGTCTCTCTGGGGAAGACAGGGCAGCTGTGAGGATTGAGCAGCACTGTGAATAAAGCTTGCAAGATAGGATCCATAGGATTGGACGGGGATGCCTAGATCCTTGAATCCAATGCAGTAGAGTTGGATGCATTGGAAAAGTCATGCCATGGTTTCCACAGTTGACTCAAGACTAAGAAAGAAGGCCAGTGGCATCTAAAAAAGTGGCCCAGGGGTACAAGAGGTTAGCAGCAGAAATAAATATGAAAGTGCCTGTATTATCTAGAGCAGCAATCTCCAGCCTTTTTAAGTAGGAGAGCACCTTCGGCATTGAAAAGCAACCCAAGATCTACTGTGCGCTGCTGCCACTCCCCACCCTCCCCCCATGCCCAGCAGGTAAGTCTGTGGGGAGGGAAGGGGGCAAGGGCAGATGGAGACAGAGGGAGAAAAAATTATTTGGGGGTGCGCCTCCCCAGTGGGTGTGCCTCCCCAGCAGGTAAGTCCCGCCCCACTCAACTTACCCTTGCTCCTGCTTCTGCGGCACTGTCCCTCACCACGGGGGCCTCAGTCTAGCCCCCACCCCTTCCCTCCCCCACGGACTGAGCTGCTGGGCATGCACGCAGGCATTCAGTCCCCCACCCCAGCCTCAGATCGACTCCACGTGCTCCGAGATCTACCACAAGAAGCTGCAAGTTCTACCGGTGGATCCAGATCCACTGCTTGGTGACCACTGATCTAGAGGAAGCACCACAGAAGGGCAAGGATAACATGACAACCCACAGATCGGAAAGTCTTGGGGAAAACATACAAGAGTAGCCTTGCAGGTCCAGCAAGAACTGGAAAGGGCTCCAAAGGTGCAGCTGAAGTATTAAGTAACCTTCCCCGTATCCCTGTGCAATCTCGTGTCTCATGGACTTGTGTCCATGAGACAGACACAAGTTACTACTGGTAGAGCTACCTTGCTGCTCTCCAGCAACAGGCCTACTGCTTATGAAACATGAAACAATGACTAACGTTTTTGGCAAGGCAGGGATTGCCCCAGAACTCAGCTCACTTTGAATAAACAAGAAAAGGCCAGTGCTAAAGCAGCAGAACAATAAGCTGTGTCCCGTCGAGAAACAGAACAGACACCAGCCAGAGCTGGATCTTCACATGCTCCCTTCTAAGTACAAAGAATGTACTCGGGGCTCCTTCGCTCCCTCCTCGCCTCCTGCTAAGTGCTACAAGGCATGTACCAAACATCTGTACCTGCTGGAAAATGTGGGAAAGCACACACTGTTCCGATAGGAAACAGCCAGCGGGGGAAGGACTTAGATGTCAAAAATGGAAAGCCCTTCCGCCACAGGCATGTAAAAGTCTCTTCAGTTACACAGATCTTGGCCAAACATTGGCATCATTCCAGTTTTGCCCGGGAACAAAAGCATGAGCCATTTGAGAACCAGCAGTACTCAGCTACACGTCGCTGTGGCTAGGCTAGCGAAGCGAAGCAGTCCAAAGCTTCCTGTTTCTCTACCATAATGCAGCCGCTTCTGCAACAGGGGAGTGGAGATGCACTGAAAAACACAGTGCTGCACATTTTACAAAATACCACGGGTTTGTTTTTGTCTTTTTAAAGCAAGCCTCACACCTACAGTGTGGCTGTTCTGCTTTCATACTGATTCTTGAAAGAGGCCCCGAAACAAGAAGAAAGCTGGGTATTTTGAATCTGCGTGCAACTTGCTGGGTTAACTAAGAGATGTGTTTATTTCCCTAGCTAAACGAAGTGAAGAGGAAGATTGATGCTCCAGAACGGTACCCAGAGCTTTGTACCGCTCAGCATTTCATAAGCGTAGGGATCCCATACAATGTAAAGGGGCCTGACTTTCATTGAGATACCAGCTTCAATTTGCAACCATGGCTCTGGGTCTTCAAAAGACACAGCACCAGAAAAAGTAAAAGTCTATGTCCTGGCTGACAGTAATTTCTGAATATAAATTTAACGTTTTCTGTGTTACACCTCGCTGCAGCCTGTGAAGCCAAAACGTGTGTGTCAGAGTGACGTTCAGTACTTGGCAGCAAGCCTGGAGCGAGAAGGAAGCATGCATGCCCTATGGACCCAATACTTCATGAAGCAGCAAAATGGAGAAGCCTCCCATGCTGCGCAGGCATGACTAGGAATAAAACAGATTTCTGGTAATTCTTCATTCGGTATCAGACACTACCGTAACTTTTCTATTGTGGGTGCTAATCTGGGGGCCTCAAACCTTTTCAGGTTGTTAGCCTGATGGAGCCCAGGCCTGACTTTCATATGCATGCTACAGCTCCAAGTGTGACAATGGACAAGTAGCTCAGCATCTCTGCATCACCAGCTGCATAGCCAGGATCAATGGTTTTTCCTTTCCATTTTTGAGGATTTGCTCCTAAACAGCTGCTAGTTTAGTACCCAGGGTCCCAAACAGGTCTGGATGTCTTGTATCTTCCCTGCTACTGGTATTTGTTTGGGTGTATCTACACTGAGTATTTTTATACCTCAGGGCTGCAGTATGGACATATTCTAAGTCTAGTACAAAAGGGAAGTGGTTTTGTTCCATTTTTCAGCTGATCCAGAATGATTTTCAGCTTTCACATTGTAATCGAAAGTCCATGCATCACACCCCCCACAAATCTGACTGGCTGCTGAACGAGGCATATGCAAGACTTGCTAGCTGGCAAAAGTTGTGCCCTCACAAAACCTCCTTTATTACAAGCTACACTTCTCTGCCAGATTTTATGCACTGGGAAACACTTCACAGCGGCTGATAAATCAAACATTTTGCAGCAGGAACTCTATATACTTCCCTCCTCTGGTAAATCCCTCCCCTCTCTTGTACAACTCCCCATGCTAAAGTAGAAATAATGGGAAATAAAATATACAAAAAGCCTTGTTGTGAAGTTATTAGAGTCCCTGCAAACACATTGTATCTGACCCAACTACAGACAAGTAAAGAAATTAAAAGACTTATTAAAGAACATACACCCAGCTCCTCCATATCCAAGCATGCTTTTTATCATTAGCACAGCTACCATTCATCAGCACTGTAACTTTAACACTGACCTCCGAGCTATACCAGGCTTCCACCAGCCTTTTTAATAGCACTTCCACTCACAATCCTTTACCAAGCTACTATTGAGAGGGCACAGGGAGGGAAGAGTACAGTAAAGTGTATGCAGAAGGACAAAGTGGGGCAGAGTTAAAGTTATGGTAAATGGTCTGTAGAGTACAGTAACAGGGCTGTGTGCTTGTGGGTGGAAGTGTAGCAGGTATTTACCATGAGGGAGAGTCACTTTTTTTCCTTGTTTTTTCTGGGTTTCTGGGGCTTGATGCCACTTAATGGGATTTCACTGTATGGCTGCATAAAATGCAATAAGCATGTATAATACAAGGCTTGAAGACAGTGGCACACAAGGAGTTGTTGATGGCCAGTGGTACAATGGCCAGTACAGTATGCTGACCCAATATACTCCTCCTACAGAAGCAATTAAGTATGCTCGTGCATGTAGAAATCCCAGCAACTGTTCAGCCAGGTTTTTTTCTATGTGCATTAGTTGCCTCAGGGTCACATTCAGAAGACTGTGCTCACTCAAAAATACTAAACTTTTACATCAAAGTTTGTATATCTCAGAATCTGGGACCAGTTCTGACCTCAGTTCCCACCACGGAGATAGACCTTAGAGTTATTTACCTCTCAGAAATCAATGGAATTACATTACAACCCATTAAATGAGAGATCTAACTCAACTACTATATGATCTATCAGGTAGGCATGATCTATCAGGTAAGTAAGGGTGTCGATTTGACTGTTCTTGGACAAACATGGATGGGCCCTTACATCTCTCATGCTGTCCCAAGCTCTACTGAGACACCGAGCAATACCGAAACAGGTGAGCCTTATGCAGCTCCACATTCCTGAGCTGATGCAGCAATTCCAAAGTCTCCTGGCTTTCTACACTGACCAGCTGGACTTCCCACAGCCTCCGCCTGCAATCTGTGCCTCTACCCTTAATAGGCACCAGGGGCCAAAGGGATTTCAGCCCTTGGTGACACTGGGATATCTGGCAAGACGAGACTTCACTCCACAAATATGTTTGATACATCCATCTGTTCCGCTTTAAAATAGCTTCCAAAATCCAGCAAATTCACAAGTCTAGCACAACAGATACTGTGACTGGGGCTACAGCTGCTGTTCTCTACAAACACTGAAGGTTTAAGATCCTGGTGTCTCCAACTGCTTTTATTTAGTTAGTTGATTTTTTTTTTTTTAAGAATTGTTAAATACAGACAACAAGTAGGTGCAAAAGCTTCTCTCACCAACTCCTAATACCAGCCCCAAGGATGCTAGAGGGGAAAGGGAGCACTTTGGAAGAACTGCTCTTGGTCTTGCTCTCTCAGGTTCTGGCTACAGACAGAAAGAAGCCGAAGCCTTTTGCAGATGTCAGCCTCTCACTGTTTATGAGCAACAAAGCCAGTCTTGGAGGAAAAAATGACAAGACAGGGATCAGTTCTCTCTGGGGACCGGATCTACCACAAACCAAAACCAAGGAACCACCTGACAGTTGTGATGGGCTGCAAAGACATCCAGTGGTGTGACTGGCAATAGATTAACATTTTCTGTCCTCAGTGTTCAGCATGAAGGTACCAAGTTCCTTCTCCTTTTTTTGTCTTTTTGGACCCAAGTACCAAGCCTTCTCTGGCAACGGACTCCATGTCTTTCTAGTTTTATTTGAAAAACGCAGAAGCAACTTCAGCAAAGGAGGGAACATTGAATAGTTCACTATTCTGATGACCAATTTAAGCAGAACTGTTATAGTGTTTATATTTGGTAAGCAAAACACCCTTCCTCTGGAGGTTTCATTGGATAATCTCGTGTCTCATTTGTGCAGAGCCAACCTTAGGGAAAATGGCGCCCTGGACGAACTTGTATTTGGGCACCTCGCCCACAAGTCACCAGCGCTGTGTGGGGTATGTGCATGGGGTGGGGGAGGAGTGCATGAGTGAGGGGCACACATGCCCCAGCAGCTGCGGGTGACAGGAGACCTCGTGGACTATCGCAGGATAGCACATATGCTCACCCAAGATGCTGGCCTGGTGCCAGATGGCAGGACTGGGGACAGCAGGGGCTCAGCCCAAGGTGGCAGGAAGAGCAGGTAGGCAGGGATGCCCACACAGGAAACCCAGCCCCAGTGGCAGGACACTGCCACCCATACCCTCAGCCTTAGCAGTGGTGGCGGTGGCTGGGGGAGTTGCAGCTTGGTCTCCAGCCCCAGAAGGTATGTGATGGCGAAGCCCTTGGTGTGCAAGTTTGGGCTCCCCAGCCATGCTATCTTCTTGGGTGGGTGTGTCTGTGTGTGACTCCATGACCACAGCAGCCTAGGCTGTGGCCCACACCGCCCACCCATAATGCCAGCTCTGCATGTGCATAATGAGCAATGAAGCCCATAGCCTGGAATGAGATAACTGCAATTATCTTGCAAAACCCATATGCCTTTGAGGCTATTATTCAACTTCCAGCATGAAACGTTCCAAGAAGAAATTTAAAATAGCTGCTATACTTTTAAGCAAAATATATTGCTCAGGCAGTTTGAAAAACAGTCACAGCCAATACATGATGTGTGTGAGTGTAACACCTGCCTGGCTGCGGAGACAGCAGGCTGGGCAGGGAAGCAATGCTACAGCCTTAACAGAAAGGGTTGGAAAGAGCTTGCCTGCAGGAGCTTTGAAAAGGTGCAAGCCTAAAAACTATGCATGCACCTGATTGGATTGCCAGCACAATGGTGGGGTCTGGTTGGCTGCATCCGGGATATAAATACAGCAGATGGCGGGAAAGAGAGAGGAGGGGAAGGAGCCATTTCTCAACTTGGGGGAGAGGATTGGGACAATCTGTCCACCCAGGAAGGGAACTAAAAGCCTGCTCCAGGGAGCCAACCCACCAGAAAAGACAGCCAGCCTATGGTGCTCACTAAGGAGCTGAGTCCCCTATCTTGGAGAGAAGCTGTGCAAACTCAGGACTCGGGTACCCCAGGAAAGGGAAGGAGGGAGTCTGTGCTTGCAGCCGGGTCCGAGCCATGGGAAAGTTTAGGCTGCAGGAACAGGGGACCTGCTGGTAAATGGAAGCAGTCTCTATTAAGCAGCCCTAGTTTCACGAGGAAAGGGAACATAGATTCATAGATTTATAGATGTTAGGGTCGGAAGGGATCTCAATAGATCATCAAGTCCGACCCCCTGCATAAGCAGGAAAGAGTGCTGGGTCTAGATGACCCCAGCTAGATACTCGTCTAACCTCCTCTTGAAGACCCCCAGGGTAGGGGAGAGCACCACCTCCCTTGGGAGCCCGTTCCAGACCTTGGCCACTCGAACTGTGAAGAAGTTCTTCCTAATGTCCAGTCTAAATCTGCTCTCTGCTAGCTTGTGGCCATTGTTTCTTGTAAGCCCCGGGGGCGCCTTGGTGAATAAATCCTCACCAATTCCCTTCTGTGCCCCCATGATGAACTTAAAGGCAGCCACAAGGTTGCCTCTCAACCTTCTCTTGCGGAGGCTGAAAAGGTCCAGGCATTTAGGGAGGCATTTAACTTCGTAGTGCTTGTAAGAAGTTTGTTTACAGGGAAGGAATCATCCCACTGCCATCTGGACAGAGGTTTCAATTTGAAAGAAACACTGGGACCCCGCACCCTACTTCTCAGATGCCTGTAGGAGCCACACACTGCCATCTGGTGACCACTCATAGCAACACCAGTGTTGCCATTAATTTTTATTAGAGTGAACTGAATTCCTAGTGGAACTGAGGTTTAGAGTCTATAATCTGTGAATGGACATATATTGATAGGACTGTTGTACGTGGGATCACTTGTTGGATGCGTAGCATGAACTGAACTAATGTAGCCAATGTTAACATAGAGTGTAATAATAGTGAAATGTAACCATGTTAGTCTTGTCCTGTAAGCAATTTGCAAACTCCATTTTGTATCCTTCTGCTTGACATAAGTGAATGAACTCTTCATGGCCTTTATGTACGTGTGTGTGAGACAAGGTGAATGGTGAGAGAATGGCATAGAGGCAGGAAAAAGAAAATATAACTGTTTATGTCAGCAACAAGGCACCAAATGTGTAAGTTACCAGTCAGTAAACTAATTAATGAATGGCTGAAGAATTCCTTTAAGGCCTAGGGCACAAAGGTGATAACGAGGAGGAGGAATGCATACATCCTGCCAGATGGGCAGGAAGGACACTCCAAGACTGAGATACCAACTTTGACAACCAAACTGACCTCAGGCTGAGATAAGCTGAAGATGAATGAAGAACAACTGCAAAAACAGAAGCTGGGCATGGAAAAACCCCAAAGCACTGAAACAAAGGATGCCAACCCCTATAAAAGAAGACTTTAAAAATGCCAAGTTGGGTGAGCCTCTCTCTCAACTGCTGTTTCCTCAGGGCACAGACGCATCTGTTTCACCCCGCTCCAAGCTGTTATCTACAGGATCTTTCTCTCTCTTGGTAAGGCCTGGGCTGGCCACCCAGTGCCATTATTGACCAACTGCTGCTGGTAACTATAATGTCTGGATGGAATGGTTGTTTTGTGTTTGTGTCTGTGTGTAATGATGTTCATGATAAGCTGTTTGTGTCTATATGAGTGGTGTGTTCAACCCTCTATGTCTAATTCATATAATCAATAAATGCAGCATTTTGCCTTATCCCCCTTTATAAGGTCTCGCTCTTGATTTGGCAATTGGAATTTAAAGTAACAGATAGACTATTCACTAATGTTGGGTTTATAGAAAATATTTTGGTTATGAGTTTTAATGGGTGTTGTTGAACCTATGTAATGCAAATATGTATATATATTATATTTATTAATCTTTTTTCTTCTTTTCTGTAAATAGTTATAGGAAAATAAAGAACCCTATCTGTTACTTAGGCTGGAGTGGATTCTTGGGAAGGTGTGATTGAGGAACACACTTTTTTGGGTGGGACACCTCAGCCAGCTAAGCTGCCTGAGGGAGAACCCAAAACTATTGACACCCTGAGAATCTTGAATCTGGTATAACACATGGCCCTGGTGCTGTGGAAGGGTTACATGAGGAAGGTGGGGTTGAACAACCACTTAATTTAAATACAATTGAGCTACAAGAGAAGTAACAATACAATATAATGCATCAGGAAGAAAAATTTCAGACAAAAATATACAATGAACATACTGGGTGGGGATGTGCAGATATCTCAATCCTGACTTTGGGGTGGGATATGGGAAAAGAAAGTGACAGTACTTTTATCTCTGTGATCATTACACCCATGCATATGTGAAAATTGTCATTTGAAATCCCTCTAAACATGCATCCTCTCTGTTTTGCTTCTGGGATACTATTGACTGCATTTCTCTTGCTAAAGAAGCAAGTTGCTTTTAAGTGCAAGACAAGAGCATTGAGTCTCCAGGTTTTGTTTCCTCATAAAGGGCTAGACTGCACCCAGCCCAGACTAAACTGGTAGAGGGACGTGCTGATTTCTGCTTTAACTGTGGTAGAAATTAACTCTGAGTATTCAACTGGAATTTGAACCTGGTAATGCACCAGTTCTTCCAACAGATCTCTGGAGACTATAAACTCTTCTGCTGTTAGGACACTGCACTAAAGTAATTCATTGATTAAAAAAAAAAAAAAAAAGTCACCATGTTAAGAAAATGATGGGGAAGTCACTGAAAAGTGAATGGGACTGAGCTAGATTTCAATTTAAATGTGTCTTTAACTATAGTGGTCTCCAAGATTAATCAAGACCCTGCAATGCAGTCACATATTTTAAAGTGCTATTTCAATTATTTTAATATGACTTGAGGGGACAGTTAATAGTGCTTTGGTGTGGGAAAACGTTAATCAGAAAGACACGTATTCCTTTTTTTAGCAGTAGCATATTTAGTAACAGAAGTTATACAGTAATCCCACAGAGCCTAGCGCACATTGGGCATGTAATTGAAGAACAGTGGTAAGTGGGAATTGATTCTACCTAAGCCCCAATTTGACCAAGCGTATAAAAAAATCTGGGTCTCATTTACAAAGAATTACTATTGCAAAGGAGTGGACTCATTTGTATAGTTCTGACAGTCCTTGCAAGGTGTAACAGGGTCCCATAAACCCTACTACTGAGGAAACAGAAGGCCACCTGAGGCCCCGTAGACTGAGAGCAGTCCAACTACGCCAATTAAGGGTAAGACTTTGAAACAAGTCTACAGCAGAATAGTCCGTCTTGAAATGAAATACTACTTAGGAGCATTTTGCTTTTGGTTAGGTTGGCATGGGGACAGTGCTGTGGGGGGTGGGAGAGCAGCTTGACAGTCTGTTTGCCATGCAGCCACGAGGTCCTACTCTGTATCCTAGGGTGCTGTCTGCTCCCCACTGGGACACGCCCCCCCCATCTCCTCTGGGAACCTTGTACCCACAAGACCCAGGGCCAGGCTTACTCCCCCTACCCCTCCATGGTGCCCCTGCCAGTCACAAGTCCTGGTTCTCTGGTTCTCATGGCAGACTTCAGTCACCCTGACATCTGCTAGGAGGGCAATACAGCAGTGCACAGGCAATCCAGGAAGTTTTTGGAGCGTGTTGGGGACAATCTCTTGGTGCAAGGGTTGGAAAGGGCAACTAGGGGCTATGCTCTTCTTGACCTGCTGGTCACAAACAGGCAAAAATTGGTGGGAAATGTAGTAGGGATGGCCATTTGGGCAGCAGTGACCACGAGATGATTGAGTTCAGGATCCTGAGGAAAGGAAGGATGGAGGGCAGCAGAGTAAATGACCCTGAACTTCAGAAAAGCAGACTTCAACTCGCTCAGGGAACTCACGGGATCTGCCAGTCTGAGGGGGAGCCAGTCTGAGGGGGGAGAGGAGTCCAGGAGAGCTGGCTGTACTTTAAAGAAGCCTTAATGAGAGTGCAGGAACAAACCATCCCAATGTTTAGGAAGGCTAGCAAGTATGGCAGAAGACCAACTTGGCTTAGTGTAGTGAAGAGTTCCCTACTAAGTCACAAAAAGGAAGCTAATCAGAAGTGGAAACTTGGGCAAACAAATAGGAAGGAGTATAAGAGCATTGCTTGGGCATGCGGGGATGAAGTCAGGAACACCAAAGTGCAATTGGAGTTGCAGCTAGCAAGGGATGTGAAGTGTAACAAAAAGGGTTTCTACAAGTATGTTGGTAACAAAAGGAGAATATGGGAAAGTGTGGATACCTTAATGAAAAGGGGAGGCAACCTTGTGATGGAAGATGCAGAAAAGGCTGGGATGCTCAATGCCTTTTTTGCCTCAGTCTTCACAGGCAAGGTCAGCTCCCAGACTACTGCACCTGGCAGCAGTTTGGGGAGGAGGTGAGGAGCCCTCAGTGGTGAAAGAACACATTAGGGACTACATAGAAAAGCTGGAAATATACACATCCGTGGGGCTGTATGGGATGCCCCCAAGGGTAATGAGGAGTTGGCTGGTGAGACTGCAGAGCTATTTAGCCATCATCTTTGAAAACTCACGGTGATCAGGAGAGGTCCCAGGTGACTGGAAAAGAGCAAATGTAGTGCCCATATTTAAGAAAGAGAAAAAGGAGGATCCAGGGAACTACAGAACAGTCAGCCTCACATCGGTCCGTGGAAAAATCATGGAGCAGATCCTCAAAGAATCTAGGGACAGGCATTCTAAAAGCCTGAGCTTTTAGAACCTTTGCAGGTTAGTCTAACCTGGCTAAGCCAAATCAATTTGTAACTGCAAAGACATCACAGACGTGCAGGCACATACCTGAAGTGGCTCAGACTAGAAGCTGGGGGGCATTAGAGCAGCCCTCCCTTCCCTTCCGCAGAGCTGAGCTGAGGGGACGTGGCCAGGCCCCAGCAGGATTAAGGAGGGGTTTCCCCCCCTCCTTGATAACAGAGCATTTATCTTCTCTGTTATCAGCTTTTATCACCCCATCAGAAAACAGCCTGTCTCAGTAGTTCAAGCTCTTCTTAAACAAAGAAGGAACAGAGGGACATTACCAGCTGAGCAGTTGATTTGCTCCAAAAAGCCCTAAACCGACACTGCTGTCTGCTACAACACAGACCGTAGCCATATGTGGTCTGCTAGCTAATGGTAAGGTGTCTGTGTAAGGCAGAGGGGATGGGGGATTCCTCCTTAGCAGGAAGGGGGAAAGCAGGAGGAGGCCAGGCAGATGCTCCTGTGCCTGCAGTCTCTGCTGGAGCTGCAGCCAGGGAGCAGAGGACAGGGGCCAGCCCTGCTCTGAAGCAGAGAGCCCCACCCATCCCAGAGAGCATGTCAGGATGCTGGAGGAGTCTGATTTAATTTAAATCAGCAAGGGGTCTAAAACAGACATTATATAAACTGGTTTGAGGCAGATCAGTTAAGTCTGATACTACATTCAACCAGGTTCATCTCAAACCAGTTTCAGCCATTTTCAGACTGGTTTATATGTACTGAACATCTGTTCTGTTACAGGTTTAAACCAGTTTCTGATCCCTTAAACCAATTATGTGTAATGTCTATCCCTAGCCTTAGAGGACATTCATAGATTCATAGACATTAGGGCTAGAAGGGACCTCAGAGGATCAGAGTCCAGCCCCCTGCCCCAGGGGCAGGAAGTCAGCAGGGATCATAGGATCCCAGCAAGATAAACATCCAATTGTCTCTTGAAGGCGTTCAAAGCAGGTGCTTGAACCACCTCTGGCGGCGGTCTATTCCAGACCTTGGGGGCTCCGACAGTAAAGAAGTTCTTCCTTATGTCCAGCCTGAATCGGTCGCGGCGGAGTTTGTGACCGTTCAAGCTTGTCATCCTTTTGGGCACTCTGGTGAACAGACACTCTCTCAGATCCTGGTGAGCACTCCTGATAAACGTATAGGTGGTCACCAGATCGCCCCTGAGCCTGTGCTTTTCCAGGCTGAAGAGTACCATGGCTCTCAGCTTCTCATCATAAGGTCTGTTTTCCTGACCTCTGATCATGCGTGTGGCTCTTCTCTTGACTCTCTCAAGCTTCTCCACATCCTTTTTAAATTGTGGAGCCCAAAACTGGATGCAGTACTCCAGCTGCGGTCTCTCCAAGGATTAGTACAACAGAAGAATGATATCCTGGGATTTGCTCAAGAAGTATCTATGGATGCAAGCCAGCGTTTTGCTCACTTTACTAGCAGCTGCATCACATTGAAGGCTCTTGTTCATCTTGTGGTCAATCATAACCTCCAAGTCCCTTTCATCTGTAGTGCTAACCAGCGTAGCACTGCCAAGCCTATAAGCATGCTGCAGGTTTTTCCTCCCAAGGTGGAGAACCTTGCATTTTTCAGTGTTGAACACCATCAGGTTCTCATCCACCAATTTCCTGAGCCTGTCAATGTCAGCCTGGATTACCCCCCTGCCCTCAGGTGTGAATGCTTTACCCCAGAGTTTGGTGTCATCGGCCAGCTTGGCCAGTCCACTTCTGACACCCTGGCCAGCCCGCTTCTGACATCAAGCAGAGATTTCACCTTCTGAGAAGGTGATTAGGAACAGTCAGCATGGATTCACCAAGGGCAAGTTATACCTTACCAACCTGATTGCTTTCTATGACAAGATGACTGGCTCTGTGGATGCTGGGAGACCAGTGGGTGTGATATACCTTGATTTTAGTAAGGCTTTTGATACAGTCTCCCACAACATTCTTGCAGGTAAGCTAAGGAAGTATAGGCTGGATGAATGGACTGTAAGATGGATAGAAAACTGGCTGGAGCATCAGGCCTAGAGGGTAGTACAATCAATGGCTCGATGTCTAGTTGGCATCTAGTATCAAGTGGAGTCCCCCAGGGTCGGTCCTGGCCTGGTTTTGTTCAATGTCTTCATCAGTGACCTGGAAGATGGCATAGAGTGCCCCCTCATCAAGTCTGCAGATGACACCAAGCTGGGGGAAGTAGTATATATACTGGAGGGTAGGGCTAGGATTCAGAGTGACCTAGACAAATTGGAGGATTGGGCCAAAAGAAAAATCTCATGAGGTTCATCAAGGACAAGTGCAAAGTCTTGCATTTAGGACAGAACAATCCCATGCACCAGTACAGCCTGGGGCTGACTGGCTGAGCAGCAGCTCTGCAGAGAAGGACCTGGGGGTTACAGTGGACAATAAGCTGAATATGAGCCAACAGTGTGCCCTTGTTGCCAAGCAGGCTAACAGCCTACTGGGCTGGATTGGTAGGTGTGCTGCCAGTAGATCAAGGAAAGAGATTCTCCCCCTCTTCAGCACTGGTGAGGCCACATCTGGAGTACTACATTCAGTTTTGGGCCCCCCACTACAGGATGTGGACAAATTGGAGAGAGTTCAGCAGGGGGCAAAGAAAATGGTGAGGGGGCTGGGGGACATGACTTATGAGGAGAGGCTGAGGGAACTGGGTTTATTTAGTCTAGAAAAGGGGAGACTGAGAGGGAATTGAATAGCAGCCTTCAACTACCTGAAGCGGGGCCCAAAGAGAATGGAGCTGGACTGTTCTCAGTGATGGCAGATGACAAAACAAGGAGCAACAGTCTCTTGTAGTAGCAAGGAAAGTTCAGGTTAGATATTAGGAAAAACTCTCTCACTAAGAGGGTAATAAAGCCCTGGAACAGGTTACCCAGTGAGGTGGTGAAATCTCCATCCTTGGAGGATTTTAAGACCCAGCTAGACAAAGCCTTGACTGGGATGATCTAGTTGGGGATGGTTCTGCCTTGAGCAAAGGGTTGGACTAGATGTGACCTCCTGAGGTCCCTTCCAACCCTCATTTTCTATGATTCTTATCCCTATATTTTTCATTAATCACTTGTACTTGTGATTATTACTGTTGAGCCATAGAGAGCTGACACACCATTTCCATGAAACAAAAGACATAGTGAAAAAAAAAACAAAAAACAACTGGATATATTGAGCATAAGGCTTCTAACCAATTTTTCCACTGATGTATCTTTAAGGGGTGAAAAATTACCTCTTTAAACACCGATAGTAAAAAGCAGTGAAATAGAGACCAGTTTGGTGGATTACACTAACTGGTTTTCATATTCTTCATCATTGCTACATCTGCAGGAAGATTACACATTGTAAATGCTGAAATGATGTATTCCTCATATCCAGCAAGGCAGTGCACAGACTTTAGTTTCACATACAGTGTAAATTGCACCACTGCTCGCACCCCCTGTTTTTGGGGGGTTGTTTTAACACAGAGAATGATCATGATCCTTCCTTTCTGCTCTGGTCATCTTCTTTCCTCTGCCTACTAGGATGCCTCTTGTTAGCTCAAAGCTTGTCTATCACTTCCCTTTTAATCTTAACCGGAGTGTGGCTTCCACAGTTCAGTCTCTGGTCTCTAGCAATCATGTCCCTGAATTGTATTCCCTGCCAACACCATTACTTTCTCATAAATGCTTCAAAGATTGAAGTCCTTGATCTGGATATATAGTTTTCTTTGACCTACATCTCTGACAGCATGTTTTAATGTAGTGTTAATTGTTAGTACATACCTCAAAGATTCATGACCGACGCTGCAAATTTTCCACCTCCCACAGTTTTTTTTGCCTGGTGTGTGTTTATAATACAGCCAGGTCTCAGTGAGACATCTAGCCAATTCTAATATGTATATTCTCATTCATATATATCTATATCTATATATCCCAAGAAGGGAGTTTCCCTGCTTATAAGTATGCTGCTGGTTCCTACTGCACAAGCGCAGCACCCTGCACTTTTCAGTATTGAAACCCATCTTATTTTCGTTAGCCCACCCCTGTAACCTGTCCAGGTCCTGCTGTAATCTGTCCTTCCCTACTAGCGTGCCCACCTCACCCCAAATCTTGGGATCATCAGCAAGTTTAAACAGGTTGCTTTTCACCCCGTCGTCCAAGTCACTAATAAAGAAATTGAACAGTGCGGGCCCAAGGACCAAGCCCTGGGGGACTCTGCTGCCCACTTCCCTCCAGGTCGAATATGACCCGTCCACCACCACCCTCTGAGTACAACCCTTCAGCCAATTTGCAATCCATCTGACTGTGTAGGCATCAATGCCACAGTCACCTAGTTTTTTAATGATAACAGGGTGGGAGACAATGTCAAAATCCTTGCTGAAGTCCAGAAAGACTACATCCACCACGACACCTGCATCCAGTGATTTTGTGACCCGATTGTAGAAGGCAAATCAGGTTGATCTGACAGGACCTGCCCCTAAAGAAATTGTGCTGGTTGCCCTTGAGCATCATCCCTGCTGCTGGCCCATCACAGATGTGCTCCTTGATGATCTTCTCAAAAGAGCTTCCCCAAGGTTGAAGCAAGACTAATGGGCCTATAGTTGCCTGGATCCTCCCTCTTCCCTTTTTTAAAGATGGTGACAACATCGGCTTTCTTCCAGTCATCCAGCACCTGGCCAGAGCACCACGAGTGCTAGTAAAGCTGTGCCAGGGGCCCTGCAATAACCCCTGCCAATTCCCTCAACACCCTGTCATGGAGATCATCTGGACCTGCTGATTTGAACACATCCAGCCCCTCCAGAAGCTCTCTAACCTGGTCCTCGCCGACCTTAGGCCTGGAGGAGCTTCTCCCAAGTCCGTCTGGAATCACGGTGGGGGAGTCCCGGTCCCTGCACAAGAAAATGGAGGTGAAGAATTTGTTAAAGAGGTCTGCTTTCTCCTCTGGTGCAACCACCAGATTCCCAAGCATATCCTGCAGGGACTCCACATTACCCAGTGCCTTCTTCATTCTCCCTATATATTTAAAAAAGGACTTTTTATTATCTTTGATCCTTGATGCTAGCCCTAGCTCTGTATCTGTCTTAGCTTTTCTAACAGCCCCCCTACAGACCCAAGCGGTGGAAGCATACTCCTCTTTGGTGATAGCCCCTCCCTTCCACCAGGTGTACACCTCCTTTTTGGCAATCAGGCATTCACGAATGCCCTTGGTGAGCCGGGGTGCTTTTGGGCACTCTTACCCCCCTTGCTTCTTGTTCGGATTGTCACCCCTTGGGCTCCGAGTATCGTCTCTTTAGGGAACGACCACTCATCTTGGGCACTGAGTTCCCCTACTCTCAAAGACCCCAGCGCCTCTCCCACTAATCTCCTCAACTCATTGAAGTTGGCCCTCTTGAAGTCAAGGGCTACTGCCTTGCTGCAGGCCCTTGACACCTTGTGCTGGATGATGAATTCCAGCAAGAGATGATCGCTATCGCCCAGGTGGTCAAGGACCTGGAGCCCTCTTACCAGGTTGTCACCTGTGGCCAGGACCAGGTCCAGCAGGGCATTCCCCCTGGTAGGACTGTGCATCTCCTGGGTTAAGTGGAGGTCCTGTATCTTAGCCAGGAACCTCCGTGAGCGGTCTGACCTGGCTGACTGCTCCTCCCAGCAGATGTCTGGGTAATTTAGATCACCCATGACAACTACATCCCTTGCCTTAAGTGCCTACGCAAGCTGACCTGAGAATTCATAGTCCAGCTCTTCCCCTTGGTTGGGTGGTCTGTAGTAGACCCCCACTGTTAAGTCCTTTTCCCCACGACCCCCCTGTATCTTGACCCAGAGCACTTCAGCCTGCCCCTCCTCTGACCCCATTGCGCTGGTAGAGGATTCATAGATGTTAGGGTCAGAAGGGACCTCAATAGATCATCGAGTCTAGGATGTGTATTGCTCTTTGACGTAGAGCGCCACACCCCCACCTTTCCTTCCTGTTCTATCTCATCTGTAAAGCCTATAGCCCCTAATGTTGACCGCCCAGTCGTGGGATGAATCCCACCAGGTTTCTGTGAGCCCTTCTATGTCTGGGTTTGAACAGGCTATTCAGAGGGCAAGTTCCTCCTGCTTATTCCCCATACTACAAGCATTTGTATAGAGGCATTTAAGGCCTTGGATTGCTGCATGCGCCACCCCCCAATTTTCAAGACTATCTGGACCCCTGTTACGTACCTGGGTACTCCTTGCGTATGTATGTATATACACACACATACACATTCTTTAAAAAAAAAAAAAGAGTTCTGCCCGTTTATATCAGCTGAAGAGCTGGATTTATATGAATAGTAGATTCGTGCAAGTAAAGTGCATGAGAAATTCCAATTTGTATTTCCATTACTTGGCAATTGTCATGGAGCATTAAAATGAGAGACCATATTGCAAAGACCTCTGCACAAGAAACCTAAGCTTCAACTTTATCACCGTCTTTCCTGCCTTCTGAGAGCTTGAGTTCTCCACAAACAAGTGTTGATATATTTTTGAAGCATGGAACACAGTATTAGTCTGCATGCCTTTTACCAAAGGTACACAGGGAGTTTGAACACATATCAAGGGCAGCTAGAAAATAAAAAGGGGCTGTGAAATAACATGATAGCTGGGATAACATTCCTTCCTTCTTGTCCTTGGCTAGTTACAATTTGGTGGCTATTGGCTTTCCAAGCTATTAGCTTTTCTGATCATAGAGGCTTCATGGACAAGAGAGCATGGACTGACTAAGGACTTTCATAGGTAAAGCACAACCCACAGTAGGGATCTCAGGAAAGGACCACAGATCTTAATCCACAACTTCACATGGAGCAAAAGCGATCTAAAACCATGGATAGTAGGGCCCAGCACTGTCTGGCCGCCAGCTGAGTTGCATCTGAGTTGACCTGCATGCCACTGGACTAGCCTTACTGATAGACCCTGAGACACACATAGCTCATAGCACTGACTGCAGCCACATGCAGCGCAGGTCCCAGACTGGCTGGAGTATGCAATGTATAAGGCACAGCCCGGGGCAGGCATCCCAGAGTGGGCACTGTAGGTACTGGATCTGGCAGGAGGGGAGGGGCGAGCAGGGGAGTCCATGGGCCCAGTCTGGCCCATGGACCAGCCCTGCCATTCACCCAGCACATGGGGCAAAATGCGTTTGACACCCCTGCCCCACAGGAATGGGAATAGGGAAGGAAAAAAACCAACATCCTTCTTGTGGCCTCCAAACCAGGATCCACAAGTGCTCCATTAATTCTCTTTGTAATCATCTACCAATCTCAAACCAGCATGCCCACTGTTTCTTCCTGAGATCTGAAGGACTGTTGGACCTGGAAAGACCCTGGCAAGAAACTGCAGGTAAATTATGCATTTTAGGTGACAGAAGTGAGACAACAGCTCTAGTCATTCAGAGAAACAGGAACTACTGACTTTCTGCCTTACATAAGCTACTGAGCACCTCTCCATTCAGATTTCCTTAGCTCCCAAGGGAGGACAACAATGCTCACTTTCCTATGCTACTGCATGAGGATGTGGCAAGGATTAACTAGTGTTTGTACAACATTTTGAAAACAGAATGCAATATTATGCTACTACGAATCTTTAATCCCAAGCTATCTTTGAGTTCAGTGGAGCTACAACAGAGATGAATTTGGCCTATTATGTCTAAGCAATATTACTGGCCACATAAATTACAGCTGTTGCAATAGTTTCCTAATGGTTTGGAATGCTGAATCTATTGTGCAATTATTCTGCGAAACAGGTAATAAAACTGCCTCTGACCTTTCTCTGTGGGTGTAGAAATATTTCATTTTAAAAGATTATGCGGTGTTTCAATACAACTATTAAGGACTGTTCATATTAATTGCAAAATCACCTGTTCCACATACTCTAATTGTCTCCCTATGGTCCATATGTTTCATTCTTAAAAGAATATTTATGGGAATTTCCTAGTTAACATGCAAAGAATAACATCAAATCACCTTTTTTAGTCTTCTTTTGAATTCAAACAGATTTTGAGCTCCCCCTACTGTCTGCAAATTTTTATATATATATAAAAGATAATATAATAGTATATATGATGTAGAATATAAAACATTCATTGTTAAGTCACAAAATTAAATACATTGTGAACAAGACCTGGTGTGTCCATGCTAAACTAAATGCATGTGTTTCTATCTGATCTTAGAAACTAAACAGGCTAGCATTGTGCTGAGAGAACACCTCAGAATCCAGGGTGTTGTAGATAATAGGGAAGAAAAGGTGGCCAAACACCCAGAGTAGTTAGACCATAGAAACCAAGTAAGTGGAAGTCTTTATTTGGCATCACTGATGCCAATGAATGGGAATATGAAGAAGGTTAAGACCCAAGGGGCAGTATTAAATTTCTGTGAAATGATCAGGATCCCAGATCAACAAAAATTTCAGGGTCTTAAGTGTTTAGAGATTTCCCACCCCTCCCCCCACAAAAATTGACTCATTCTTAACAAACCTCACCTGAATAACCCATTCCTCCATGTTCTTATCGCACTCTTCTACTGGAGGCTTGAACTTGCTCTTGCAACATCCACCACCATGAAGCCTGCATCCCAAATCTGCCCTTGGATACATACCCACAATTGTCACTGGCTTCAGTGAAAAAAAAACACTGGGGTATATCCAAGGATGAAACTGGACCACTCATTTTCCACTGAAGTTTTATAATGTGGAGGTTTCCCCAACAGCCGAGCATAGAGCCAGAGCCGCCCCTAGGGGTGTGTGGGGTCCGGGGCATATCAGCCTGTGTGAGGTCTGTGCAGGGAGAGGGCAGGGGGAGGGGGGGGGTGCTGAGTGGCCAGATGCAAAGCCAGCAGCGCGTGGCAGCCGAGCAAAGTGGTGACACCCTCGGCACATGCCGATGGCTATATGGCACTGTCCACGGGGCCTCCCAAAGTTCAGGGCCATGGGGCGGTCACCCCGATTTGCCCTCCCCCGAACGGACAGCTCTGCATAGAGCACAAAGATCCTAAGTCTTGTGCAGTCTCTGACCCAGGTGGCTACACAGAGAAAGGAGTAAGTAGCTAGTTTTATAACAGCTAATTGTATCGAAAATAAAAAAACTAAATAAAAACACTGCTGTTGAGTGCAGTGAATGCTAGATAAATCATGATATTTATAACGATTTCAAATTAGGAAAGATTTTTTGTTTTTGAGGGGGAGAAAGGGAAAAGGAGTGGTAAGAGGATACTAAAAATAAGAAAACTGGTTTGATGTTTGAGTCAGAAGGGTGGAAATTTTCAAGCCTTCCCAAAAGAGCTCTTAACCTACAGGCGTAGTCTAGTCCTGATTTCTTTTACGATAAGTCCACATGTGGAGAATACAGCTCATGGTTTAGTAAGCAGCATCAGTGACCACATTCATAAGCGAAAGCAGAAGCTAGAGTTGAGTCACTCTCAGCTTCTCAGGTTATAGTTTAATCTTTGGCATTTCTGCCAATCTCCTTCTAAAAGCTCTATCTGGGAGCTGGTGGGCTGAAAAGCTGGTGGTGCTTATGAGTAAAGGTCTGTGCTGAGATGATGGAAACATGTCAAGTACTTTTCTTATCGGTATTTTACTTGTCACCTTTTTTGCCCAGGCAAGAACAGGTTTGTCTGAATGCTCCAATGTCCAGAGTGGAAGTGGAGTGGCTCCTCTGGGTCATAGATGAAAGTGATATCATTCACGTTTGCCCAGAGACAAAGATTGCCTCCACTGCTACTGTTAACAGAGTATCCAGAGTAACAGAGTGTCAATCTTGATGTTGACAATTGAAGTCACCTGCATATAAGGTCATCTGGGCAGGGATGTGACTGACAACATGGCAGAAAGGGACTTGTATACATTACCAGTGATGATGTCTTTGACCTGGACACCACTCCATTCTGTTCACTCTGGGAAGTGCTCTGTCCCTTGGTAGCGTATGGCAGGTGGTTTCTGATGAAGGTAGCAAGGCCATGGATCCTGCTGGCTACAGAATCTGCAAAGCTGTAGCCTGAGAGCTTCATCTTCTGCAGCTGCTCTGTATGTGTTTCTTGTAGAAGGACTGCGTGTGGCTTTATTTCCCTGGTGATGTGTTCCAGCACTGATTGCTTAAGTGAGGTATAGTCTTCAACATGAGGTTGAGGAATGGTCAAGCTTTCCCCTCGTGGATAGGAGAGGTTGCTCTGGCTCATCTTGTAGTTAGTATATCAAAATTAGAAAAATTGGAAGTCCAGTTGCCTTCGTAGTGAATTTTACTTTTGCTGTACAGCTATTCACAGAAGGCACCACAAAAAGGTAATCACTGTCACCTCCAACAAGACTAATGAAAGAGCAAACCAATTAGAGGATCCATCAGAAACCAACACTGATCAAAGCTACAATACCTTTACAAACTGCCTAATTGAAATAGTCAAACTCTGTGTACCTAGAAGTTAAGTGCCATGCTGGGACAAGCAGCGAGAACAGCCCTAACATCATCAAGCAATGCAATGATGCTGCAACTGTAAAAAGAACAACAGAACAGCTGGCTGCCACATTGAACAATATAAAAAAGGAGAGAAGGCTTACTACCACAGAAGGATTGGACATGACCCCACTGAAGCAGAGAAGCATGGAGCACCATTAACTGCCTTACCTGCAAAAGCACCGAAAGACAACATTGTCCTGTGCCAGCAAATTGCATTGTGAAAATACTGTGCAACAGCAGCAAATGCAAGAACCCAAGCAAGCAATGCACAGAAATGATTAGACACCTGACTCATGAACAACTTAAATCACCCAACGTCAACTTTAATTTAACAAACTCCATCTCTGGCAAGTTTGATACAGTTATCAAAGTGATCAAGACTGGCCAGGCTGCCGAACCGAATAACACATTCCCAGGATACATTACCAAGTTCAGAATCGCAATGAAAAGATGGCTTCAAAAATTCATACATAAATGTCTAGAAAGTAACAGACTTCCAAAAATCTGGAGAAAACCTGATGTCATTGCTATCTTGAAACCCAATAAAACTACTGACCCATTTCACTATGCCACCTACAGACTCACGGACTGCATAATCTTGAAGCGAATAGAGAAAAACACTGAACCCCAGCTCCCAAAGAACAAGCTGGCTTTTGGAAAAAGTGGTTTGCCAGTGATCAAGTTATATTACTTACATCTGACATAGAAAACAGATTTGAACTGAGGGCAAAATAGGTACAGTCTTAACCAACCTTACAGTTGCCTATGATACTGTATGGCACCAACACTTCAAATACTAACTACACTCTACAAGCTATGCACTTTCATCATGAACATGATCTCCAGCTTGTCATTAAAACCCATTACTAGCCACAGAGAAAAAAGTAGAGTACGAACTCTGAAGAATGGAGGGTCAGTGCTAGTACCAATACTTTAATGTATATACTTCAAACTTCCCTCATACAATATCTAAGTAATACATGTGTACTGATGATGTTGCCATAGACACCCAAGAAACTGAGATGCTAGAACTAGGAAGATGCTGAGTACTGACATGGGACTCATCCCCGACTACCTCCACTAGTGGCACTTAAAGTTGAGCATCAATAAACCAGTATCATTACTCTTCCACCTGAACAATTGTCAAGTCAAGAGCACACTAAATATCAGAGTAGCCAAACACACCCTGCCCCATGAGCATACCCCAACTTACCTAGGAGTCAAGTTAGATCACTCCCTCAGCTATAATATTGCATTCAGAAGGTCAGCAGTACAGTCACTGCCCGGGTTGCTACCTTTACATGTTTAGCCAGCCCAGCATAAGGTACCAACTTCGAAGTGCTCAGAAACACTGAACTTACAGTAGCATATGCCTCAGCAGAATATTGTGCTCCTGTATGTTCAAGAAGATGCCACAGTAAAAGCTCAACACTGTATTTAACAGTGCACTGAGACTCATAACAGACTGAGATCTGGATACAGACACTTCAGAACAACACTTCACAAAGTGAACATCTTGGTCAGCCCCCTGTGTGAATGTGGGATCCAACAAACAGCACAGCACTTACCCAAAAACTGCAATCTTTACAAATGCCCAGATGGGGCAGATGGAATCCGCACGTTGAGCGATGATACCAGACAGTGGCTCATACATCTGGAAGTTGATATCTGTTGCCATACGAAAGAGAGGTTATAGTTAACAAAACAATAAGTGCGCACCAAGAAAGATAAATTTTACTTCATGGCTTTAAGAAAAATTAACATATCAACTGCAAACTATAAATGACAAGAGTTTGAAATTCAAATGGGCCAGAACTTCAATAAAATAAAACTGAGCGCAGTTAATGATTTAGGGTGCTTAGCCCGACACATCTTAAAGGGATCAGATTCTCAGGTGCTGTTGATCACCTGCTCTAAAAATCACACTCCTTTTAAGTGTTTCAGAAAGGGTACTCAAAAAAGTCACGAGGCAGCTTTTCAGAAACTTTGCAAGGCAATGGGATGTAGGCTGTGAAGCCATCTGGGAAGATGAGACTCAGTCTCCCAAGACACAAGGCATGCTTATCAGGACGGTGCGAAACAGCACCATTCTACTTTGACCTCCGTTTCGACGGAACAGTGTTTCGTTTCGCGTTTCATTTCATTTCAAAACAACTGTTTCGTTTTGTCAAAACCGTTTCACTGTTTCGATGCTGTTTCCACATTTCACCCATAGGCTATTCCACACCCAGTGTCAAAAAGATTTGTGCTGCTGCTGGCCCCAGCCGGCAGCACCAGTCTCCCATCATTAAGCATGCAGATCGGGGGCCTGCACCCTCCAAAGGAGTCCGGCACAGCCCCGCAGCCCTCCCGGGGGTGTGGGCGGGCCCCCGATCTGCCTGCTGGATAACAGGAGGCTGCTGCTGCCAGCTGGGACCAGCGCTGAAGTCAAGTATGCCTGGCTTCGAAACTCAAAACCCTAAAGCACCTCCATTATTTCTGGTTAGGGAAGCAGTGCAGCAGGACTCGCCTGCTGTAGTACTGAACAGCACATCTACATTGCCTTAGTGCTTTTGAAAATTACTTTCCTCAACCAAAAATCCTGTAGAGATGCCTCCACATGGATTCCCAATGAGAACCTTTGGCCATTGTCATGGTGTGTGTTTTCCTGTTTTTGTGCTAGTTCTCTGTACAGTTTGAATAGTGTCTTTCTGGGTAAGTTTTGGCATATTTTGTTGTTGTTTTCATAGTTTTGCCTGGTGTATTTAAAAGAAAAGCCCAAGTATGGCCGGTTTTCAAACCAGTTTATCCATTATATGAATGAAGAAATGTATGGGGATGATGCCCATTGGTAAGAACAAGGGGTGGGAGCCAGGATGCTTTGGTTTTAGTCTGAGGTCTACCACTTAAAAGCAGGGGAAACGTTGCTCTATGCTTCAGTAGACTGATCTATCAAGCAGTGTAGTAATAGTCAGCTCTACTGGCCTGAATCCTTTCAGGTCTTGTCTATACTGTGTTTTAAAGTCAGCCTAAGTTATGCAGTGCAGCTCTTGGCTTATTCACTATACTGACAGCACAGCAGAATAAGTTGTATCAGTCAGTAAAGTGCCACAGCAATTAAAAACTCTAGTGAAGGTGAGGCCTATAACTTCAAGGTGGAGGTATAAGCTTTCTGTGCTCTAGCAAAGTATAAGCAGAAGCTTAACACAGACCCATGTACAGTTAAGAGCAAGGCCTGGCCCACAGCAATAAGAAATAGTAAGGACATTGTCCACATCAAGACAATTTACAACAGTGTTTAGCAATACAAACTGCCAAGACACTGACCTTACTATCATGAGTCAACCACCTCCACAAGTATACATGCTAAAGGAAGAGGGCATGAACAGTGGGTGACCAAGATCTTATGGGTAATTTTTATTTTGCTAAACAGCCCTAAAAAAATTATGGTGTGTTGCATTATCCTTCACATTGTAGCTACAGAACATTATGGTCATTTTCTATGACAAAACCAATGACCCTGGACCAAAACCACTAGCATTTGGATCTCATTACTGAAAGCGAGGCTTTCCCTACTAAAATAAACAAAAGATCTTTGCACCCAAACGATATCTACAGCAGATGAGTCAGCGGTGCATTATAACTGTTGATCGTCAAAGCTTGCCTCACCGCTTTGAATCTTGCCATTATTAAGTATCTATGTTTATTTTACATCAATGTGGTAAGCTGCTTGCAGCCTGCTATGAAGTCAAAGTCACTACCAAAAGAAAGCTTAAACCCTAGTGAAACTATCAGTGAACTCATCCATCACTTCGTTGTTCTGCTTCTCTTGAGATGAACTGTACTTGTGCAAGATCTTTATACCTGTCAGAGCTTATAGGCTCAAAAACTAGCTAAGATGTATTCAGTTATTACAACAGTCATTGTATCTTCAGTCATATGCTTTTCCCACCTTGACAGTCACTCCATCAGAGATGCAAATAATTTACTGGAGTGAATATATTCTCCTTCGTTCTGTCTATGAATAAATATGCCTATGCTCAACTTCATGACAAACAGCCGCACCGTGGACAGTGGCTCCTTTTTCCAGATGTGCATGCTTAACAGCCTTTGCTCTTCTCTGTCTCCCCCACCCATGGCACTCAGAGTGCTTCACAGATAGTTGATTGAGAGCCTCAGAGTCCTAGCTGCGTAACTAGTAAATGGGCATAATGAAAGACTGATCCTCAGTTTGGGCTGAGTAAAGAGAACTCTTGACCCCACGCAGATCAGCGGCATGTTGAAATAATTCAGGAAATCACTAGGAGAGAGAGAGATGGGAACACCAGTGTCCTGTGAAATCACTGGCAGAACTGGCCTTGCTTGCGCCACCCGTCCTAAGTTCAGTGCTCTGTTTAACAAGAATCCACCAACCTGAAGCACAACGCGGTGACAGTAAGAGACGTAGCTGCTCCACACCTCAGAGGAAATGCTTAGGAGTCACTCAGCCAGAAGTGATCAAAAAGCTCTGGATTTTATTTTGTTGTTGCCAAAAATTCTCAAGCACTTCAACAGCATGGAGGCAGGTTCTGCCTTTCAGACACTGGCTGGTTGAGGGGGCAGCCCAATACAAGTCCTGCATGACAGAGCAGAAATCCTCTCCAAGACCCTTGGTGTCCAGAGCAGCCTGAGCAGACTGAACTGTTGTTCAGGGACCATCAGAGCGTCTCTTCCTTGCCCCCTGTAAGAAGAGCATTCAGATCTCCTGAAAACTGCGAGCGTAGACTCAGACATTGATTTGGTCTTTTCCAGATCTGCACTTTTGCTGTTTATTGCTAGCTGCTCTTTCCTCTGGTTTTCTAAGTGGCCTCCAGCCCCCGCATTGTTTATGAGCTAATTAGACTTTAATAGGTCAGAAAAAGGGCTGTTTAGGAGAATTGAACTACCCCTGTGATTGATTCCTTTGGATACTGGTGAATATATCAGGGGAAATAAAGTGAAGGAGCGATCCTGCTCTACATAGCAAGGACAGCCACAAGCTTTTTTGCACCAGCTTAGCCATGTGGCAAGCCACAGGCAATTAAAACAGCCATACTAGGCACTACAAACATATAACCAGTTGCTACCAAACTTGAGTTAATTGATAAATATCCTCTTAACTGGGGAAAAAACCCCAGACTAGCATAGCCATTCCCTTGACAGAGGAGATGGGAAGACCAACGCTTTAGGTACTCGAGGTTTGGAAATTAAGAACTTGTATAATCAACTAAATATGCCTAAATGTTAACCCTTTGAAAGAGGAGAGTACAGATAAGCCCATAGTCCATCCTTTGCATTTGCCCATATATATATGATCCTAGGTAAAAGAGAGAAATCCCAGCACCATCCTCAGTACTCTGCCTGGAGAGCGCGCAGGAAGAGTTGGACTCAGCCAGAAATGCGTTCTGAGAGCTACAGGCAAAACAGCTATTGTGTACCGTAATGCGTGGCACTTTTGTGTTTGTTGGAGGGGTGGGGGCACACTTTCTGCTCAGGTTTCTTCAACTCATTAGATAAATACAGTAGAACATCACAGTCATTTTCCCATAATCTCAGACAGGTAACCCATGAGTCATGATCTGTGAAACTAGATGCGAGATTCAATTTCCTGCACACCAGTAAAGAAGAAATATCACTCAGGTAATTGTCTTATTAAAGCAACAGAGCAGAGGATTTATATAACATAATCCAGCCCTGAAGTGGACCCAGATTGGTATTTTCCTTCAATCAATTCTATTTTTTTTTTAAAAGGTCAAATTAATTAATTTATCATTAGCATGCAATGAGCTTTAAACCACTAGCTTTGATAGAAAGCAGAAACCAAGTGATTATACGTGCAAATAAGCAGTGCAACACAAAGTAGATGTTTCTGTGTCAGGGGCCCTAACAGGCAGCCCAGCCAGGACTAATTGCCCAGTGTGCTAAACCTGCCAGAGATATCTAGCAGCCCCACCATGGCTGATGAACCTGCTGGACACTTTCTGAGCGTCCAGGTTGACTGCTGGGGAGAGCAGCCTCCCCGTTCAGCTCACCTGTGGCAGCAGGCTGCAAGGCAGCCAACAGTTCTGCCTGAAGGTCTGCTGCCTCCCTGGATCCGGCTCTCTTGATTTTCTCATTTCTGACCCTGCTCCCTTCTGCTTCTGGATGCTGCCTGTTTGGAAATTCCCCTTTGCTTTGGAAACTCAGTCTCTGACTCCAGCAGCCCGACTTGGCCTGTGACTCGGTTCTGCTCCGGGAAGTCTCCCTCAGTTTGGGAAGTTTGGACTCAAGCTCCTGTTTCTGGGCCTCCCCTGGTGGCCTGCCCACTAGGCCAGACTGCCTACATCCTGATCCTTACGCTGCTCAGGTCCCTGAGGAACTTGGTTTGATGGGGGTTAGCAGAGTGACTCAACACCATCAAGAGCATTGGGCTCCATACAAAAGACAGCAGCAGCCCACACTTTCTTTTCTAACACGGATGGAAGGGCCCGGCGTGGTGATGTCTCCCTTCATACAATACCACAGTGGTTAGGGCACTCATACCGAAAGTGGGAAACACAGGCTCTGTTCTTCAACTCTGCCTGACGGTATTAAATCCACATTATTTACCACCAGGTGATGGTCTGACCTGGGCAAAGGGTGCTCTCCTGTTGAAAAACCAGGAGTAAGCATGATTCATCAGCCCAGTAGCTAGAGCAGTCACCTGGGAGGAGAGAAATTTTGGCCTCATCTTTGCTCCCAGGACTCCCTGGACTGACTCTATACCAGTGGTTTTCAAACTTCTTAAAGTCACAAAACCCTTTCACATCATGTCTTCTGCTGCGGACTGACTGACGGGGAGCCAGGTGGCCCAGCTCCATAATGGCAGTGCACCACCTCCTGGCCTACTCAGCCATTAATCCCAGGCTCTTTGCGGAAACCCCTGATGACTTATTGTGGAACCCCCCAATTTCACGAAACCCACTTTGAAAACCACTGCTCAAGCCCGTGATGAAATACTTGTTGGCTAGAGTCATGTTTCCTTTTTCTTTTACCAAGCAGTGTAGACAGAAGTTAAAGAGAATGCCCTCATCCCTAACAGCCAACAGGTGAGGATGGTAACCCTTAGTTTGAATCCCTTCTGGCTGAGGAGGGAATTGATCTTGCTAGCTGAGTATTCCTTACTATTGCTAGTATCAATGCAGGAAACACCACCAAGCCCATCCTCCCCAGCTACATTTTAAACGAAAAGTGAGCCCTGCACTGTTCTTAGAAAGAAAAGGTGTAGGTGCCTTCAGGGAAGGTTCCTGGCTTGATTCCCCCCCCGAGAGGATGGAGGTGCCTCCAGGAACTCTAAGTGAGGGTCTGGGGGAATTTTAATCCGTGTCCGTATCCTCACAGCTTCCTACAGACTAATTCTAGGCAGTGGCACACTGACTTTGAGGAGTTTAGGCATCTCCCTGCTCTGTACGGGCTTGTTTTAGATCCCATTTCCAGACACCTAGCTCTCTCCATGCAAAGTACAGGAAGCTAACCAGCTTACCAAGGGCCCTGAAGAATGTCTATGCTGACCACTCAAACCAGCTCCATGCATGAGCCCACAAAGTCGAGGAGCCAACAGATTAGCACAGCTCTCAGTGCTTGCACAAGCACAGTGAGCCTGAGCACTATGCTGGGGTGTGCACTCAGAGCCATGTTATGTCATCTGCTACCCGGATTTGCAGGCCAGGAGGCACAAGGAGTGGGTGCAAGTGGGGAGGGATTATTTCTCAATGTTGTGCCCAGTCTAACACAGGGGGCAGCATGCATACATATGTCACTCCGGTGTCCAGGCACCACTGAGAAATGTGGCCCTGCAGCACCTAACTCTTAGGATTCCAAGTCTTTTACTGAATCTAGTTCTTAACATCTCAGTGCCCAAATAATATAGCACTTATGGAGCTCCATCTTGGGAGGCAAGGAATGTCCCAGCATTTCTTATACAAAGCCTAAGCACAATGGGAGCCCTCTAGGTACCAGTGCAATGCAAAACTGCATGGCAATGACTGTATATAGCTATTGGGAGGACATTATTTCAGATTTGTAAGAAGGAAGTTTTGATGAAGTTTGCCCAGATGTGTCCCAAACATCAAAGCCAAAAAGTGAATGGAAATGTGCAGAACCGTAAACCATTTCACTTAACCCAACAATGACCAATAGAAGGGCAATTCTGGGAGTATTTCTCTTGCTTTACCCTGTCTTTTTTTCTCCTGGCCTCCTTCGTTATGTTGTATAATGCTCTAGAGAATGATAGTGGTGTTCAGTATCTCCTCGTTGTAGTGAGCTGCTGCATGGGAGCTCTCCTTCCATGTGAGCAGTGGAAGGCAAGTGAACATGAGCGCTAAATCATAGACTTTTTTCTCGTGCATGGGGACATTTGTAGTTATTAAATCTCACAACAGCAGAGGTAAATACAATAACTGCATGACTCAGACTTCGCCTCAAAGGTTATTCTCGGTTCCTATCCCAGGCCAAAAAGGAAGAAGGAAAAAAGCCTCTTATATTCTTGTTCTCCATTTCACTGTGAGGTGAGTCACCCTGCCAGTTAAAAGCCATAAAATGACAAACATTGGTAAATAAGATAATATTAATGACACTGATGACTCAACTGAAATAAACACATATCAGTCACTGCTCAGCAGGTTCTAAGGAACTTAAGAGAAAAAAAAAGCCCGGCTTGAATTAAAGACAGGATGATGAATTCAGATCTGCTATTAATAAACACTCTTCTTTGACAAAACATTCCACATGGCATTTATATTTCATTATGCCCTATACAAACTAAGCAAATGGAAACATTACTCATCAGCTATTGCAGAAAGTTTGTCCAAAAGTTATGGGAACTCTCTTCATTTTTCTAGGGCAATGAAACAGCTTCTGAGCTCTTTTTAAAAAGCACAAGTTTGCATTTATACAAGGTTCAGTTGTGTCTTTCCTCTCCCCCATTTATCTGAAAACTGTACATCCATTCCCAGGTCTCCTTTAATGCTAATTGAGTCCTTAACTGAATTACTAGGATTCAGTTATTCACCAAATCTCCAATTCAGCAAAATATTGAACCACGCATCTCTAACATTAAGGGTTATTGCTGAGCACTATTTTATCCATGTCCCCACTTGTACCTCATCAGCCTCTGGTGACGCAAGTCTATAATACCTCTTAGTTTGAAAGTGTGGCCCTTTAACTCAATCTGCCGGTTAGTTCCAAGGATTGAGAATTTGTTCCTTGGTGTCAGAGACGGTTGCAGCCATCATGAATGCACAGAATGACTTTGATGAGACTGCTCATATTGTTAACTGCCTTACTGAATTAGGGCCCAAAAGGAAGGGATTTGAAAAAGAAAACAAAACACACAACTGAACTGTAATGTGATCAACATTACACTCTACAACTGGGTGCATACTATGACCCAGTGATCTACAGATACAGTGATTTTGCAAAGAATCATTAATAGCCCCAAGCAAAGTTAAGAGGATACCCATCCTCTAAATTTTTTTTATTTCTAGTAGTTTCACCTATCCTAGGTTCAAGTGTCTAACATACCATACATAATACGATGACATTAGTTGCCCCTTTTCAGCTGAATTTAAAAGGATGATTCCAATTTTAAAATGCCAAAGCTAGCAGAAGCTTGAACACTACACGAACCAGTTTGCAGGGTGTAGTCAAGTTACATAAGGAAAAAACACAGAGCATTCCCATTTTAGCTCCCACAACTCCCTCTTCTTGCAAAGCACAGTGGATCAGACTCTGCTTGCTCATACATGCATATGATTGTAATGGAAGAGAACCAGAGATATTTGTGCCACGAAGGTAGAATTTACGTTTATGATATCTGGTTTCTTTGAACTGTTACTTGCTGTTCACTTTCCAAAGCAATTAAGTTTATGTGAGAGAGATACGTGGAATAACCTCACCCTCACCTTTCTTTCCTGATGAAAACAAGGGTGAACAAACTTTGACCCGATAAACAAGTTCCTCTTTCAGTACCCATTATGAAAAGCCTCCCAGGACAACATGAAGTGATAGAAACCTAGTGTTAAGAATGAAGTACGCTAAATTGCCACCTCGCTCTTTGTGGAATTGGGGTAGTGGCTTGTACCCTATGCCATAACAGACCAGATTCTGATCTCATTTACACTGTGTAAACGTAGAGAAGGTCTTGTGCTCTTATGTCATAAAAGCTTAAATCTAGAGTAATTCAGCTGAAGCCACTAGAATGTCTCCAGATTTACATCCATGTGGATGAGAACAAAATTTGACCCAGTATGATTGTGGCCAAACAAATATAACATAAGCATCAAGGAATCTAAGAATCCTGTGTATGAGGATGGCTCAAGCGTGGACCTCCGATTCCTGATTGGGCCTTTAATTCCTTACTGGGCCAGACTCTGCAACTCACTTGCGCTCAGTGGCTGCATTCCTCCTCTGTAAAATGGATATTTTTATTTTTTCCACAGCCCCCTCTCACTTGGAAGGTCCTCAAGATAGGGATTGTCTCTTGCTTTAAGTTCATACAGCATTTAGCACAATAGAGGCATTGATCTCATGGGCTAGGGACAGAAGTTACACGCAAACTGATTTTAGTGATTGAAAACTAGTTTAAACCTGTAACAGAACAGAAATTCAGAGCACATAAACCACTTTCAAAATGGCTGAAACTGGTTTAAGATAAACCTGGTTGGATTTGGTATCAGACTTAACTGATTTAGCTTAAATTGGTTTCAGCAACTTCTGTCCCAGATCCCCTCCTGACTCAAGTTAACTCACAGTCCCCCAGCATCCCAAGATGCTTTGCAGCCCTGGGCTGTGTGGTCTGCTTCAGTGGAGCAGGGCTGGCTCCACAACCCAGCTGTCACAGAGCGAAGGCACTAAAATCTCTGCTTTCCAGCCTGCTTTCTGCCTCTGCCTCTCAGCCTGGTGGGACGGGGGTGCAGGAAGATGGACCCCCAGCCCCCGCTAGCCCCAGGCTGTACAGTAAGGGGAGGAAAAGCCCCTGTGGTGGTAGATTTTTGCTCCCCCACTTCCAGCCCAGTAAGCTGGGAAGGGATGAGCTCAGCTCCACCCTCTCCCCAACCTCCACCTCCTAGAGGGGGGAACACACCCCTCCCCACTTCCACCTGGCACTCCCTCCCCGAGCTGGGGCCTGGGGGGGGGGAAGCCCCCACATTCAAACTTTTCACACCCCCAACAGCTCAAAGTCAGGCTGGGATTGGCTCATCCCTGCCCCCTCCTCAGCCATCTGCCTCAGTGAGGGGTGGGGAGGAAAGAAGGCAGGTGGGAATGGGCTCCCCCAGTGAGATCTGCCCAGCATTGGGGGGAGGGGGGGGAGGCAAGGAAAGTTTTTTGCCTCCCTGCAGCTCAAGCCAGGCTGGGATTGCCCTCCGAGCAGACAGCCGAGGAAAGGGTGGGGCTGGGGCAATCACAGCCTGGCTCCAAGCTGTAGGGAAGCAAAAAGCCCCCCGATGGGTGCTTTCCCCCAGCTCTGGGCAGACTTTGGCTCAGGAAGGCCAGGGCAGGGTGGGGGGGAGTGGTGTGTTTTCCTGTCATTCCCCCCCCCCACCTTCTTCCAGCCCGTCTTGGAGACCGATGGCTTGGGAAGGAGGGCGGCCAGCCCAGCTGGAACTGTGGGGGACGGGGTGGAAATAGCCCCCTGGTGGGAGCTTTTTCCCCATGCCAGGCAGACTTTGGCTGGGGGGAAGGCAGTGTAGGAGATTGGAGGGGGGTGGTACATCTTCCACACACTCAGAGGCAGGCAGCTGGGGAAGGAGCAGGGCTGGGGCAATCCCAGCCCAGATCTGGCTGTGGGGGTGTGAAACATGCCCTGTTTGGAGATTTCCCCCTGTGCTGGGCAGACCTTGACTGGGTTGGATGTGATGGAGGGGGGCAGTGTGTGTGTGTGTGTGTGTGTGTGTCCATCCCCATACACACTCCTGTTGGAGACTTACAGCTGGGGAAGTGGTGAGACTCGGCAATCCCAGCCTCCCAGCTCAAGCTGCACAAGGGTGAAAAGGCCTCTCAGTGGGTGCTCCCCCCCCCCCCCCCCCGCACCTGGCAGATCGCATCTGGGGGGAGCAGTGCCAGGCAGAGAGGAAAGGGTATGCTTCCACCCTGAGCCAACCTCTCCTGCCCCCTCCCCCATTTTTTGGAAGCAAACAGCTAGGGACTGGGGTGATCCTAGCCCACATCCAAGCTATGAGGGGTGCAAAAAGGCTTTCCCCCACACCCCACAGACCCAGTCTGCCAATCAGGCCTGCTCTGCTGCCGAGCTGGGTTCAGCAGCCTTAGACAACCTGGCCACAAGGGGTGGTGCATATGAGCACCCCTATGGCCTGAGTCAAGGCGGGCTTCTGCCCATCCTGGCCACCCAAACACTGCACATCAGTTCAGTTTGTTATCAGTTCAATCCTTGCAGTTTAGATTGAAGAGTGAATCAATTCCGCCTCGGGTTTTTTGAGCTTCTGTACTTAGACATAAGGCCCGGAACTGCTACTATAGCAAGAGCAATATGAAACAAAGCTGTTAATTGCAAATGGCTAATTTGTAGGGTAATTGCCTTTTCCTTCCTTTATCAAACTGAATTGGATGTTAAGGTAACTAGCAACAATTAAGTTAGACAATCCCTTTTTAACAGCACCCTGTTATAACGTGTCATTCAGAACCTGTTAGAACTTACTTCCCCCAAACATAATGAAAGCCAATAGGATAATCAGTTTCCAAGGGGGATTAGACAAATGCTTGGAGCACACTTCCATCTGGGGCTACTGAACACAACAGGACGTGACCTACTGCTGGTGACTGGGAGGCTGTAACAAGGGATGGATCATGTGTCACACACCCCATTTCTAATATTTTTCCTCTAAAGCATCTGCTACTTGCCACTGTCAGAGACAGAATACTGAGTTAGATGGGCCTTCAGTCCAACCCAGTACAGCAGGTCTTCTCTTGACAGATGAAATGCAGTGGCACCAAGAAGTAAAAAAGATGCCCCTCCACCAATTTCCACTGTTGAATAAGATTAAAAGCATCATGCCAGTGCTGTAGTATGTTCTCTCCAGTAACAAATCTTAGCATCATAGACTTAGAAAGGACCTCAAGGGTTATCTACTCCAACCCCTGAGGAAAAAGCCAACAGGCCAGCACTAGCAGAGGAGGGCTGGACTCCATCAACCTCAGGGCTGCAAGCCCAGCACTTTTGCATTGCACCACTTTGCTCAATACTGGGACCAGCATGAAAAAATAAAAAACAATTTACATGCATGGATGTACAGTACATCCATGCTAATCCTTGCATGATATAACTGTAGCATTAAAAAATTACGCTGATCTCCCTGCTGGCCTCAGCATTAGTCAGCATAATCTATACTGGGACCCAATCAATCCCCCCTCAGCTCTTCTCCAGAATAAATAACTTTAGTTGTCTGAGCTTTTCCTCAGAAGCCCCTGCTCTCCCCAGTTCAGAATGATCTAGGATTTTTATGCAAGAACAGGACTTGAACTCAGTCCTCCCATTTCCCAGGTGGGTTTTTGAGAACATCTGCAAAACACAGTGATCACCCTACGGTGAGCTCCATTGTCTGCTAAGCAGGTGCAAGTCAGACGGCTGCATGCAAGCAACAGTAATTGAAAGCAGCCACTGAAATGACAAACAAAACCAGAAAAGCTTGATATCTGTGTACACTAAAGTTCCATGTAGGTGCTCCTTCCATATAAAGGTCTTAAAACCTACAATGTGTTTGTAATAATCTATTATTATTGTCTTTAAAACATTTTATTCCTGATGGTTCAAAACACTCTTGGCACTGAAATCAACCATTTTCTATTGGAAACTGAGGATAATTTGCTCTAGGGCTAAAAGCTCTATAAAGTTTATCCATGCAAATGATCCTCATCACAACAGTAATGGGTTAGGACCTTGGATTTGGAGGGGGGTGTTCCCCTCCTCTGAAAAATAACTCCTCCAACAACACAGAGCCCCTTAGCAACGTGCTTGGGCATTGAATCGGTTCTGAGTCAGAAGGAAAAAATGTCATTTAATGACTCACCAGCATCACTTATGCTGCACTGTGTGGTGCTAAATAATCTAATCTGCCTGTCTATTTGAGTGCATTTAAAGAGAGTAAGCATGCAATGTAAAAGAGCTCTCAGTAAAATACATGAGTGTTAAAGGCTGACTCCAACTCCACGGAAAGGTTGCCATCAGAGTTGGATCAGGATCTGAGTGTTTGGAAATGCTTTACAGGAAAAAGTAGTTTGCAAAAAAAAAAAAAAAGAAAAAAAAAAAAAAAGAAAGACAACAGTTATATCAAAGACAGAGGCTTCTGGGTAACAGTCTGACCTCAAAGGACCTCTGCTCAGGTACTCTTTGATATCTGAACGTGCACATTTCACACTGTTATCAATCGAATTCTGCTTATCTAGGAAAAGCATTATACTGCCAGTGAAATGTGTTTTGAAGAACTAAGAGCTAAGGTGTGCCCTCCTGGTTCTGAGCTGAATTCATTAAGCTTCCTGCAGATGGCACTGTTAAATTTAAAAAAAAAAAAAAAAAAAAAAAAAAGCATTTTGCTAACTCTGACTAAATTCTCAGTCATTTGTTAATCTTATCTAAGTGGAAAAATTAAGCCATGTAAGTCATTTCCCTGTCAGAGTAACATGCCTGAAGTAGTAGATGCATAGAATCCAGCATTCCCTGTTATCAGTGAAGGCAAAAGAAATGCAAGATTAGGCTCTGTATTCAATGGGTCCAAAAGTTTAGTGCTTTCCAAATAGGAAAGGAGACATGAATGAAAACTCAGGACCTCACTTCACCTCAGCATTGCAATTTTAAGTCCATCCTGCCCACATGCCCTTACACATACATTAGAAGCATCCTCTAACCCCACCATTAAGCATGTCCTCCTCTTTCAGTTTGTGGCACATATAAATACTCCATGCTACGTGCCATTTTAAGCCAGCAGTACTGCAACTTGTGATGCTGTCAAAGGAGAATAATGTGTGTGTGTCCCTTGGATATTCAAATTTTAAGACCACATTTTGCCCTGGAAGGCAACTCCTTGAATTCTATTTGAGCCACATACACCCCAATTCAAGATAGCATAGGCTTAAACCCACCACAGACATGCTTTCAAGTACATGCAGCATAGTTAAAAAGGACTTGGTTACATATTTTAATGGGATTTACGTGTGAGCTTAAGTGTTTCTTAAATGGAGATACTTTCCTGATGGGGTCCATATATGAAAGCAAGGAGAGAATGCGATCAGACTACAGGGGTATCCTCCAATTCCTCCCCCTGTTCTGGTGCATTAAGTGTGGCAATAGAGCTGCTTTATTCTCCTGCAAGCTCAGCTAACGTGCTTTTATCATAAAAAAAAAGCCTTATCACTAATGGAACAGTGACTATATACCTTTCGAAAACCTTTGAAGACCTGAGTCACAATGCCCAGGTATGACTCAAAACCAGCCCCATCCAAAGAAAACCCCTTCAGACTTAAGAGGCTTTAATTCTGATCACTTTTACCCTAGCATAAGTCAGGAGCTAAACCTATGGCATTACACCAGTGCTAACTGAGACCCACTAAACTCTGATTTAGGAAAAAGAGGCCTTAAAAGACACAGGTCTAATGCAGAAACAGTTCAAGGTGGCTTACTAAGACTTAATTATGGTAATGACAGATCAAATATAAGTGTTTACAAATCGCTCCTGGGGCAGCCTTTGTTCTTACAGTGGCAGACAGTCAGTGATTAAAGATAGACTCTCACGTAACTTGGGATTTGTTGATTACTTAATTAAACAGTCACATTTTTGTTTTTCGTGTTTCATTGTCAGATTAAACAAAGGCTTAGACTGAAAAAAATACCTGAATGTCAAAAGAAAAGGAAAGATAGAAATTTCCCTTCCGAACACTTAACAGGACATGATTCTCCTCTTCCTTCCTCTCATAGCAAGCGCTGACTTCTGCATCAACCTGCAATCGAAGGCCATCTGCAATATCAGCTGAGAGAATGAGAATCCTCCCCCAGATGTGCAGCACGGCCTCCGGTCAGGAAGACTGCCTGTAGAGGCAGCCTCGTGCACAGCAAGAATTGACTGGTCGTCTCCAGCTAGTGGACTCTGGCACATCCGGATTATTCATCTCCTGAATGAGCTAGAGGCCTTCCAGCTCTCAGTCCCTGTACAATGCCCGACCTTGCACGCAAGGTGACGAGCGGATGGGACTTATTCCTCCAGATGGCACTGAGGCAACATCAAGCAGTCAACAGGAAGACAGTTCACACTCCTGTCTTCAAAGACTGATCGATGCCAGGTCCTTCAGGTCAATGTGTACAGGTCCACAGAAGACAAGATGTCAACAACCTGCTTAAGGGTAGCTGTCTTGCTCATACTGTGTTGCTAATGGCTGGAAGCATGAATACTGAAACAAGGCTCAATATTTTTCTCCATATATTGTCCTCCTTTATCACTGTCCAACTAGTTTTTGGAATCCTACTAGACTCTTGGTCTCAATTATGTTATAAAACTGATTCTCTTGCAACAATTTTGAATTGAACGTCCTTTATTTTCTGATAAATAAGCTGATCCCTTGTTCCTCAGCTGCACAGAGTCCTAGGATATGGACAATCAAACCAACTTAAGCAAGTTAACAGAGGGAAAAGAGTTACACAGAGCAGCTAGCCTGTGATAACTGCCCGTGTACTCACAGTTACCTTGGGATAAGCGAGAGCTAAACCAGAGCAACTCAGTCCCAAGTGTCCTCGCTATTATTATCACTTACAGTTATGAATGCCCCTTCCAGACCACATGAGCAATGGAGAGAAGTTTGCACTGACTACGTTACATCCCTTCCTTTGAGAAATAGAGGATTTTGGTAACAAGCTGTAAAACCAGCTCCTCCTACCAGCATTAAATTCACTTGAAAAGCAGGAAAAAGAGGAAAAGATTCATATCTCCTTGGACTCTGTCAACCTAAGCATGTGCAATCAGTCTTTAAACCCCAAGGACACAGCTTGGTTTTCAAGGTGAAAGCTCTCAAGAAAATAATGCCTGTGCATCTTGTAAACTCATATTTTTCCTAGCACTCCGAGGCTCAAAGCCCCAAGAAGATATTTGACTTACAGAGGTCTGGCACTGTCATTTGCTTGAAAGTTCATTCATTCTCACGAGTACGTACATCAGCCGAAATGGGTTTCAAAGGACTGTTCATCAAAACTGATTTACAGGTACAGCAAACAGGCACAGAAGCACATCAAGCAGCGAAATAGCTTTTATGGACCTAGACTGCTTTGGTGTCGCAGCCAGGATAGAAGCTTTTGTCAGCAAAGTTTGGTTCAATACATGTTTAGCCCCAGGAACATTTCATTTCCTGTAATATTGCCAAGAATGTATTTTTTTATTTTTTTTTTTGATACAAGAGAAACCTGAAGAGCACACACCACCTGCAGATGCTTCCTCAGCCTGATGAAGGGTATTTATACCCAAAAGCTTGTAAAGAAGAATTTTTCCAACTACTTGAGCTGGTCTAGGAAAATATATCATATTTATCCAAAGAACCTTGTCTACCTGAAGAATGATGCATTTCACCCTTGAACAGGACTACTAAATGCCTATGCTGTTGACAGAAGGCCAAGGTATCAGTGCAGGTGCAGTGGAAAGGCAAGAGAGCACAGAATTGACTGGCGCCTGTAGCACCCTTGGCCAAGAAACAGGCAGGATTTGGCTGCTCATACTCCAGGGTCACATCCCCATGAAGGGAAACGTGAAATTCCCTGAGGACAAATAGCAGTGGCTGCTAGTTATCCCTGAGCATGCCCCTGCATGCACACTTTAGTGCACATAAATTGCCCCAGGTAGGGTAGGGGAGGCTGAGGCCAGCACCTGGGTTGGCCCCAGCAATGTTACTTGGGGTCCTGGGGGCCTCCCAGGGCAGCAGCACTCGTGATCTGAGTGTGCAGAGTCTGGCCAGAAGCCAGTGTGGCTTTGGCCAGTCAGGCTGTGGTTTTTTGGCAGCACATGCTGCAGCCACATGTGCTACCCCACTTTTTTCTGCTGTGATTTTTTTAGATACCAGGATTTCCCAGTATCTAATTTTGCTGCCATACTGCAAATATGCAGTGTGGCGAACAGATTCACGAGCGCCGCATATATTTCATGGCACCTCAAAAGGCTTTGAGGTGCTGCAAACCGCACGTTCCTGCTCATGGAGACGCAGCCCAGGACAGCAATTGAGCAGCCTGGCTATGCTACGCCCCTGTGTACAAATCCCTTCCGGTGAGGTTGTGCCTGTGAGCTGATGTCAGAGAAACCACCTCTGAGTGGGCTTCTTATGAGGTACAATACTTGTTTTGTACTCAACTGCAAGGACCTCTTCTTCCAGGCCCAGCAGATAGTGAGCCATAATTAGGGACCTACTGAATTCATGGTGGAAGTGGGGTGCACTGTGGCTCCTTTAATCTTGCAAGTTCCCCTGCACCCCCCACCCCTGCTGATTGGCAAAGGGGCCCTGGTTGCAGCTCACTCCTGATTAGTGGAGAGGTAAAAACTATGGTTTTAAATACGGTGCCTTTTTTGTCTTCCAACACTGATTGGTTGAGAGGCCCCGAAAACCCCGGCTGTTTGCTGCAAACTGGCAGGAAAGCAAATACAGCACCCTGTTTAAAAGCACAGTTTTAGTTTCCCTGCAGATCAGGAGGAAGCAGCAAGGTCCTCTGCTAATCAGCAGTGGGGGGGCACCAGGGGCGACGTGCTCATGGGGGAATATGCAAGATTAAAGGAACTGCCACACACTCTACTTCCACCGTAAATTTGGTAGGTCCCTACAGTAGGTCCCTAGCCATAATAGTCTCCTGTTTATAGAACATCTGCTGGGCCAGGAAGCGGCAGGAACACCGGTTAGTTAATGAGACCTGTTGCCAAAGCTACTTCTTACTCTTTGTATAAAAGAGTGAGTAAGGGCTGAGTAAGTTACCTGCTATCCCACTTTTGATGGGTGTGGGGGAGGATGTGGCATCACTTTTTTTGCTTTGTTTTTTTTGTTTTTTTTTTTAAGTGACCTTTTACATATCTCCAAACCAAGTACCTGGAATATATCCTGAGATCCCTATTCAGGCAGACAACCACCAGTTTCAGCAGGCATTCTGCCCAAATAATGACTGCAGGATTTGACCCTTTATAACTAATATAATTACAGAGGAAGCAGGTGTTTGCTTAAGTAACAGACTACATTCTTCCCTATTCAGAGAATGTGCTGCCAAAGCCTGAACTATTCAGATGCTTCCCAAGGACTCATCTTCTGAATGGCTCAACACAACTCATTTAAGTCTATTCAAACACTCTCCCTACATCGATCATGGGGAAGAAAGGAGAGAAATAAGATGATAAGCTAACGCCTCATGCAAAATGGGGTCTTATGAATGCCTGCCTTTGAAACTGTAAGCATCTCCTATATCACTAAGATTGCAGCTAGAGCTTTGTCAGCAATAATAATGCCTCCAAGTCGTTTCCTCGAAGAATCTCAAAACTCATTACCATGTTAAATTCATTTTAAATGGCGTATAGGTGTGTTATGAAGTCTCTACTAGGAAATCAACTAAAGGTCAAAATCTCTGCTTGCAGATACATGCACACAATTGCCACCGACGTCACCATGTGTAGACGAAACAAGAGGCATGTGTACAGGACACTTTAAAGCATGCCAAATGCTTTTGCACCACTTTAATGGTGTTGGTGTTTGCACACCTCAGCTGCATATTGCACCTTAATTCCAGCTGCTGTAGGAAATTCAGCAGTGTAATGCACCTTAAATGACTTCGGGCGGAGCAAACTAAAACTCCAAGGAGGTTTAGTTTGCTGCCCCTACAGCTGCAGAGTGAAGCACTGGGCTCCATGCAGCTCCACTGCTCTGTAGGAAGCCCTGCAGGCAGCCTGGCAGCAGCCCGGGAAAGCAGCTCCACCCAAGAAAAGCCGCGAGTCTGATCTTCCCCCCCTCCTCTGGAGCCTGCCTGCCTGCATGAGCTGCATGGGGGCCCAGTGCTTCCTTCTGTGGCTGCAGTGCCTCCCGGGACCACCCAAGACAGGTGCCTATAGGTGGGTGCCACTCGGGGGAGGTGGGGAGGCCACTGCTGCCGCAGAGGGAAGCACCAACCCTCCCCCCCAAACAGCCCAGGGACTGCTCCGCCCGCTGGCAGCTCGCCCCTCCCTCCCCACTGGAGAGGCAGGTAAGTCAGCAGGGTGTGTGCACGGCACGTGGGTTTAATCAGCCCTAAATTGAAGCAGTGTTTTTTAAAACCCACCACTTCAATTTAGGGCCCTTGTTTTGTCTACACACGCCCACTTAAGACTTAACTCATTCTAGTGTTTGGCACAAGTATTGTGCTCATCCTCTCTCTGCCACAAATATTTTGTACTACCCATATATTATAATATCCATGAAGGATGGATAATATACAAATAAAGATTTTTCTCTTAATGGCTGTTTTGGATACTTCACTACTTGGATCAAATTGCATATCAAGGTACAGTTAGGTACTATAATGGCACAAAGCCACGGCCCACAGCAGTAACAGAGGTGTAAATTATTGCCTCATAATTCATGCCCTGTCATGCTTCATTGCTTAATTATACTATTCTGATTACAGCAGAATATTTTTTTTATTGTAAGTCCAAGGCTGACATCATTTTGATTAACACCTTATTTATTTGATTACATAGTAACACAATTACATTTTGAATTTGGAAAGAAATCAGGAAGCCCTTTCAAGCTTATTCAGCTTCCTAGCTAACATGAATAAGTACCCTGTAATTTCATCCTCTTTATTTATAGTGTGAACAATGCTTTAATGTCCTAGCGACTGGAGCAAGCAGTAAAATATGGAGATTTGCAGATAATAGGAAACCTAAGGATCTTAGGAAAAAGACACTGGCTATAGTGTCTTGTACTGTTATGACACTTGGTGTCATCCTAAGCCTTCCATTTCTGATCATTTATTTATTATGCTAATCCCTAGAGATTGCAACACTTAGAGGTGTTCTAGGCACACTACAGACATCTAATAGAGAACAGTCCCTTTTCCAAAGAGTTCACAGTCTTTAATACTGATTCAAAGGGCTGAAGCATGAACTCCCTTACTGTAGGCATCATTATCTTGTATCTTCTTGCAACACTGATTCTAAATAGTGTCTTTATAGCACACATAGCTCCCCCTCTTTTTTTTTAACTGGAAACACATGGAGTTGTAAAATTCTGTAGTTTGTCTCTTCAAAGCTTCACCAAATATAATTAAATTAAGCCTTAAACTATTCTAGTGAGATCAGCAATCTAGTATTAATACTATACTTAACAATAGAAACTGAGTCACCGAAGAGTTAAGTGACGGACTTGCACTAGGTCTCACAGTAAATCACTGACAGTCCTGAGATTAAGACACAGATATTTCTAGCTCCCAAACTGGAGATTAGTTCACAACATCATGCTGCCTGTCTTAGGTCCATCCACTTTTCTTGGCAATGTCAACCTTAGCAGAAAGGGGGAATAGAAAGAGAATGGTCGCTGAGCCATCAAAGCTTGTCAGGAATGTCCTCTCAGACCAGTTTCCCCATCAGACTGGATCAAAACATAGATGGAAACCAGGCTACACTGGCTTACCCACCACCTTGTTTTCCTGCCAGGTTTATGACTACCCACTGACTAGGAGGCCTAAGGCTTTCAACTTCATAGATTCATAAATGTTAGGGTCAGAAGGGACCTCAATAGATCATCGAGTCCGACCCCCTGCATAAGCAGGAAAGAGTGCTGGGTCTAGATGACCCCAGCTAGATACTCGTCTAACCTCCTCTTGAAGACCCCCAGGGTAGGGGAGAGCACCACCTCCCTTGGGAGCCCATTCCAGACCTTGGCCACTCGAACTGTGAAGAAGTTCTTCCTAATGTCCAATCTAAATCTGCTCTCTGCTAGCTTGTGGCCATTGTTTCTTGTAACCCACAGGGGCGCCTTGGTGAATAAATACTCACCAATTCCCTTCTGTGCCCCCGTGATGAACTTATAGGCAGGCACAAGGTCGCCTCTCAACCTTCTCTTGCGGAGGCTGAAAAGGTCCAGTTTCTCTAGTCTTTCCTCGTAGGGCTTGGTCTGCAGGCCCTTGACCATACGAGTTGCCCTTCTCTGGACCCTCTCCAGGTTATCCGCATCCTTCTTGAAGTGTGGCGCCCAGAATTGCACGCAGTACTCCAACTGCGGTCTGACCAACGCCCTATAGAGGGGAAGTATCACCTCCCTGGACCTATTCGTCATGCATCTGCTGATGCACGATAAAGTGCCATTGGCTTTTCTGATGGCTTCGTCACACTGCCGACTTATGTTCATCTTGGAGTCCACTAGGACTCCAAGATCCCTTTCCACCTCTGTGCCACCCAGCAGGTCATTCCCTAGGCTGTAGGTGTGCTGGACATTTTTCCTCCCTAGGTGCAGCACCTTGCATTTCTCCTTGTTGAACTGCATCCTGTTGTTTTCTGCCCACTTGTCCAACCTATCCAGGTCTGCTTGCAGCCGTTCCCTGCCCTCCGGCGTGTCCACTTCTCCCCATAGCTTTGTGTCATCTGCAAACTTAGACAGAGTACATTTCACTCCCTCGTCCAAGTCGCTGAAGACATTAAAGAGTATCGGTCCAAGGACTGAGCCCTGCGGGACCCCACTGCCCACACCCTTCCAGGTCGACACCGACCCATCCACCACGACTCTTTGGGCGTGACCCTCTAGCCAATTCGCCACCCACCGGACTGTGCAGTCATCCACAGCACAGCCTCTTAGCTTGTTCACCAGTATGGGGTGGGATACCGTATCGAAGGCCTTCCTGAAGTCTAAGTATACGACATCCACCCCTCCTCCTGTGTCCAGGCGTTTCGTAACCTGGTCATAGAAAGAGACTAGGTTAGTCAGGCACGATCTGCCCGCCACAAACCCGTGCTGGTTTCCCCTCAGCATAATTTGCCCTGCCGGGCTCTCACAAATGTGAGCCTTGAGAATTTTTTCAAAGACTTTACCAAGGATGGAGGTGAGACTGACTGGCCTATAGTTGCCCGGGTCTTCCTTCCTCCCCTTTTTGAAAATGGGAACCACGTTAGCCCTTTTCCAGTCCTCCGGGACTTGGCCCGTGCGCCACGAGCGTTCAAATATTCCTGCCAGTGGCTCTGCAATGATGTCGGCCAGTGCCTTCAGCACCCTTGGATGGAGCCCATCCAGGCCTGCCGATTTAAAGGCATCCAGTTCTTCCAAATGACTCTGCACCACCTCAGGATCTACGTATGGAAGTCTGGCGCCTTGCTGCTGCCTCTCTACAACCCCAGTGAGAGACTTGTCGTGCCCCTCACTTAGGAACACTGAGGCAAAGAACTCATTGAGGAGTTCAGCCTTGTCCCCCCTGTCTGTCACCAATTGTTTCTGCCCATTTAGCAGGGGTCCTATTCCTCCCTGGGCCTTCCTTTTACTCCCAATAGATCTAAAAAACAATTTCTTGTTGTCTTTTACTTGGGTTGCCATTCTCAGCTCCATGGTAGCTTTGGCCCGCCTAACTGCCTCCCTACAAACACGAGCAGAGGAGGTATATTCATCTTTAGTGATCTCACCCTGTTTCCACTTTTTATGTGCTCCCCTTTTGGCCCTTAGGCTGCCCTGGATTTCTCTGGTCAGCCATGGAAGCCTCCTGGCCCCTTTCCCTTTTTTGCCTCGCTCGGGGATCGTCTTGCTTTGTGCCCGAAGGATCGTTTCCTTTAGGCACAGCCACCCTTCTTGGGCTCCCATCCCTTCAAAACTCCTACTCTGCAGTGCTTCCTTGACTAATCACCTGAGTGCATTGAGATCAGCTTTCCTAAAGTCTAGCACTTTCACCCTACTAGTTACCTTACCCACTCGCCGTCTTATGTTGAATTCTATTATTAGGTGATCACTGTCTCCCAAATGGCTACCGATCTGGAGGTCCCCTATCATGTCATCTCCTGTTGCCAATACCAGACCCAGTACGGCATTCCCCCTAGTGGGACCATGCACCTCCTGTGTCAGGTGGAGGTCCTGTACACAGGTTAGAAACCTGCGTGAGCGATGGGACCTTGCTGTCTGCGTCTCCCAGCAGATGTCCGGGTAGTTTAGGTCCCCCATGACTACCGCCTCTTCAGCTTTTATGGTCTCTGAGAGTTGCCTCAGGAGCCCCGCATCTATTTCTTCCCCTTGGTGTGGGGGTCTGTAGCAGACCCCTACCACCAAATCCCTTTCTCCTTGCCCCCCATGTAGCCTAACCCACAATCCTTCTACTTCCTCAACCTTGGATTCTGTCTTGATGAGGGTTGATGTATATTGCTCACTGACAAAGTGCAACCACCCCCCCCCTTTCTTCCCCGACCTGTCCTTTCTGTACAATCTATAGCCCTCAATATGTACTGCCCAGTCATGGGATGAATCCCACCAGGTCTCTGTTAGCCCCACTAAGTCATAGGTGTTTAGTGCAAGCAGGAGCACTAATTCATCCTGCTTGTTCCCCATGCTCCTAGCATTAGTATATAGGCACTTGAGCCCTGCGACTGGTGCCTTTGCTGCCCCCCCGCTCCGAGTCCCAAGGGGCCCATTGTTTCTTACCTTCTTGTTTCTTACCTGTTCTGTAGTGCTGGTCTCCCCATGGCTTTAAGGTTTCCAATGTTCTCCTTCTTCAGGCTGGGCTGTCCTTGTGGGTGCCACATGGTTTGGTGGTCCACAGCTTCCCCTGCCCTCGTACTCCCCTCCCCCCGACAAGCCTAGTTTAAAGCCCGCCGGAGGAGATCCGCCAACCTAGTAGAAAACACACGCTTACCTTTTGGGGACAGGTGAAGCCCATCCCAGCTGAGCCCATCCCAGCTCATCCCAGCTTCTACACTTCTGAGATGTCACAGATCTTGGAGACCCAGGCCAGAAATATTAAAAAGACAAACTTTCAAGTTAATCCAAAGTGCCAACTTCTGGACATGATTCTTCCTTAAAGTTTGACATATCCCTGTTCTTGTGCCAGCTTGGAAACTCTGGATCCATGCAGTTCTAAAAATGACCTCCTACCTCTCTAGATTCCCCTTCAGTTGAACATGGGATTGTTTATTATTTTTAGTTTGTAAGGTCACAAGAAATGGAGACTAGCTCCTATACATGTAAAGAGAATGCTGGGTAGTTTAGCTGCTCTACAATGTATTTCTCACTCTAAACTCAGGGTGAGCACTGTATGGTCTTCAACAGCTGTAGTGTTCTACTCTGTAGGTGCAACATTTCAGAAGTGAATGAGCCTTCTCACCTGATACATGGATAAATATATACCTTTCCTATTTAAAAGGCATATTGAGATTCAGAAAGTTACTAGGCGAAAAGTGCTTTCAGTTTCTGAAATGAAGTGTGGCTTCAACAACATCAATCTGCAATAAAGCTCGGTCACTTCACATGGTCACGTAATGAGGAAACCATTGCTACCAGAGACAGCTCACACCCTGCTTGACAGACAGGTTATAACAGATGTACTTAGACCAATGCTTCTGAATCTCCACTAGGCCATATGCAATAATCTTGAGAAAACACAGGCTGCATACTCACATTCAAATAAACTGGGAGAATTCTCCCAGGTTTGTTCTCCTGGTAGAAAAACTTACCCAGGGCCACATGAACAGACATGCAATTTCTGAGGCCCTGTAGAGTGGAGAGCTTGCAGTGCTGACACTGTGCATCTCAGCATGCTCTGGAGGCTCCCTTAGTCTGCCTGGCAACAAATAGCAGTAGTACATAGGGCAGTCCTGATTGGCTGACCCAAATTGCCCATAGTTGGCTTGTGTTTCCTTCTGGCACAATGTGAGGATTATGAAGGGAGCATGTTCTGCTCCCTGTTGGAGCACCAAGAATCCAGCAACTGACACACTGTCTTCCTTGGGGAGGGGGGAGAGAGTGCTGGAGGACTAGGTTTTCTTTTGAGAAAAGCCACAGCATGTACAGATATTCACTTCCCAGAAGCAACTTCCCTGGGAGCGATTTAATCCTGGTTGTTCCCAAATCATTTTCTCTCCTGAAGCAGCCATTTTTACTCTGGGTGGGAGAAAAAAAAGCCTCAAGATCTATACTTTCATAGTTTCTTCTGAGAGAGCAGCAACTCTCCCATGAGAAAATCAATGTCTCTATGAGGCCACATAGCACACTGCAGGCAACATAATACTTCACTGCTTGTCATCAGCCTGTTTTTAGCTTTTTAATTTGTTATGGCTTCAGGGCTGTTAAACTACAGCATCAGATATTATTTTAGTAATTATGCACATTTGTTTCTTAGTACTGCATCTGTTTATTGACTTCTGCAGTTAATCTTTGAGTCCTTCCTAGTTCTCTTTTCAGCACATGACTACAATAATGAAGTCCAAAAAGTTGTAGAGAGACAATGACTATCATGTAGACACTTCCTTGGTATAGTATCCTAGAAAATATTTTCCCAAACACCATGGGAACAAAATAATTATGTTCTCCGCAAACACACGCAAAGCGCCATAAGCTATCAAGCTTTTGGTCTAAGAAAGCAAAACAAGAAAACATAGGTGCCTCTACCAGGGGAGACTATATGCATATAGCATGCTTGCAACATGCTGCAACTGAATTGAACACAAAGTTGTGATTGATATAAGCTTATAGCAGCATCCTAAAGAGGCAGCGCATTGAAAAATCATAAGCACTGTTCGGCTTTCATTGTGAGAACACACCAACTTTATTAAGAAGCTGAAGAACATAGGCAATGTTCTGTAACCTGCTATAAGTATACACTGACCAATAAAGGAGCTCTGAAGTATTCTCCATGCCAGCTACAGTTGCAAGATACATTCGCCATAGGGAACCATTTGGCTTTGTTTTTGACCCAACACGTTATTTGAAAGGCTGATACACGCCAGCAAGCCCTTCAGGTCAAGACAGATGTAGTTTTGAACTGGGCAGATCAAGAGGGCTGAGCCAAAGCCATGTCTAACTAACAGCTGCATATAATAACCATTTAAAACCAAGGCAAACAAATTTAGTTCAAAGTTTGGGGTTCACAGGACTGAAAAAAAAAATATGAAATGATGCAAACCTCTTGGAGCTGAAATGAATCAACAGAACGGCTGGTGAGCTGAAACTACAGCATTAGTGCATCTCAATTTTTTAACAAGACCAGAGGAAGAAAACATGAGTGTAATAACTGACTGTAGGACCCACCCTGCTTCAAACATTAGCCAGAGGGAATATATGAGAGGTGAAGACAGCTATAAAATCCGTACATAATGATTTCATTATGATACTGGCATGCTGAGTGTGTAGGTGGATGTTCTTCATTTCCATCTTCATTGTGCTTCCCTGCATTAGTTTTCTCCCTCCCCTATCCCTATCTGTTCCATTAACTAATACATTTCTGTTAAAGGAAGTGTGATGTCATTCAACAATGTTAACAAAGGATTAAATAAGCAGAATGAGAAAGCCTATAGGAGAGACTGTTAGACAAATACACATCTGTCCAATTTAAAAACACTGCCTCAACCTGCAGGCTCCACCACGTGTCTCTGCAACTCCAGATTTGAGTCTAGGTTATTTAATTTATATTATTATTTGTTGAAGAGTAATAACCAGCGGAGTATGAATTCCACACACATTCCACATCCGGCTGTCTCGGACGGCCGGAGCCAACTTGAGGCAATTTAGAAATTGCTCGTTTGTCAGGACGGGCTGGTGAATGGAGAGGCAGACAAGGTTTAATGGTTGTAAAAACTTTACTTACATCACTGGTTGTTGCGACGGAAACGGTCCGGTTGTCTGAACAACAATGTAAGTTGTTCCAGCTGGCAAGGCCAAAGCCAGCAAATCCGTCCGTAACTTAAGCCGGCGGGAAAAGGGTACGCCTGGGATTGCGCTCGGCGACGGGAAGAAGGATCGATAGGTGATCAGTCTATCGACCAGCTAGCCGCAAGTCAGATCCCTTTAGAGGCACTCTGCAGTGTGCTCAAGATTCTTCGACTTGGGTGGAAGTCACACGAATTTTTAAATGGCCAGCAAGCCAATTACCAGCCGCCACGTGTGAATAATTTAGCACTAGCCAATAGCGGGACACAAATTTGCATTCGAATAGCGGGAACTCTTTGCACCGTGCACTTCTGTACTGCAAAGAAAAAATGCACCCTGCAAAGACAGCTGCAAATTGGCAGGAACTCTCTCCTGCACGCGGGTTCTTTATGCAGCAAAAACCCTCGCTGTGCAAGAGGCTCTCATGTAATAAGAAAATTCCATCGTGCCGAGGCACCAAAATCACTGGGTTGTGACACCGGCCTCAAGGGTTATTGAACTCCTGTCCCTCTGCCTTCCAGGGTTAGAGTCAGGAAACTATGGACTTGCGTTATGGAAATGCATTAGTTTTTATTTGACCTAAGTGAGATCCTTCACTCTGTTACTAATGTACATCATGAGTAATGGCATATTTTTTGTTGTTTTTTTTTTCCCTCTGAAAAACACAGAACTGGTAGCTTTACATGAAACAGAAGCCCTCTAGATACCCCTAGAGCAAATGGGAAACCAGATGCATGCTTTCCTGTGGACAGGTTGAATTTGCATGTTTATTACTTACTTTGGTGTAAGATATTTGGAGTTGTGGTACTAACGGCACCATGAACAGAGTTAGTTCATTAGCTCTATGCGTGGGAGGGCATACAGGCCCGTGAAACAGTGCCCAGCATTCTCTACAGCAGCGGTTCTCAACCTTTTGCACCTTACGCCCCACCAACCATTTTGTCAAAAAACCCTGGTCCCACCTTGATAAAAACAAAACCCCACAAAATTGCACTGTTCAAGATATCTGTTGATTCACCTATGTGAAGTGCAAACAAGTGATTGTTGAGAAACACTGCTCTACAGGATACTCTCACGTTTTCCTTGGTGAGCTAAAGCTTGGGCAGACAAGCCCAATGCTGCCAACGATCCGGTTTCTTATCAGTTTTCTCAGATTTGATCCAAAAGTTTGGGTGGGAGCTCACAAAAGAAGTGATCCTAGCACCTCCATGAATCTAGCAGTAGTAGACTGTAGCACATCTGACTGGGAGGGGCAGGGGGTCAGTTAGGATTTAGAAGGTGGCCAGGGTGGGTTATCACAAAGAACTAGCCTCAACTGGTCTCACTGACCCTGAGCAGTAAAACAATCTAAGTGTCTAAATCCCAAATTATATCAGGAATGTTCTTGCATGTTAGATGCAAAATCTCCTCTTCCTTTGGCTTGACTTCAGACTAAACACAGGCAACTACCTCTTGTCTTGCATGTTCTGCCACACAGTCTGTGTCTTAGGTCACTGTGCATCACACCTATTGAGGCAGGTACTCTGTCCCAGTAGGCAACCATCGATCCTTTTGGATCATGGTGCTGAATGGGAAAATCCTTAACTAAGCAAAGCGAGTCGCTAACCCTTGCAAGGACCCTACTGTGAAAGGGGTGGAGCCTCACCTCTGACTAACGATAAGCCTACAGCCCAGCTCTAGTTAGAGAAATAATTAAATTAGCAATAAACTGGTAGACACACAAAGAAGGGGTAACAACTACATTCAACAACTGCAGGAATATAAACAACAATCCCATACAAACAGCAAGAGAGGGAACTGGAGAGCATAAGCAGTCTCTTCTAGGCAGCCAGCGGGCTCTGCACCAGTACCACTCACACACCAATCCGATCAACTGGCTGCTCCTCCAGCCACCACAACACCACAGGGATATGGGTCCCCTGGACCCTTGCCCAACATACACAACCTCAAACACATGGAAAATAGTTAGGCCTCCCAGGCCTTCACTCACTCCCGCGGGGTTGTCACTCCACTGTGTCCTTAGACCTTTGGCCTCCCAGGCCCTCCAGCCTTTGGCACATACTTACATATGTACAGGCTCCCTCCTCAGAGTCACTCTGGCTCAGCCAGCCGATGATCTCCTGCCGCTCTCTCAACAAATGTACAAGATGCAATTGCATGCTGGACCATGCCAGCCTTTGGCCTCCCAGGCCCTCCAGCCACAGCATTGCAAACCACCAAATCACCAGCACCCATATGCAAGGAATGGATCTGGTCCCTTTTATTGCCTCCAATCACACCACCTCTGTCTATCATACTTCGAACCAGTCATCCTTCACTATCATCTGAAGACCAATCACATCACTGCTCACCTCGGGGAAGGTGACAGTTACCATCTTGGCATTTGGCGCCAATGAAGTTACATAACACAGAACATATTGGGCATGCTCAAAATTAAAAACTGCGTCATTACCTCGTGATGGTTCACAAGTCCACAGGCAGGAACCTTTGTTTCTGTGGACCCATCGAGCATGTGCCAACGTTAACCCGGCCAGGGGATGTACCGATCTGTGGCCAACAGTGGGGTGTGTGCGAGAGGTCCCCAGGACCTTTGGCACGTCTGCCTAGGCAGGAGTATGGAGGAGTGAAGGGTGCCCAGGCCTTTCATCCCCACTTTAGACCACTGAGGCAGAATCCAAGGGGTGTTTGCTTATTTGCCAGGCTCTCTTATTTCAACTCTTTGGCATGCTCACCTGTATTTACTGACATGCTGGAGACTGTTCAGTTCCAAAGCTCCCTTCAACTTCAAGCTCTGAACTAGAGGACACTACTAACGTAATTTTACTGTAGCAGGGAGATGAAATAATCTCTCAGAGGGAACACCACTTCATTAAGTCCTTGGCTCCGTCTCGAAAACTGCTTACCTGGATGCCATCTATAATGGTGGGTAGATCATTAACTTTATCCACTATTGCAGTGAGGACCAGCCTTTTAGTAGGTGTGCTACAAATCCTCCCAGAGTACCACTCCAATCCTCTTCCTCTGCCTCATCTGCTGCACTTATTTATTCTTTCTGCTCTGTGCTCCCTGCCTGGCTCCCTGCTCTGCTTTCTGCTTCCTCTTGCTGCACTGCTTGTCCCTTCTGTGGTCTGTCATGACATGCACAGATGCTGCACGTCATTAATGGTGTAAATGATGGTGCAGGATAATGGACAGTCAGTCCGCAAGTGCTTCTTCTTCCACTGGAGATGCATCTTTACCTAGATGTGTCAAGCAGCAGTGTTGGGAAAAGAAGAAACTGGTACTCCTATCTTGATCTTCCTACAGGTCAGAGGGTTTTTGGCGAGAAACCTGCATTGAGCCTTTACCAGTGATATTGTGCCAACCCACAATATTTCTACTGTATAAAAGGTTATAAATCACCATAGATGAAATTGTTATCCTATCACATGCAATAATCGTTTCTATGGAGAGAGCATCATTTTATAGCCAGGTAGATAGACTGAAATACTCTTTTGACCTTTAGATGTTGCTATAAGAGCCATTTAAAAATACTGAGAGCCTCTCAAGTTTCAGTGGAAAAAAGGTTACATATGTCCACGTCATGGTATTAAAGATTCTGTCCTTCAAAGCTTGCTGTTATCTTAACTTTGCAAACAAATACAAGTCTATTAACTCCACTAACAGGGATAATGGCAGAACAGAAAGAGCTAAACACGCAACTGCTACTAAGATCCTCTAAAACCCTGTTCAGCTGACATCCAACCCTGTAGAACAGCAGCTCTCACCCTTTTAGACACAAGGTTCCCCTGGACAGACTTGAGGCACAGCTTGGAAAATGCCAGCTCTTTGTTTTCACTCTTTTTTTGACTACAGAAAAATAAATAGGGCAGTTTTTCTGTTGCAGGGAGCTGAGAAAGACCACAGCCTTGGATTTGGATTTGAAATCTCTGGGTTTATCATGTTTGCAAACCTAGCAGTGTTAACATTGTGAGGCCACTCACAGCAATCTTGAAAGGATCCTGTGGCACCCAGGTTGCGAACCACTGCGGTAGGACACTCTGTTTCTGCCAGTAAAGTCCCCCCAGCTTCCAGGACTGTTAAACCTCTCAAGACCTGATACCACCCAGCTCATCAACTCTAGGGTGAATTTTGACAGGATTCTGGAAAAAAGTGTTCTCCTACCCACCTTGTGCATGGGGCCTAACATAACAGGCATTCTCAAAAGTGTCTAAGCTGCACACAAAAGACAGCTAGGAATGAGATTTTGGATCCAAGTGCTCAACCCATTTTCCTCGATTGCCTAGTGTTTAAGGCAGTCACCTGGAGACTAGGAGATCTCCTTTCAAATGCACTTTGCTAGATTTGGAAGATGGACTCAAAGCCAGGCTTCATACATCCCAGGTAGCTAGGAATTAGAGGCATGTGTCACTCTCTCCTGTTGAGGCATTTCCATTTTGTATAAACATTCATTAGATATGAAAGAGAAAAATTCAAATATAGACTGATTCTGTAGGACACTGGTTAGGACACTCCATTAGGACATGAAAGAGTCAAGTTTAAAATCACTGTTCCAATGAATATTTAAATTTTTAAAAAGTAGAGCATCTGCAAGAGGAGAGACTGAAAGAATTCCCTTCCATAATACCCAATAGCCTACTGGTCAGGGCATTCCCTGCACTAATTCAGACAGACTGGGGATCTGAAGGTAAATGCATTATCCGCTGGGCAACTGGTTGTAATAGCATGAGTATGTTCCCCCCGCCCCGCCTTTCCTGAGAAAGGATTGACTTGGCGTAAGCACTGGACTTCAGGAGAGGGTTTAGGGTTGAAAATGTTCATTAGATGTTGCCTGGAAGGAAGAATCTGACTTAGGGGCCTTATCATTGGCATTTCCTATTGGCCAACTTAAGCAGCTCCTCACTCGGCATGCTGGCTCCTGGGAACACAAGGGCCTTGCTACACGCCTTACGCAGTGAGCTGCACAAGTGTTGGTCTGTATTAGTGCTAGCTTGGAGTTTGGAGCAGTCACACCATTCATCCAGAAACTTTCTCTGACTGTCCTTTACCAGCAGAGCTGTGACTTGCTACTAGAGGCCTGGTGAGCAGGGGCAGGACTAGGAGATGGAGCTGTGAGTTCCCCTACAGGATTGGTGAGCCAGGACAGACTTCTACCACTGCTCAGCAGGCAGGAGTGTGAGACACCCTGGGATACTGGAGGACTTCACCTTGGGTGGCATATCCATGGAGAGTGGCCACACCTTAATGGAACAGGAGCTGGGTAGCGCGGCTCAGAGATAATCCTGCCCTGGAGCAGCATCATTTTGAGCTGCATAACGAGTGCATTGAGCCACTTAAAAATGTTACCCTATGGATGAACAACCCAAGGGTTAAGAGATCCAGGAGCCACCCAAAATTACCGAGTAACAAGGCCCCGAGTCTTAGCCAGGTCATCTGGGCTTTTCATTCAGGAATGAGGACTCCATTAGGCAGGAGGGTATCTAAAGGTTAAGCAATGTGGTGCCCACACCCCTCCATGATACACGTCACAAATCCCCTGGCCATTACAACACTTACTGCTCCAAGCTGCAGAGTTTGCTACTTAGAAGGTAACCTATTAGCCAATGCAAGCCCTGGCAGCACGGCCATTATAGCAGCATACACCTTGAGACTGCAATATTTTCAGCTCCAAAATGAAGATTTTATTGTAACTACTGTTTGTTTTCCCTTTTTCCTGTGACACTGAAAAAAAACCCTGTCCTACTAATCCAAGCTCTCTCTCAGATAAAATACCTTTAATTATCAGGTAAAGTCAGAGAAGCAGATGAATGTCCTTATCTCTGTCTGATGACCTATTTCAACCCCACCTTTTTCAGGTCAAGTAACAAATAGCTAACAAAAGAGGCCAAGGGCAACAAGATGTAGAGAAGTGGCCTCCAAACTTTTTAAGGTGAAGTTCACTTTTTGAAGGAAAGGGCAACCCAGGATCTAGTGTGCCCCCCCTGCCCACACTTCCCCCCCACCCAACAGGTCAGTTGAGGGAACAAGATGAGGATTAAGGTGTACTAGGGCCCTGGGCAAGCACAGAATTAGAGGCCCCCTCACTCCATAGGAGCTGGGCTGTAAGGGGGGGGGGAAAGAGGGGCCCCTTCCCCTCCTAGTGCTGGTGGGGGAGGCTGGGCAGATCCCGCCAAGCTGGGGGGCACATGCCTGCCTCTTCTCCCTGCCCCAGGTATGACCGAATATGTACACACACACTCTGCTCCTGCTCTCTGCACACAAACACACACAAATGTACACTTTCCCCTCGCAGGACCTCCCCCACTCTCAATCACACGGAGGCAGCCCTTGGCCCCTGCCCCCCCGCCCACTGCTGAGAGCCACCTGCAGCTCAGTCTCGCTCCCTACACGGCCCTGTAATAGGTCGCCGCTCTGGGCCAGGCTAAAATGTGGCCCACACACCTGTTCCTGGGGCAACCACCCACCTTCTCACCTGCCACACCTTGCTGTTAATTAATTAATTGATGTTAATTAGCAGGAGGCTGCCCTTGTACTGCCCAGCTGCCAGGGGGCAGCTCCGTTTCCTCCCCTACACCGCAGTCCACACCTCGCCGATGGAATAGCTGTTATGTCTCGGCTTTATCACAACCAGGCCCCTCTTTGGGCCTTCAAGTGTTGCCCCCTCCTCTGGGGGCTCGCCACGCCCGCTCTGGGGCTTCTCAACAGAGCCCCCTCTCTGGGGCTGGGGTCTATGTACCCCGTATGCTGCACCCCTACTGGCACTGGGGTCCCCACGCTACTGTGGGTCCCCTATGAGGCCTCCTCCAACCCCTAATAGCCTCACCCAAGCCACCAGTGTAACAACAAAACGAAACACAAACTCGAGCCTCTTGGCTATAACCTAAACATAAGCTGCCTGGTTATTACAACATTGCTCAAGTCTCTTAGCGCTGCCATAAGCTGTACCTGCAGTCAAGCTTCTTCCCACATCCTGGCTTAGGGAGCTCCTGCCTCTCTGGCCACTGGCAGGGAACTGCCTCTGCCCTTCTGTCTGTGCTTTATATACGAGTCAGGCCCTGCCCCTTTCCAACAGCTGACCTCCTGGTTGCCCTGGCAACCCACAGCTGGGCTCCTTATTCCTTGCTAGGGCTCTTTCCCTGGCAGTTTCCCCTCTCTAGGAGCAGGGCACCTCCGTGCTCTGTGACAGGCCCCCATTACACTTACCTGCAGGGAGCTGCTGCCTCGCTGTCCCATGCAGCCACGCAGATGCAGAGGGCGAAGCTGGGCCGGGCTGAGCTGGGCCAGGAGCACCGCACCGTGTCTCTGCGGGTGGGCACCAGCACTGGGAAGGGTGGCTACAGGACCCTAAGATTAATTTTGGGGGCTATAGCCACTAAGGTGGCAGCGCCACCACCTACAAAGGCCCAGCCCGGCCCCACCAGGTGGGGTATGGCTCTCCCAACCCAGGTTGGCCCCCTCCCTCCCAGACATGGTGCCACCCGACCTGTCCCCCTCCCACAGGTGCAGCATGGCTCTCCCGACCCAACCCCAGCCCTATTGGTGGAGGGGCCCCGCTTCCAGCTCCCAGGGAAGCAAATGTGAAAGCCACAGTTTTAACCTGGCGCTGAGTTTAAAACTGAAGCTTTCACTTCCCTACTGATGAGGATCCCGGGGCCCACCCGTTCATTAATCCACTTGGGGGCAGGCAGATTGAGGCCCCTGCAGTGAGCAGGGCAAGGCGGCTGCCGCTGCATTAGTCACCCCAAGCCCCACTGGGCTGCAGCAGGGTTTGGGGCGCAAAGCCCAATGCACAGCAGCCTTGCCCCATGCACAGATTGGGGGGGGGGGGGCATGTGCCCCCCAGGCCTCCGCTAGGGTGTGTACAGCAGTGGGAACCCTTCTGTGCACCTGGACAAGCCACCCAGGCTCCAACTCTGTCCCAGCCAGGGCCCAACTCACCCAGGGGCAGGGGGCATGGAGGGGGATCATCCCACTCCCCCAGCCTGGCCCCAGTGGCAGGGGACACAGCTCAGTGCAACCACATGCGTCCTTCCTCTCCCCATGTGCATCCCACCACTCCCAATCACAGAGCCTCTGACAGTCGATCTGTCTCTGACTGAGATCAACTGTCAGGTGCTCCCTGATTGACCAGGCAATCACGATCGACTGGTTGGTGACCACTGATGTAGAGGGAAGGGCACTATGACCTATTCTTGACTACCTCCAATTTTTTGTGTGATCTAAAGCAAGCCATTTTCTTTCCTGTGCTTTGTCTACCTTGTCTCATTAGATTGTAAGTTTTTTGAGACAAAGACCATCTCTAATGAACCCCTGTCTTATTTTTAGCACAGCAGAATCCTGACCTCAATTGCAGATCTTTGGTGGTGAACTAGTTAATGATAGGGCTGTCTAACCAGGAGAATTTAAAGGAACCAAATATCAATAACAGAACAGGATGCTCAAACTCTTTGACTGGGGGAGTGTCAAGAGATCTGAACTTGCTCTATTGTGTTTATAGGCCTCAATTTTCCAGTTGTGGTTTCAATGCAGCAGGAGCTTGCTTTGTTAGGTATCAGAAGAACATATCACATACAACCGAGAAGAAACTGAGCATTGTAAAGCATCTACGATTCTATTTATGAGGGATACCCAGCCAGTGATAGAATTCATGCTGTGTATAAAAGAGTCAAGAAGCAATTTTGAGCTCTTATTCACAGGTAAGTGGAGGATACGCTCACGTACAGGGAGTTTGCATTTGAATATGGACAACTGTGCCTCAGAAATGCATGGAGTACATTTCTGTTAGATATTAATGGAAAAGTTCTGTTCAGAAAGTGCAGTTTGGACTAAGTTCTTCTGTTTGATGAGCCATTGACATGCATCTGTTGGGTCTGTCCTTTCCTGTCATGGTTTGCTGCAATTACTGGAACATGAAGAAGTATGACAGCTAAATGAAAGAGCCAAAATGAAAGGCTGCATCTTTCCTTTCATCAAGAATGACAGTGTTAGGTCTTGTTAAACCTATAAGCAGATTTACACATAGCAAGCAGCTGAACATTACAACTCCCAATCTCAGGATACATGTGTGGTTGCTACAGTCACAAATCTCAAAGAAACCAACCTATCACAACAACTTTTTTCACATTTTGGTACTTGCCCCACTTTCGGTGCTGTCAAATAGGAAAAAATGCTCATACTGAACTGCTGAAACCTGGCTTATACTCAAGATCAAGAGTCTTCTCAAACCTTGAGGCCCACAAGCCTAGCACAGTTAAGGTGTGGCAATCCTCTAGCCAATAACCCGACATGTCCACCTTTGACTTCCAAACCTGAAAGACCAGATATGCATTTACTGCAGAGTCAACTGCTCTGCCAACATACAGATTACAATACAGAGCCTTATTTACATGCCTTTTGTAAAATGAATCAAGAACTATTGGCAATGTCTCCAAAAATCAAGGTCATGTATAGTTTCAGACACAGACTATTAAAAGACAAATTTTATAAGAGTAATTTAAATGTTAATAATCGCCTGAAGAATGGCTGTATAAAATTACACTACTTTACATGGTTTATCTGCACATAAAGTCTCTGTGTTTTGTGGAGACCAAACTGGGAAGTGAGAGTCAAATTTCAGAAGGAACCAAGGTTAGCACAACACCAATCAGCAATATAGTTGGGAGCCAGGCTGCTACAGATTGAACAGCAAACATTCGGCATATTGAATCAGTGCTGCCCACAGAATTCTTGGGCCTAAGACAAGTCACATTAGGCCTCCCTGTCAATACCTGAGGCCTAAATACCTCTCTGCAACTACTGAATTTAGTACCCATAGTTGGTTTGTCTTATGCTTTTATATTTTAAGCAAGAGTTATATTACCCTATCATGGTATTAATGCAAAAAATAAAAAGAGTTACTCAGTTGTGTTTAATTGTAAAATATATTTTTTTTAAAAATTGGCCAGTCTAAGCCACAACAAGATTCCCAGATGTCACCCCACCCCTGCATCCATGCACAGCATCTGTGTGGACAGCAGTGCTTTGAACAAAGAGATTTCCTATAAACCAGCTTGCTGCACCACATACTGGTAATGAAACAGCATCTACTTATTTTAATGATAAGTCTTACTTTTTACTAGTGGCCCTGCAGCAGTACCCAGCAGCAGCATTTCAAGCACACTAAGGAGAGTTTAGAAAACCAGGAGCAGTCTTAATCTTCTTAAAATGAATAGGTCAATTCCTGAATAATAGCTTCTTTATCGGGCATGACTTACCGCCAAAAAGCATCTGCATTAGTTGCAGATGCATATTCAAGTCCCTGTGCCTTCAGCTCTCGCATCAGCATCATGGATCAAAAACTTGGAGATATATATCTCAATCTGCTGAGTCAGGCATTTGCTGTAATAATTAAGCGGGGAGGAGGGGAATCCAAAATGACGGGAACAAACTATTGTTACAGCAAAACTGCAGCACTTCAAGATTTGGTGCAGAGCAGTTAGCATCTTCCAGGGCTGTGCCCTTAGAGACCAGAAGTTCTCAAACTTTGGGGGGTTGTGCACCCTTTTAAGTGTGTTATATTGCAATGCATCCCTTGATTCCATCTTACAGATAACAAAAAAAGACACTTTCATGTTATAGTGCAGCTTTCCTGACATCTCGCCAACCTATGAGGGACTGTAGAGCTGTTCTTTTCCCCCTCTTTCTTTTCCTCCATTTCCCTTCTTCTTCTTCAATATTTCTTCCATCACAAACCCTGTAAGAGTTTGCCAGATACCCCAATTTATTATCATAAATTACTGATAGTAAGTAGCAGGGCGGGGAAGGTGGGGAGGTGGCAGGAGGATTTATCTGGGGTTCAATTCTACTTCTGACCCATCATTTGTCTGCCAGTTCTTACCAATCAGTTGATTTGCATCTTGCCCAGGTTGACAAAGGGGCGGACAAACACCATCTTCAAAAGGTCAACTGCTCCTTCATAACCTTCTCTTTTCTGCAAACAGATTTCACTGTGTGTCAATGGAACTACTCACTGAATAAATCACTGCTCAACACAAGGATTATTGGATCCTAAAGCATTACTGGTCTGTTAGGATCACTGACTCATTAGCATCAAATTGCATTAGTAAACAAATTTAATGCACATGAGTAAAAAATATGCAGTGTCTGTACAACAGAGGGAGATTATTGCTATTCTGTACACCAGTAGTTCTGGACTGAAGGTCCCTGGTCTCATGGCTCCATTGAATGCGATGTTATACAAACACCTAGCATGACATCATTACAGAGAGCTTAAAACCTGGATTACCCAGATGTTACAATAATGGATGTAACATAAATGCTTTGATATATTTTGTGGCTTCTAGGGCTAAACTGACTAATAAAACAGAGGATTGCCATTAGCTTGGTCATTTTATTTAGGCTATAAATCTGTGATTATCACTGGGGTAGTGAACGGTCTTATGTTTCAGCTGTGTCCACTGGAGTCACCTTTCTGATTGGTGCCATTGGGCACCAAGATAATATAAAAGTCAAAAGAGATGCTCTAGCAGTGGGGCTGCTGAGAAGAAAGTACCTCCAAAAAAGGTTGACCACAGTTAGGCTGCTGGTGTATTGTAACTACCACCCCCCTGGCTAACCTGCACATTTCTTAGTACTCACCCATCCATTTTTCTTTATCTGTTGTCTCTTGCATGGAGTCTTTGGGCAGGGACCATCCTTTTGTTCTGTATGTGTACTACACCTAGTACAATGCGGTCTTGGTCCACACCTGGGGTTCCTGGGCACTATCATAATAACAATAATATCACTGTGAATAATGGTTAAGAGTCAGCTGTTCAGTACTCACAAATATTCTTTCAAAGCATATGGCTTGAATCAGCATATGTTTACGGTATGTATGTTGGAGCTGCGCACTGGTTGGGCCAGGTATGGAGCATTACTATCTGCTGCTTTAGAGCAAGATGCATGATACCTCATACAGGGGAGTTACAGAATAACTTGCCCAGAGTGGAAATGTCTTACTGCACTTAAGCACCAGCAACTAGACTGTGTACCAAAGCAAGAATCACAGCACCATAGAAGGAAGTGTTGGCTAGAAGGGACCTCAAGAGGTCATCTAGTCCAACCCCCTGCTCCATGCAAGACCACCCTGTCTAATCCATTCCTATCACATGCTTATACCCCAATGTTATTCTCATTTGCCATTCTTATTTGAATAATCTTTTTTTAAAGTTGTAAGCTTTCAGTCTGTACATCTTGCAATGAGTTCTACAGATGAGGCATTAAATGGAAGGTATTTTTGTTTCCTTGTTTTTTTACCCTGCAAGAAACTAAATAGAAACACCGACCCTTATTTTGTATGGCTCTTTTGCCTGCTCTCTAAAAGAGCAATCCATATCTTTTCAGGCTCTTTTTAAATGGGACATTAGCCATACCTCACCTTTTACCCCCTTCTTCATTTCCTCCCTTTAGATCCCTTCTCTTTCTACTGTATCTTCTCTCAGGGTGAATATCAAGTTTTATTTTTAACTGTAAAATCTACAATTCACTTTACACACAATAGTGGCTAGTTAGGCAAGACAGTCAGGGGAACAGAAAGACCACACATCTTGTGCAACTAACCAACTTCATGTAAAATTACTACCGAATATGAAACTTCAAAAAACCCAACAGGCATCTGTTCAGGTCTTTTTATATATATATATATATATATGTATATATATATACATATATATATATATATATATATATAGGCATGTTGTTGTCTGTTCTATAGGTGGACAAGTAACTAAACAATACTTCATGTGCACTTGACATTGTAATTATCCCCACCGAGCTTTTCACAGAAAACCTGCAACTCATGAGCTACTTCTGAAAAAAAGTGTGTGGATAATTTAAAATAGCAACGCTTTCGAGTGTATTCTCTGCTATTCACTGGAAATGAGTCACTGTGGATGAAATTCAACCACATGAGACATGAGGCATAGGTACCACCACGCCACACACAAGCCTGGTTTACAAAGTCCCGTGGCATTGCTGCTATTCTCTGCCTGAGTGTCTTAGGTAACTAACCCAGTGTGACGAGCAAATTGTGAAATCGACAATCAAATGTTACGCTTTGAAATTTGCTTTTGAAGAATTTACCGCAGAAACCTCAAAAGCTGGTTTAAGCAAGAGCTGTGTGAAACAGGCTTTGTGTTGAACACCTGCAGAGGTACATTTGGTCCCCCACTCTTCACGACCCTAATATGTCCCTGACTCAAGAAACTGAGAAAGGAATGGCCACCTGCTATTTCCTTAAACACAAAGGGGAGGGGTTCAGTTAGGCATCTCATGGAGGGGGAGGGGCTAGACCTCAAATGCCACCCCCTCCATGAGAAAATGAATGGGGCCTCATGGCTTCTGGCAATGGAGCATAGAGCAGTTAAGCCATTTATCTCCAGACCTGTCAGCTTGAGTCTTACCACATCAGTGGTCATCCCCAGTCAACCAGGCTGTGAATAGGTACCCAGTCATCTGGGCTGGATGTGATTCCATGCCCATCATTTCTTTATGCACTGTTGACTACAGAAACGGGTATGCCTCAGCCACACATCCACTATAGGCTACCAGGAGGACCTTGGACATTTTGGCATGTCTTCTAGTAGATGGTGATTGTGAGAAAGACAGGGACAATTTGGAAAGAGTCCAGCACAGGGCAACAAAAATCATCAGGGTCCTGGGAGGCAGGACTTACAGGAAAGGCCGAAAGTATTACGGTTACTTAGTTCTGAAGAAGAGAAGACTGAGGGGTTTGATAACAGTCTTCAAATACCTCAAGGGTGATTATAGAGAGGATGAAGATAGGGTTTTCTCAATGACTGTAGGAGACAGGACTAGGAGCAAGGGACTCAAGATGCAGAGGAAATTTAAGCTGGAGGTTTGGAGGAACAGTCTAAGTGTGAGGATGTTCAAGCACTGGCAAGGGCAACTGTAGCTTCTCCATCCTTAGAAGTTTTCAAGAGCAGGTTAGAAAGACACTTGGTCAGGATGGTTTACCACAGATGATCCTGCCTTGATCAGGGGGCTGGACTAGGCAACCTTGAGAGGTCCTTCCAGCCCTGCTTTCCTATGATCCTATGAGGCAGGGAGGGAAGCCACCTTGAGAAGAGGGGTGATTTGAATGCATTTAGGAACTTCAACACATTTACAAATCCAAACCTAGATTCATTGCAAGTGGGTCCAAATATTCCCCACTGCTTGAATAATTCTGCTTTTCTTGGCCTCACTTACGTTGCATGCCATTCCCCCATGACACAGACTAAACCCATGAATGCATGCTCTCTAAGTAGCTTAGGAAGTGATTGTATCGACTAGTTTCACTATTATTAAATGGAGTATTAAGGCTTTCAACAGTAAGCTGTTCAAGGTGGTTGCCACACGACTGCTCCAAAAATGCTCTCAACAATAGCCATCATTAAGAATACACCTAAAAAGCTGGAGAAATATGTGTAATCTGTTCTATTCTAATCCACTTTCCTAAAGTAGCCATGCATTTAATATCTATTAAGTATGGCATGAACAGGAAGTGATTTCCTGCAAGATAATTCAATTGCTTGGGCATAAAAGGAGCAAACCTTAACAATTAGACTGGAAAGGACAACTAGGTACAGTCTACTATAGTTTCAATTCAGCAAATTCGCTCTTTGGCTGATCTAGTCTGATTATAAGTATTATGTCTTTCAGTTTCAGCAGACCAGAAGACTTAAACATTCCAAAAAGCTATTTCATCCTCTGCCTCCTACATTTTGAATCCTCTTGAACAATGATGCATAGCCCTTAAATGTACACAGATATTTGCCTTCTAACACCTCTGTGAAGTTGGTAGGTAATTATCATTTGCATTTTAGAGATGAGAAATAAGGACAAACTTCGAAGAGGCCACCCTGTGAGCCAGTGATGGAGGCAAGATTATGTAATCCATGAGTGTGTGAACACTGCATGCATTCTGAAACAGAAATCTTGCGCTCTCAAGAGCATCCAAAGTAAGCCATGGGTCTCAAGACTAAGAAAGGGAAGGAAGAATGCAATCACTCTCTGGATATCCTGTCCATAAAAGCTCTTTGGTTAGCAGACTGCCATCTTCCTCAAAACCATCCCACAGAGGGAAACAGGAAACATAAAAAAAATGCAATAAGGCCTAGATCTTAAAAGTCATTTAGGCACCAGCATTCCTGAAGTCAGGTCGACCATCCCAGGGCTTAGGTATCCTTGAACTCTAGCATCCATGACTCTGGACCCAACAGGCTTCCCCAGGCTTGGGACCCTGTAAGCATAGGCTGCCTATATAATCCATGAGGGCAGTTAGGTGCCTAATGATGGTATCCTGAGAAGCCAGTGTAATATATGCAAGGAGCTAGCCAGAAAGAAAAGCCCAGAAGAGACACAGGGCCTAAGCCTCAGCCCTAAGTGTAGTTAAGAGCACTTCTCTGGTCAGAATTGTCAACCACAAACCCTTTCCTAAATCCAGCTCTGCCCTTTCTATGAAAAACAAAAACCAAAGTGAGAATAGCTTCATGGTTAAAGTGTTCACCTGAGCAGTGGGAGACCTCTTCAAATCCCAACCATACCCGACTTGGAGCAGTGACTTGAGTCCAGATCTTCTATATCCCCAGAGGTCCAGGGTACTGAGAACCCTGGGACAAGTTCCTATCTCCTGTTGGAGTTGGTTAACCTTTCCTACATGAAAGGTATTCTGGCAATATGGATACCAATAGGACACCCAAACTCCCACTTTTGGTCCAAATCAGGTAGCAAATAGATTGGACATTATTCTCCTACATCCTACACAACTACTCTAACCTCTGCAACAGTCAATATATTCTACCACACACAAAAGCTCAGGTCCTGCCAGCACCAAAGAGTCTACACATACATCCCCTCTAGGAAACACCTAGTTTGACAGGCCTGCCAGAGCTTAGATATAAGACAGAGCTCCAAGCAATTTGGTGCCATTAGCATGTAGGAAGTTGTACCCATGCTCACCAGCAGAAATGGAGGCCCCATGAGGCTTTGGGCATCACCAGGGTTAAGCCACAGCTAGGTAGAGATTTCAATGATCTCAGGAGAGCCTAAATGTTTAGACCCTAATGTGACCATGTGCCACTTGTGCTCCTTTGTAGATTTAGTTCAAAGCGACCAAAGCTTTTCAGAACTAAATTGTAAAAGCATAATAATTATGAATGGTGGTAATGCCATTCGCCAGGTAGCGGCCACTACAGAAATTCCCCAGTAGGTAGTAGTCAAGTACAGTCAAAGTTGTGCCTCAGAAAAGTATTTTCCAACCTCACTGACCCCCAGCAACATTTTCTAATGTTTTCTACTAATTTCTTTTTCCCCTGATTTTTTGGCAGTTTCCCCCCTTATCTGATCCAAGAGTCTGCTAGGAATACACTCGCACCCGTTCAATGAGGGTAGGGCTTGGTCTATCATTCTCTGATGAGACTTTAAGTAGGATTCCCATGTAAAGATTTAGGGCTCAGAGTAGGCAGACAGATTTTCAAGTGCTCTCAGCATTGACCTAACTCTGCTTCTATAAAAGACTGTGATTAAATTTCTGTGAAGTGGGAACAAAAAGGCCAGTACTGAGTGCTCTTGAAAATCCCACCTCCATTTGCTGAAATCTAGTCTCTCCCAGCAGAGAGGAATTCTAAGTAAGGGACTCAAAAAAACTAGATGGTAAAAAAATCTGTAAAATTAGCTCACAGGTTAATCAGCTCTTCAAAGCCATTCTCATTTGTTTCCTTGGAAATGAACAACATGCAGCATAAAAGGGTTCAAACATATGAAAATGCTATATTATAATGACATTAAAAAAAGGATGCAAGGCTTTAAGTAAATGATGAGTGCCAGATAACAGCCTCTTCAGTCTCAGCCCTCTCCCAACTACAGCAATCAAAGACTGTTGTGAGCAGTAATAGCATCCTACAGAGAAAAAAAATCACCCCTGCAAAGAGAGACTATGCAAGGTCTATAAAAGCCAAGGGAAGGCTTAACAGCTGCATAACTCTCATGCTTCCCCTGTACACAGGGGTGACATTCAGTCTGCTGCATGCAAGCTAACCAGAGAACACTAAAGCAGGTAGGAAGTCTCAGTGAAGTGCTTATTTATTGATTGATTTTAATGAGTTTCCCCTCACAAACACTGCAAAGAGGAGGAAAGTAGTTGACTCAGGAGCTTGGTAAAGAATTGCTCCTCAGGGCTGTCAGTCCAAAAAAAGTCCACATCACTACTTTCATCAAGTGCTGCCATCTGATAGCTGTTCAGGGGACGCGTGACTGGAGCTAGCAATAACACTTCTAGCTTTTGAAGTAGTGTATTGTGCGAGAATTACCTGATACAAAGAGGTCTGGCTATATCATGATAACTATCAAGGATTTAGATCAGCCCTGCGGTAGACCCATCTGCATTTCCCTCCCACACTTTGCAGAACAGATACTACGATGTCGCTCTGGCTTGGAATGTAAAGCTTTTGCAAGAGCAATAGCGCTCCATTTTGAACCTCACTCTTTCCATTACAAAAGTAAACCAGAGCTGTTTGGCCAAACAACATACATCTTACATACATATATATGATATGGGAATGGCTGTGGATGGTTCTGCTTTGAACAGGGGGATGACCTCCCTGGATGACCTCCTGAGGTCCCTTCCAAGCCCCCCACTCCACCCCTCCTTTTTTTATTCTATGGTCTTTGGTTTCAGATTTACACCTTGACATGTCCATCTCATCTTATTTTAGACGCAGCCAGAAGAGCCAAGGGAATTTTCTCTCTTTGCTCCATTTTACAGGGAGAAGGCAGAACCAGCAGCCCAGTTACAGGAGTGTGCAGCTGCTTGCCACATAAGCAGGATCCCAGAATGGCAATCCCAATTATTACCACAAACATGGTTGTAGCTGGCTCTTCCACCACCAGTTTCACACTTCACTTTCCCCACCAGCTTAGGCACCTTCTTGGGAACCGTGGCAGAAGGTATCCAAGAGCCTTCTGCAAGGGGGAAAACAAGAAATCTTAATACAGAATTATTCTTTTTCCTTCTCAAGCTGAAATTTCTGTGCCCTCCAGTGGCACAGCTCCTCACGCCTCCCTGGGCTCAGTAGTTTCAGTTTCATAGTAGGTAGGGTTGGAAGAGACCTGAACAGATCATCAAGTCTGACCCCCTGCCCTGGGCAGGATTGAGTGCTGGGATCATAATACCCCAGCCAGATTTCTATCCAACTTCCTCTTGAAGACCCCCAAGATCCATCCTGATCCTCATCATTTGGTACAAAGACTGAGTTCTAAGTAAGGGACTCAAAAAAACTGGTGCCTCCTTTGACCCTTCACCCGCCTAAAGCCCTCAAGACTTAACACAAGAACATGGCCCCCAAGCAATGGCATCACCTGTGCCAAGTTAGCTCAGCTCTTTTTTCTTTCTTTAACTATTTACCAAAACTCCTCCACATTTGCTCCTTCAACAACCCTGTTCCAAACCAGAGGGCTGCTTATATAGTCTCATCACTACCTGCCCAGAACACTTCATAGCAGGCTACACTTCCCAGCATCCCTCTGTGGACTACAACTCCTAGAATTTCCTTCCTTTAAAGGGCCAGGCTCCAGTTATATTCAGCTCGGTAGCCCCTGTTCTACGTGGGGATACCATGCTCGGGTACAGTCTGTATCAGAAAGCCATTTCCACAATAGACAGTGACAGATCATTTCTTTGCATCTCTCTTTTAACACTTCTGCCAGGTGCTTTGGGCAGCAGTAATGTCTGGGTTCAGTCTGTCTAGTGAGCCTGATATGTTAAAGGCTTGAGCTCCCATCCACAGTGGTACTCGATTTCTAGCTCTAGAAAATTAAAATCAAATCTCTCTGGTTTCCCAACCAGATTTCCCAATTGCTCAAAAGTCTCTGGAGAATATGGGCTCATAGGCATCACTTGTATTTGGTTGGAAAGAGAGAAAAACAATCTACAGAAACTGAATAATATCCAGCGTAGCCCAGTTCAGGTGGCACCCCCTCCGGGAATAATATATCCGACTGCTCAGCGTTGAATGCCATGCTAACATACCTGTACTACTTCTGGTGCCCACACTAGCTCATTTGGCAAGACTGGGTGTCTCTGCATTGTGCTGAAATGTGCTGTGTCCGCATATCCATACTTCCACCCGAACCCCAGCTCTTGGGTTCAATGAGGCTGAGTGTCAGTCCCAGAATCGCTGGTGTGGCCCTTCTCAGCTCCACAAGTCCCCCCTAGGAAAGACCAAAAACTCTTACTCGTGATGAAGCGAATCTGATCTCTAAAGCAGAGCCTGTTCTATCTCTCGCATGAGTTTTCTTACCAAGTTCAAGGTGACTCACTCATGCCATAGTATGTGCTGCACTATGCCTATACCCTTTCATTGATAGGGCAATGCTAATCTCACATTGTTTATGCACTCAAAACACAAAATCCAGCTATAGCAATGAACCTGAGTAGGTGGGTCTAGGAGTAAACAACTTTATAATTTATGAAAATGAAACTGGCTTTTCTCCTCCTTCGTGCTAGTAGAAGCACAGAGTCCCATGCACCCTGCTTTACAAGGTGGGCAGGCTCAGCATTGCAGCTCCCTAACTTTTATGCATCCTGGCCCCTCAAGGCAGTTACTACCCCAAATGCCTGTGCAAAGAAGGTGAGAACGAGGTTGCTTTCATGGGGGCATAAAGCCAGCCAGCTGAGTGCGGCGGTGTCTATGAAAAGAAAAATGCTGAAGAGAGGGGTCTGTCCCCTCTGCCTTTCTCCCAGTCCCCACCCGCATAGGTCTTATGCAACCCTTTCCAATCAGGATTCACAGCCACATAGTCTCTCCTGAAGTCAGACACCGCAGGCAACCCTTTCCTCAGGGCAGCCTTTTCCTCCACCCAGTTTTTTTTCCTCCGACAGCACTTACTCAAGATCAGGGAGACCTGGTTTGAATTCCTGCCTCTGCATCGGCAGGATTTGAGCCTGCGTTTCTCATGTCCCAGGGACCTGCTCTGCCTGCCAGACGACAGGGGTGCCGCAGTGGGTGTTTTGCTGTCTCCCCCACTGAAACTGTTGTGCTTTGTGTGGGATCGTTAAAGATTCATTGGACCACAAAGAGAGATTGAAAGATGGCCATTACGATATAATCTAGTGGTTAAAGTACTCCACTGGGAAAATGAAGTCTACTCCAATGAATACTTAAATACCAAAACATTGGCTAGAGCAGCAAGGCAGGGTGGAGAAACGTGTGATTTATTTCTGTTGTTCCTGCTAAACACAGACTTGGCGAGTGGGCTTTTCAAAGGTGTTCAATGTTGCCTGAAGCCAAAGAGGAGTTTTATTCTTGACTTCCATGGCCGCAGAATTAGGCCAGTGCTGAATGTATCTGGAAGTCCCTCGGTTCCTAGTGTGGAACCTCCTGCAAGCTCGAAAAAGAATGAAACGTTAGTAAAGAAAGTCTAGAAGCAATAGCATCATGGTTGTCCTTCCCTCAACATCAACTCTGCTGCCTGGGATAGTTTGAAGTCAGCAATACCAAACACGAACACACCCCAAAAAGGGCTCTGAGAAAAAGAGTACAGTGAAACTCTGGCCTCAGTGACATTACTGCTGGGTGAAATGTTTCTTGCCTCATGGGAAGGGCAGCAACAGGCTTGGTTTTGAAAGCAGCCTTTTTTGACACAGGGTCTTGCGTTTCGTCTTGCTGTCACACACTGTTACCACATCACATAACATTGTGTGACATAACCGACGAGCCCTGTTGTAACCTGCCTCGGCCTGTCCCATCAGACTAGACCTGGGAACGAAGTAGCTGCTCGTTTTTCTAATGACAGTGGTTTAGGAATTTGACCAAAAGGTGCAAACCTTGCTGTTTTCCCCTCCCAAAAAATAAAACAGACAGTTGCACAGAAAGAACGGGACCTGGCCCTTCCTGGCCGCCCCGTCTTGGAGCAGATAGTAGCGCCGCTCCTGGACAAAGGATGTTTCAGTAATTCCACAGCACATGATGCTATCTATAAAGCCACTGACATGGAGTAATGTTCACATTAAGAAACAGGGCTGCCTGTTGAAACCTATCATTTCACATTCAAGTAAGAAATGCCAAGACTGAGGATACACCAGGGGGTCCCCCCAGCAAGCGATCATGAAGGGAAAATAACATTTCCTAAGCTGGCATCAGGACATGTCGGCTCTAGCTAGCATTGAAATGGGACCTCAGCATTGCAGGGAAATCCCACTGCCCAGCCCCTTCCATCAGGATTATCTCATCTGGAGAGGACAGCAAGAAATTGCTCAGCTGGCCTCTGAAACCTGTATGTTTGCCCTTCCAGTACATCAAAAAGTCAGTGCATTCTGCAGATGGGCCTTTTTCAGAAGCCCAGATACCTGCAAGGGGCCTTTTTCAGAAGCCCTTTTCTGATGCTTGTTGTTCCCAGGGGATTTCCAACCTGTGGGACTGTGTCTGCTGGCAACAAGCTATATTTTGTCGTGCCACAAATTAAACATATTAAACTGAATGACTGTCACTCCTCATCCCTCTCACCCACACACTGTGGACTTCCAAGTATGTGTCATTTTCACTGAAATGTTTAACAGCACAGATCCCCTCTTTTCTAAAAGTCAGCAAAAGGACCCAAGCACACCGCTCAGTCAGCAGTGTTTCAAAAACCTTCCTGCTTGCAGAGCCAGGGGGAATTCATCCTGGTGCAGTGTCAGCAAAAGGTGTATGCCCTCACTTGCACCTTCAAAATGGAGGTGGACTTCATCCAGAAAAAAATTTGGTTGCCCCCTCTCCAAGCAAAATGTGGCTAAGACACAACCATGGCTACACGGTGCAACTCAGGAACATGAGTTTGAGAGAGAGACCCTCTCTCTAGGACATCCCAGGGACAATAAAGGAGCAGAGACACACGCTCCTTGGACTCAAAGCTTTTAAGCGCAGCTTAGACAAGCACTTGTCTAGGATGGGTAAATAGAGGAGATCTAGCCCTGAGCAGAAGGCTGGACTCAATGACGTCCCTGTGTCCCTTCCAGCTCTACTTCTCTGTGATCCTATGAACTTGCACTCATGGAAGGTGTGACAGAGAAAATTGTGCAAAAACAGCGAGTATTTTTATTCCCTTCTTGTGAGCTTCAGGAAAGATTGTGCTGGATGGACAAGCTCAGCCCAAGCTCCCTCAACAGGAACAGACATCCGCGCCACCTCCAGTTTAGACTTGGGCCTCGGGGACATAACTGTGCTCATGGTGTCACGCGTCTATGCAGGGGAACCTGACAGTGTAGCAAACCCACAGCAGAAGGGATTGTTCATGTTTTTAAATGTTCCTCGTTTGGGATGAAAGGACTATCTACAGGCTATATTCCCCTGTCAGGCCACACTGCAGATAGCAGGGTCTACACTCCAGGGTTTTCAGTGCCCTCCACTCCCATTAAGCTTTATTCTCAGCTTCCCTGGCAGAGAGGAAGCCATGGCTGTCACAGAGCTGCCTTTGCCTCTCTGATTCTCTGCCTGGCTCTGGCACACGTGAGAACAACTGGAGCAGCACAAAGGAAGCAACGACCCACCAATTTCATCAGGAGTTGAGGCTATCTGGGGCATCAAAAGAGGCTCTATGGCTTGCACTATTGATCCCAGTCTCGCATCATCATAAAGAGAAGGGAATTCACCATGTCTGTATCTGGCAGCTACCTAGTTATATAGCTGGAGGCACCAGTGAAACAGTATGACTAATAAAAGCAGGGCCATTCATCTCTCTTGATGACAGCAACCGATAGAATTGCTACACACATTTCAGCTTATGTATTTTCAGGGAAAGAGCAGAGAGCTGCTTGATGATATGAATATCTACAGGGATATATCTGCCACCTTTGCAACTGCAGTTACTTTCAGCAGGGGGGAAGCAATGACATTGTAAGAGAAGTACTGAGAGCGAAAACTTCGACAGAGCTTTTGTCTGGGTAAAGACTGAACACAGGCTGGTGGATTGGGTATTGAATTCAAAGCCATTTGTTCCTTGGTTCTATGTGGCTTGCGAATAACAGATATGAGTGGGAGCAGCTTGAGTGGAAAGATGCTGAAACTTCCTTTTGTTCTGGCTCCTGCGCTTCACAGAGCTGAATGGGCATCTTACTACTTAGCAGCAACTGCCATCACAGGGCAAAGCACTGTATGATTACCTGCCCTAGGACAGGAGCAAACCTTGCATCTGCAAATGTCACACAGCCCTTGGCCCCCAGCGATGCCTCCTTGGGCTGTGATCTTGTCAGATCTCATAAGTGAAAACATCGCCCAAAGGCCTCCCAGCCCAGGACGATAAAGGACAAGTCTGGGTGATTCACAGGGTGGTGCCAGGCATTCTTCCCTCCATGAGTAATGCCCAAGCTTGGTATTAGATGAGCGTGGTGCTGTTTTCCTGATACGTCAACCCAAATCCCAGACTCCCTGTGCTCACGAATTATACCCTGACCCTGTTTGCTAGGGCAGGGATGCTAATGCAAGTGAACTGGCCAAATTCCAGGGTGGGTACTATTTAGCTATCTATACCACTGCTCATTCTTTTGAATGTGAGCGTGTTCTTTACTTCCTTGTACTCACTTCTTGTGACGTGGGTAGTTCAGCATAGCAAATGGTCTCCTCAGGAGGTCATACCCCATATCAGCATGTCCTCTTCTTTTTATTTGGATTGCATACTCCTTGCGAAAGATGCTTTCCATTAAGATTTGTGTAACCATTGCTTAGCCTAAGAGGGCTCCAGTCTCTCTTGGGTTCTCTACACTCTAATATTATATCAATTATTAAAGCAATTAAATAGAGAATTTCTCTGGGAACCGATAAGGAATGAATCTTAAAGTATGTTACATTTAATGCTTTTCATTCATTATGTCTTTGTTATGAGTTGTTCTAAATGACCCTCAAGGTCCACTCCAACCCTATTTTTCTATAATAATCTCCTGGATGTTATTACCGCAACAGATAAAGTGAATTATAAATGGACAAACATATAATTGAATTAAAACTTATTTTATTCAAAGCTGAGAAAGCTTTCTGTGTGCACAACATGACACTAGACACAGGGATATTTTAGGGGCCTCTATAAAAGCATCTAAACGCTTGTGCTTTTCAACTAGCCTTCTCCATGGTCTTTGAATAAGATATTAACCGTGTCATCTCTGAAGCAAAGTGCAGAGAACAGATTACTCAGGAAAAAAAAAGATCCCCTTTGGATATAAAATACAATATTTTGAAATTTCTCCAAAATTTAAAAATCAAAACAAAACAACCAGGTCTCAGGTTGGTCAAAAAAGGGAGAAATTTATGTTGAATGTCTTCAATGCATTGTTGGTTGCTAGACCCTGATCCCTCTGACCCACAAACCCAGGCTTATCTACTGAACCCTGATGCTTTGAAGACAAAATTCACTTCTATATTAACTGAGTATATTCATTTTTTTTTAATCCTTCTTTCCTTTTTATTTCTTGAAACCTGGACACAGGACTACCATTACTTCACAGTAGCTAGCACACCTACAAATATTGATTTTCTAGTATAAAATATTCCACTCCATGTTGACTGTAGCCTCAGCCTCAGCCCCTGGTTCCACATCAGGCTTCCAGTGCCCTCAAGACCTCTCTACACTGTACAAATACAACCACATATCTTGTTCTCATTAGAAAAAAAAGCAAGCTGTCATTATTCATGGGGAGTGCTCCCTCCACTAATCCTAATTGCAAATACATGAACAGTGCTAGGTAATCCCTTGACGCAGAAGCCAAATCTCTCATCTCCCTTCATGTGTGACTGTCCAAGTGACTGCTGATATCATCATCTTCTCTTTCCCATCCAGTGCCTCATTTGGTTGCTTCATGCCCCACTTCCGCTCTATAAGCTGGGGTCCCTAGTAAGAGCACAGCTCCCATGATACACTGCAGTTCCTAGACTCTAACAGGGTATCACAACAGTCCAACCAGAGTGGCAATCACTATGCACATGGGTTATGTACCTCAGCCCTGCTGTTCACCCCACAGAAGTTAGTGGAGACATGACTCACCTAGACTAAAACTCACATATGGCACTGGAGCAGCTCAAATGTTGACCCAACCCCAAGTGAGATATTTCACTGCAATTTCCTATTAGCAAAAATATTCCAGTAGAGAATTCTCAACCTGCTCGAACTGAAATAAGGAAGTGTGGAGAGAAGCCAGCAGTGACATCAGTCGGATTACATGGTTACCTAGTAAGGGTTATTGCAAGGCTTGATGAAATTACAAGAATGGTTTTTCTCTTCATTTCCTCCCATCCCTTTTTGGTCCTTTTTTCCATATTTATTTTTCCTTTGTGAACTCAAAAATGTCTCAGCTGAATACTTTTGGCTTGAGTTTGCTCTAGAAGGGTCTTCAAATAAGCTCCTTCAGAACAGCTCAAGTGCAGGGTGCTCCACGTGCAGAATGCAGCATGGAAGAAAATCCAAAGCAGTTCATAGGAAAAGAAGACAAATAGGGCATATGGACTGGCAGAGGCAGAGCCTGACACAAAAAGAAACAAGGCAAATAATTTGGGAGGGAGAGAGATAAGGATGTCTTTGAAGAGACGGGCAAGATGCTGAAATGACGTGCTGATGAAGATAGAGCAGGTGGAGTAATATGAAGTGATGGGAATTTAGCTAACTTGTTGGCGCTAATCTATGTCCACTCTTGGCAGCAGCATTTTTTGCTGGTTTGAAGGGCTGAAAGAAATAGGAAAGCCACAGAGGAGGAGGAGTAATCACTAACAGGAGATTTGTATCGATGAGAGTAGTGGTTGCTCACCACCTTTCTAGAACAGGCCTAGTGTTTCTGAGTATCACACACTAAGGGCACTGCCGAAATATCATGCTTATTATTAGCATCCATGAAGTATCGGTTTGCAAGATTTATCATAATCAGACTAATGTCAAATGATAAACAATCAGGCTCAGCCTTTGGGAAGAAATGGCCTGTGTTTAGCTGTGTACATTTGCAATGATTCATGAGATTGTCTGCAATTGCTTTAAAAATAGCACTTACGCAATTCAGGAGCTACTAGTGAAATCCTGACATGATTGGGTCTTCCCCTCTTAGTCAGTCTCATTTCAATTAATTTCCATGCTGCCAAGAGAACTTCATATAGAAAGACATAAACCTGAAAGAGGAACTGGGGCAGTTAGGAAATGCAGTTAAAGGGAATCATCATTTCTTTGCAATTGTGATGAGGAAAGATTGCAGCTGTTATTCCCCCTGTAGAAGTGAAATGTGCAAACTCAACGAAAAAAGGGAGACACATCTGTAGAAACCTATTTTTTTCACAGAGATGATACATTTCTCTTTTCTTTCAAATCAGATGGGTAAATGGCTGGAAGGTACAGTGAAGCATGTGACCAGGGAAGAAACAGCTTTTCACCCATTTTGTAATCAGGGCTATCTGATGCTTCATTTGCTTTTCTGTGGGGTTAGTTCTGCACTCCTTAGTCACACAGCTAGCACTTGTCCCTCTAATAGCCCCTTTGGCTTGAATAGGTGTAGTCAAGAAGGTGGATGTCAAATGTGTATAAAAGGGAGTAGAATCTGATCCTTCAGTTATATATTTAAGCATGTGGTTTTTGGTTGATGCATTTGGATTCAACTACAAGTTCTTGTAAAGGTAACACCTTTTAAACTTAAAAGTTTAAAAGCTAAAATATAAACATCTTGCTCACACTGGCAAAAAGTTACACCCATGAACTCCATCAACACCACTGGAATTATCTGTGAGATGGACTGCTCCTGAGTGCAAGCAATAAGCACGGGAGTACATTTTCCCTTGAAATGGACTCAGCCTGACTCACTGCTTCACTCCTTTGGTTTCGTGGTGTTGAAAATCCACCGAGTTAAACTGGGGGAAAGCTGGAGTCACACAGGAGTGAGTAAGGCTGGCTTTCTTCCCCTCTGATACCCGCAGCTTCTTTTTTCAAGTTGGCAGAAATCCAGATTAAATCAAAAAGGGTCTTTGGGTACTCAGTGTACCTGAAAACTGGCCCCTTGAATTGTACTTTTCCAAAGTACCTAGGAATTTACGCTCATCGGTGTTTGGGAATCTGGCTTGAGAATTTAGTGGGCACTTCTGAAAATGCTGGCAGAAAGTTGGTCTCCCTAAAATAAGAGCACCCCAAATTCAGGTGTTATAGAAAATCAGGCATCAATCAGCAAAATCAAAGGCTGTAGTAGCAGCAAATTGGGCAAATAAAATTGGACTGAACTATTAACACACGCAGCTAGCACAACTGGTACACAATTTTAGTCGTGAGCCTTGTCCCTTGTAGAGCTTCCCTCGCTGAATACTCATTAGGCGGCTCTGTTTAAGTCACATCGCACTGGACTTATGTGCTTTTAAACTTCATAGGATCATAGGAAAGTAGGGCTGGAAGGGACCTAGTCCTCTAATCCAGCCCCCTGCTCAAGGCAGGATCATCTCTGACTTCACCACTCCAGCCAAGTGTTTGTCTATCCTGCTCTTGGATGTTTCCAAGGATGGAGATTCACAACTTTTCCAGGTAGCCTGTTCCAATGCCTGACCACCCTCATAGTCAGAAAACTTCTTTGAATTTCCAAAGTAAATTGTCCCTGCTACAGTTTGAGGCCCTTGCTCTTACTCCTGTCCCCTACAGCCACAGAGAAAAGCCCATCTCCACCCTCTCCGTAATCATAGAAAATTAGGGCTGGAGGGGACCTCAGGAGGCACAAGTGACTGTGCCCCCTACTCAAAGCAGGACCATCCCCAATTAGATCATCCCAGCCAAAGCTTTGTCTAGCCATGTCTTAAAAACCTCCAAGGATGAAGAGTCCACCACCTCTCTGGGTAACCTGTTCCAGTGTTTTACTACACTCCTTGTGAGAAAGTTTGTCCTAATATCTAACCTAAACTTCCTTGCTGCAACTTGAGACCATTGCTCCTTGTACTGTCATCTGCTACCACTAAGAACAGTTTAACAGGTAGTTGAAGGCTGGTATTAAATCCCCTCTCAGTCTCCTCTTCTCCAGACTAAATAAACCCAGTTCCCTCAGCCTATCCTCAGAAGTCATGTCCCCCAGCCCCCTCACCATTTTTATTGCCCTCCACTGGACTCCTTCCAATTTGCCCACATCCCTAGTGGGGGCCCAAAACTGGACACAGTACTCCAGATGTGGCCTCACCAGTGCTGAATAGAAGGGAAGAATCATGTCCCTTGATCTGCTAGTAATGGTCCTACCAGTGCAGCCCAGTGTGCCATTAGCCTTCTTGGCAATAAGGGCACACTGCTGGCTCATATTCAGCTTACTGTCCACTGTAACCTCCAGGTCCTTTTCTGCAGGTATTCTGTTATCCAGTCCTGCCAGCTTTCTCTTCTGCAACCTAAATCTAGTTCTTTTAGCCTTTCATTGTCAGTCTGGTCTTCCAGGTCTCTAATCATTTTTGTTGCTCTGCTTTGGACTATTTTCAAACTGCCTATGTCCTTCTTGCAGTGTGAGGCCTAAAACATCCCTTGTTCTGAGCAGGCTGCAGCACGGGCTCCTTCCCTGGCCTTCCTGACACACTCCCTGATGAAAGGTGCTCTCTTTCTTACTCTTATAAGCCAAGTGCTCCAGTTTTCCAAGACAAATGATGCTTTTCCAGACTTCCCAGTAAGTGAAGCACACCCTTTCCCAGCGATCCAGGCTTGCGGCCACAGTGGATTGACAGGTCAGCTCTTTAGTGACACATGATAACAAAAGCAAATACACACACAGGCATTGTCAGGGTTTCAAAAATCAATCACATTTTACTTTAGCTAATAAAAGATGTACACCCAGCCAGATAGAGTTAAGCACCTGGTCGCGGACTTTGCTAGTTTCCTCGCCATACTCGAATGCATTTTAGCCATATGTCAAAGTCCTCTAAGGAGTCCAGGGCTCCGCTCCTATCCATGGCTTTTCCTATGAATCATGGACTCTGTCTCCTATGAAGACAGCTTGCTTCTTCCTCAGCTGCAAAAAAGGGACCTTCTGCCAAGCAAGTATGCTCCTATGATCCTCTCTCCTGCCCCCAGCTACCTTTATGTCTAGGACTCCTCCTGAGTTTCTTTCAGTAGGTATACACCTTTATTTAGGGCCAAACCTAAAGACTACCTTCAGCAAGCCCAAGCCATGTGAACTGGCCTTCTATGTCTATATTACCTTGTGGTGGCAAAACACACAAAGTACAGAAGGGAGAACAAGTAGCAGGCTGTCTGCTTCCTAGAAGGGTTCTGCTCACGGACATTTCCCACCCATCTTCCTCAAGTGAAGTCCTTCTAGGAATAAGTCTTCCCGCTACTTGTTGCTCCTTCGGTGCTTGGCTCTAATTACAGGTCACAGACAGCTAGCTCAGTACAGAAAGGTCAGAGGCCCAGTACAGGATGTGGTGGGACATCCGTTGGCAGACTTCCTAGGCTATGCTCTGCAGTGCTCAGATGAATACGGGACACGCTGTAGGGGTGTGGTAGGCTAAGGGATAGGATCAACCCTTGGACCCCGAAACTCAGGAGAGACGCCAGGAGTCAGCTGGACTGCCATCTGAAGTGGAGCTACAGATATGTAATACTGGCTACAGGGCAGTTGTGGGATTGAAATTAGGTAGTGATACAGATGTACGCGCAGAGTCGGTGTTTTCTAAGACACAGCACAAATACCCATTTCCTTTGTTCTCCTGTTTGGAGAGTCTCACTCCACAAACCCCAGAGAAGTTTGACAAAACTGATTTCACCTAGGATGCAATTACTCTCTTCTTCTTCCACGACAAGATACTGTTCAGTTTTTTACTTTCTTCTAAAATTGGCTTATTCAGTTTCATGACAGACACAGCAGTGCCACTCCCTCAGTCCCATAGCACGAGGAGCATTAGGCAATGCGTGGGAAAATACCATCATACATTGTAGACAGAGACCCAGGATCATCATGTCTTATATAAAATGTATCTCAAAACAATTTATGGAGCTAGATAACAAAATTACAGGGTCAGAGCATCAGCTGCAATAAATCAGCAGAGCTTAACTGACTTCCCAGGCATTGTGCCAATTTGCAGAAACTGAGGATCTAGTCTAGCAAAAAAGGGGGAGTTGAAATGGAAGAGGTGTAGGGTAAAGAGAAAAGAGCCTTTCCTGATTACTTTGTTTCCCTTGTATTGGAATTTGGTGCTACTGTGATCCAGTTCCAGTGAATCAAAACTGCTAATTATCCAAAAAAAAACCCATCAGGCAGGCTGTGGAAATGGAAGCTTCCTCACCCTCAACTCTCTGTGTCCTTGATAATGAAATGAAGGATGACCAGGGGCGGTCTTTGACCTCTTTGATGAGGCTCTCATTTAATGTCAACCAGGGAAGTGATTCACCAGTGGAAACTGGTTCACTGGGAAATTGCCCTTTCACTTAGGGAACAGAGCAGCGCTCAGATGGTAACAATTACCAAATCGGGCTTGATGCCCAATAGCAATTCAGAAGAGATGCTTTTCATATCCCATAAATAAACTTCTTCTGTAGCCAAGTTCCGTTCCAAAAAGATCTAAAATTGTATTTTAGAAAGCCTTGAGGATCACTGAGAGAAAGATAGAAAAGTAAAAGAAATGGGCAGGATGGAAGGGAGAGTTCAGAGCAAGAAGTCCATCACCCAGCAGTTCATGTGACAATATGGCCGTATGGAAGACAAAATGATAGAGAACTTGTGTGTGTCACACACGATGCCCTTTTAATGAGCAAGGAAGTAAAAATCAATGGAGCAGCACATCTTAGATCTTCTCTTTTCAAATGAATCATGGACTTGTACTCAGTGAAGTTGCAAAAGGCAGTAAAATAATCTGCCGCATGCTCCAGGCAGTTCAGGAGTCTTTGGGTGAGTTCCAAATCCAAAGCAGTTTAGCTGCAAAGAAGACACTTAAGGATCCTCTGCACTGGGTTCAGAGCCGTCGCCAGGCATTTTGGCACCTGGTGCAAGTCCTGTGCAGAGCATCCTCCAACGTGCTGTTATGCAACTTCACTTTCCTTTGATTTGGTGCCTTCATGCGAGGGCCGCCAGTGGCACTGCCCTTGTTACAATACTGATTAGGTTCTTAAGTCACTGATGGGTGCTGGTCAAGGTGCTGGCCTTGTTCTATATTGCCCTAGCCCTGAGAAGTGTTCGGTTTCTCACAGATCCCTTCACCTCTCAGGATCAGGCCATACTTTGCTATATGGCTTGACTGTAGTTGTCTGACTGACCAATAATGAATCTCACAGTGAGGAAGTCTTCTTCCAAAATCCAGCTTCAATTCCCTTTTCTTCACTGCATGCCATTTCTCCCAGACACACACTCCTCTTGTCATATCCTTCTCTCTGCCACACTCCTGAGCTTCCCTTTAAAATTACATATGAAATTATTCAAAAGTAATACAGGCAAGGAGAACTCAGTGCAATGGAGATGAGAGTTCATGAGCTCAGCATGCCACAGGGATTCAAGTACTATCAGATAGTCCAAGTGAGTGAAGTGTGGGGGCATCAGGATAAACCTGTGCTCCCCCTATCATAGCTTACAGGAAATTAAAGCAAGGAAACCAAGGTAGACAAGAAGAGTAAAGTTCTTGCCTTGATGTTCCCTAATCTTGATGTTGCCTGGGGTGTGTTACTTGCTCAGTATTTTTTCCCTTGGGCCAATAAATATTGGAGACCACTGGTATAATTTTTTGTTTTTTCATCACAAAGATGCTGTGTAAAAATAGCTTCCTGGGTCTGCTAAAGAAAATTATGCCAAGCTCTTATATAGCACATGGCATCCATTTATTTCAAATTACTTAAGAAAGAAGCTAGAGTGGGAAATGACTTGTCCTCGCTCGCATAGCACGCTAGCACCAGAAGAAAGAGTAGCACCTTGTCTGAGTCCCAGAGCAGCAGCCTACCCGCAGAGCCACATTGCTCCTCTGTGAAAGACTGGAAAACTGCTGTCCTTGTCAAGTTAGTCATGCAGGCCTGAATGTAGCAATCAAACAGCTGAGAGTTGTTTATGCAGAGCTATCACCATAATGTCTTGCTGCACTGAGCTGTGTAGCATTGACTGAGTTAAAAAAAATGGGGAAAGGAAAAAAAAAAAAAAAGATGAGGGTCAAGCCACAGAGTCTGGAAGACTCGAATCTGTCATATTGGAGAAGGCTATATCTTTGAGTGCCCAGGACGGCAGTGCTAATCTGCACCACGTTTAGAGTTGTCAAAGCAGGAAACAAATACATTGCAGAGTAAGGCAAAAACTGCAGACTTGGCAATTACATGTGGTTGATGATCTTTCCATGACCTTTGAGTTGTATGCCTCATCTTTTATTTAAGATGAAGCTAGGGCTGCAGGGTTGGGTATGCAGCATGCATCTGTATCCATTTTTCTTGTGGGGACTTTAAGCTTAACGTAGCTTTTTTAGGGTTGTGCTTCTAAGTATGAAGCCTTAACAGACACAAGAAGAGCACAGACATTTAAAAAAGTGGGGGCCCCAAGTTTGGGTCCATCTTGAAGTACGTGGTTTCTAAAAGTGGAGTACACCAAAGAATTCATAAGGATGTCAGTGGCAGTTCCTGAGTTTTCAGCTCTGTGAAAATGATGCTGTTTTTATAAATATCGCTGTAGCAAGCTCACTTGAGGCACAAACTTCTGAATATGTTGGTTCACTATCCACACAACATACTTAGGTTGATGGGGCTCAACATACAACATCCAATCCAATGGATGTGACACCATCTGCTAGGACCATGAACTCTTTACAGTCACTCTTCTGGGAACTGCTTCTTCATTAAAAAAATGTAAATAATAGTAGCTGAAAGCAAACCACATAAAGCTTTGAGGCTTGTTTACAAACAAAATACCTTTTTTAATGAACCCTACCAATACTGTTTCTACTAAAATATTGACCTTTTTGGTGGTAAATATTTGTCCATTGCTCATTGCATGGAAACTTGGCGCCTTTGTTTATTCACATGCTGGGGCCAGCGTGGGCTGCTGCAGTGCATTTAATCCCTAAGTACAGACCGCGATGCAGTCCCACTGCAGTCAGGGGCAACACTGCCATTCATTTCAGAAAGAGCAGAGCTCTCTTGGTCTGCTCTTGGTCTCATCCAAGGCCTCAAACTGTGATCCAAAGTCAAAGGAAAGCTCTTCCTCCCGCACCCCGCTGCTTTCCCTGGCATGCTGTACTTGATGCATTGTGTGATGAGAGTGATTTAGTTTTGGAAGGGTTTGATTGCACTTTTGATTAATTTTACTGGTTAAAAATCCTATCAGAGAATAGTTATGCCTGACTGATTGATTGCAGCTGCTACAAGTGCAGCATCATTTTAATATTGACAGATATTCCACACTCCCCCCACCCCTCCCAACCTCATCATTTATTTGCATAGAGGTAGAAATGTATTTGTGCCATTTATTTTGATACGTGGCTCTAACCGGGAGCAACCACCTCAAAGCTGCAGGTGGGGGCACCTCTGACAAATCAATGTAAGCACCAAGCTCTATACACGGAGACATCATCTCCCTCAAGTCCTCAAAGAAATTGCAGTTCCCTGGCAACAGCAAAATTTAAGCAAAACTTTTATTTTTCCCTCATGGCCCTCCTCCGCCCACACCATGACTTGCCTGCCACACAAATATCCCCGCTCCCTACCAGCCAGGGGAAAAACGGTGCAGATGCCTTCTAGAGTGCCCTCACCACCAGCTAACTCCGGTGGTGTCAGCCCACAGGGGAAACAAATTCTGATCCGAAAGAGATCACGACTGTTTGCAATGGCGAGACAGGCTCCGCTCAGCCTCAGAGCCAAAGCCTCACTGCACGAGGTGCTTTATCACCTGCATCAGCTAAAAAGCTAAGAGGCTAATGGTGGCAGAGAGAAAGCAGGCTGAAGAGATGGAGTGACTTGCTTGGGATCGCATGTCAGGTCACTAACAGAGCTAGGACTAGCAGCATCCATGGCTTAACTGGGGAGGGGGCATGAATGGGCACCAACCATGAAAGAGCACCAGAATCCCCCTGGCAGCCCTGCACCCAGTAGCATGTCTGGGCAGAAGGGAAGGGGGCAACAGGGACAGCTCCCAGGGAGCCCATGCCCCAGGACTGCTGCAGCTGCCTGCTCTGAGCTACAACAGCTGTAGCAGTGGCAGCGACAGCAGCTGCCTTCAGTGCACATTTCTGCATCTCGGTGCAGAGAGCCTGCGCAGGTAAGACCTCCCTTCCCCTTATCCACCCTCCCACCCTCCACCTACAGTGGACAGCATCCGGACACCCCTATACCAGCACTGTACACGTCTGAGCAGCACAGCCTCCTGACCCCAAATTCAGTGCCATGGAAGCCACAAGTTTTCCCTCTTCTGCTCTTCAACACACTTCTTTGTCATTTCTCCCTGACTCGCCACTTCTCCACACCCTGTTTCACTCAACACCATCTCAGGAACAGGCCATATTTTTGCATTCCCTCACTGCCCAGGGTTTTCCCGTCTTCCTGTGGAGCCCAAAGCTTTCCTTGTCCTCAGCAGGCTGCAACACAGTCTCCTTCTTTGGCTTTCCTGGCATACCTCCTATCATGTTGCTAGCCCAGGTCCACTGAGAATTGGAGGAAGGATCATGGAGGACCCAATGAGGACCCAACCCTGATATTCCTCTCTAGCCCAACTAAGAACAAACATCACCTACTGCAGTTCCTCTCCCCAAGGGTGCAGTGGCAGAAACTGCAACAGGCAGGGTTATCTGTGACTGGGAAAAAGGGATTCAATCCCCTTAGTGAGGCATTGAAGCTCAAGAGCATTTGTGAAATGGGGGCCAGGAAGGGTGGTCATTCCTCAAGCGAGTGATCCTACGGGCGCAGAAGGAGACAATCCCATTGCGCATAAAAGAGGGCAAAGGGGCCAAGAAGCCCTCTTGGCTGAACAGGGAAGTCCAGGAAAGCCTAAGAGCAAAGAAAGAGGTATACAGCCTGTGGAAACAGGAGGTAGCTACCAAGGAGGAGTATACCTCCCTGGCTTGCACTTGCAGGGAAGCAGTTAGGAAGGCCAAAGCAGAATTAGAATTTAGGCTGGTGACAAAAATTAAGGAAAACAAAAAGTCCTTCTTCAGGTATATAGGGAGCAAAATGAAGGTGTAGAGTAGCATAGGACCCCTACAGGACAAACTAGGGCAATTGGTGACAGAGAGGGGGGACAAAGCTGAGCTCTGCAATGAGTTCCTTGCATCGATATTCCTAGACACAGACAAAGACAAATCTCCCAGTTGGATCATAGATAGACACAGGAGGGACACCAGTCCACCAACTGTTAGCACAGACTTAGTGAAGGGGCACTTGGAGGGGCTGCATGTGTTCAAATCAGCAAACCCGGATGAACTTCATCCAAGGGTGCTGGAGGAATTGGCTAGTGTCATAGCAGAGCCACTGGCACAGCTGTTCAAGCACTCATGGTGCTCCAGTCAGGTCCCAGAGGACTGGAAAAGGGCCAATCTGGTCCCTATTTTCAAGAAGGGGTGGAGGGAGGCCAGTTAGTCTCACTTCTATCGTTGGGAAACTCTGGAAAAAATCATTAAGAATTACATTTGTGGGAGCCCAGCAGGGAAAATAATGCTGAAAGGAAATAAGCACAGGTTCGTTGCAAGTAGATCCTGCCTGACTAAACTTGTTTCTTTTTGTAATCAGGTCACAAAATGCTTAGACGCAGGAGTTGAGGTATTTAAGAAGGCCTTTGATACAATATCTCATTCTGTTCTCGTACATAAACTGACAGGCTGTGATGTAGATGATTACACGGCCAGGTGGGTGGCAAATTGGCTTAGGGGTCACATCCAGAAAGTGGTGGTGAATGGGTCGATATCGACCTGGAAAGATGTGGCCAGTGGAGTCCCACAAGGCCTTGGACCGGTGCTATTCAATGTCTTCTTCAGTGACTTGGACGAGAGCGTGGAGAGCATCCTGTCCAAGTTTGCAGAAATACCAAATCATGGGGCAAAGATAACACAGCAGAGGGTAGGGAACGGATCCAGGTGGATCTGGACAGTTTGGAAAATGGGCAGAATGAAATAGCATGCAGTTCAACAAAGACAAATGCAAAGTGCTGCACCTGGGCAAAAAGAAAGGTGCAAAGTGATCAACAAGGCTAGCTGCACTTTACCATTCATTAGCAGATGTATGACAAACAGGTCCAGGGAGATGATGCTTCCCCTCCATGAGGCACTGGTCAGGCCGCAGTTGGAGTACTGCGTCCAGTTTTGGGCGCCGCACTTCAAGGGGGATGCAGAGCATCTCAAGAGGAGGCCACTCATATGGGCAGAGGCCTGCAGACAAGGCCCTACGAGGAGAGACTGAGGGACCTAGATCTCTTCAGCCTCCACAAGAGAATGGAGGCATTTCCAGGGCCCAACTGGATCCGACTCTAACTCTTCTTCCCCCTCCTCCACCGTCCCATCCCACCCCCAATACCAAAAAGCTCAACAACCTCCTAGCTGTTAGAAAACAAGACCAACAGCTATACCTTCCTTATGGTCCAAGCAGATATCAAAACCTTCAACCTCCCCCCGACAACTACTACAGTAAAGTGATGTATTTTCAGTTCTGAATTGTGGGAGGTAATGTGAGATACACTGATCTGAATATATGTAAAGCCCTTGAGAAATGGTGTAGGATGCACTGGACTGCGGGGAGGGCATGACAAAGGAAGATGGCTTAAGGGGAGGGGCTGGGCAGGCAGGCAGCATTGCAGAATTTGGAGATTCCTGATGTACGAGTTAGCTGGAATGTGCTGCAAAAAACAGAGGGTTTTGCCCTGCCTTCTTCAATAGCACCGTACCGTCAAAATTACTACCCTTCACAGCCATTGCTCGTGGGAACAGTGTCCAGTCGTGACAGATTGATGGCTCTTCTGCAGGTGCCTGTGAGGAACAAGCAGTTTAATAGCTATACATCTTAGACTTCCAGTCCTTGCAGTTTCAGAATAATATATCTGCCCTAGTAGCAGTTTCTTATGAATCTTCTACTGATTACCTCTCCAGTTTATGGCCAACTTGTACAGGGGAACTGATATATTTTACCATGGGCCCTTTTAAATAGCTTCATTGTTCAAAACCAGCTTTTTTGCAATTTGTGCATCTTTTTAAAAGCATGTATGAACTTTCATGGCAGTCTGAATGAATCAATGATCAAGTGAATCTTCAGGCCTTAGGCTCCAAGCAGCCCTTCCTCTCTACCCTCTACCCAGTACCCAAGGGTAGTCAAATTTTTATTTCTCATCAGCACCTAACTTCCCTTCAGCTTTGCCCCTGATCCACAGACAATCTCTAGCAATCTTCCCCTTTCTGGCTGCTTATGGGATTTTATTTTCCAGAAGCATATTGCACCCCAAGAAAGGTTTATGGGGAAGGGATCAGTGTTTATCACCATCCCATGTTTCATTTAGTTGTAATCCATTACTAGTCCTTTGTGTGAAGCCATTTAGGTCAGTACCTGTTGCAATGGTGGTCTTGTAACGTTTGCTTGCAACCTTTTAGTTAAGCAACCTGATTGTGTTTGATGGAAATATCTTGAGTAAACAGCATCTTATGTACATGGCCACTTGCTCAAGAGGTTGAATGTTGCATTACTCATTTGCACATGGGGTGTTTTGAAAATAAAACCCAAAACACTGACTTCTTATCAGATAGCTTTTAACTCATTCAGGTTTGCCCAAGGCTATTCTGAAATTCCCTTTCTATGGTGCCTGTCCTCAAAGGAGTGCAGAGTGCTTTTAAATAGATAGCAAAGTCTCACAACCACCCTCCGAGATAGTCAGGTATGAACCAGATCCCAACAGAGTTATTTGCAACCCATCTATCTAAAATCTCCCTCCAGTTTCAGGTGGATAAGGGACTCTTTTCCACTTCCTATCCTAAATTGTTGCTGTGGAATGTTAAATATTTGTCACAAATCACCCCACAGCTGCTTGCTCCAACAATAGATAAAGTGACCTCTGTGAACTGCTTGTGGTTTATAAGGTGCTTTGGGATTCTTCATAAAAATGGGAGTATAGACACACGTACGAGTTTTGCATCATTATTAATAATAATTATCTTCATTTTATAGCCAGGCATACTGAGGCACAGCAAAGTTATGGCCCGGATTTTATACCTGAATCTTATTTTGGTGCTCCAAAAACAGATGCAGCTCACACTAAAGGCAGCGTTTAGAAATTTGACCCTGACGTGACCAGACAAAACCAGAGAGCTAATCACAGGCAGAGGTAGGATTAAGAACCACCCAGTAACTTGTTCCAAGCCACACAGAGTTCACATACTTTCATATAAATCCTTCACTGTTGTAAGCCCAGTATGGACTAAATTAGAGTAGGAAATATAGATGATTTAGGTGAATAACTGGTTATATTTAAAAGTCATAATTTGGTCACAGGGAAAAAAGGGTCTTGCTTGTCAGTCAAAGGCAAGATTTTGTATTAGTTTGATTAACATTGTCCCTTTCCTACACTAAGAGCTGTTAAACACTGGGATGATGTTTCAATAAAAGTTTGAAACCATTTATTTCTGTAACTCTGGTGTGGTAGCCACAGCCCTACCCCAGTACCAGTGACTTTGCCTCCACTCTTTGAAATTCATGACCCCTCAGTGACCCAGGGACAAATTCCCGGCCCAAATTTATGACAATTCCTACTCTCCTCCTTTCTCAGATTCTTAAGGGCTAGGGACAGACATTACACATAAACTGGTTTAAGTGATCAGAGACTGGTTTCAGCCTGTAACAGAACAGATGTTCAGTGCACATAAACCGGTTTGAAAATGGCTGAAACTGGTTTGAGATAAACCTGGTTGAATGTAGTATCAGATTTAACTGATTTGGGTCACACCAGTTTATGCAATGTCTGTCCCAGACCCCTTCTTGGTTTAAGTTAAACCAGACTCCCCCAGCATGCTCTCTGGGCTGGGCTGGGCAGGGCTCTCTGCTCCACAGCAAGGCTGGCCCCTCCCCTCTGCTCCCTGTCTGGAGCCCTGCTAAGATTGCAGGCATTTGCATGGCTTCCCTCTGCTCCCCTTCCTTCCCTCATGCTAAGCAGGGATCCCCCTCCCCTCTGCCTTACACAGACACCTCTCAGCATTAGCTAGCATACCACGTGCTGGCTATGGTCTGTGCTGTATGAGACTGGAGAAAGGGAGACAGGGCAGGCTCAGGGCTCTTTGGAGCTAATCAACAGAAGGTTGGTAGTGTCCCTCCTTCCTTGGAAAAAGCTGTTTAAGAAGAACTTGAACTAATGAGAAATCCTTGCGTTTTGCTGAGGGGATGATAAATGCTAACAATTCCCTGTGTAACTCCCTGCTGTATAAGCAGATCGGCAGGGGAGGGAAACCCCTCGCTAGTCAGAGCGTCCTGCCAGGGCCTGGCCATGCCCCCTTCAGCTCAGCACTATGGCAGGGAAGGGAGGGCTGCTCTAGCACCACCCCCCCCACCCCTCGCGGCTTCTAGCCTGAGCCACTGCAGGCATGTACCTGCATTTCTTCAGTCCAATGGGGATATCTATGTGGCTACAAACCAGTTCAGGCTGGGCAGGTTAGACTAACCTGCAAAGATTGAATCAATTCAGGCTCAGGCTTTTCGAATATCTGTCCCTAGCCATAGAGTCCAAGTTTTAACTTGGCAGCAATCTGTGTTCTTAGTGAAAAATGTAACAGCCCTAGAGCATGCCATCACATCCACCCACCCAGCTACACAAATCCCCAAAAATCAAAAGCCACCACAGAGATTAAAAAAAAAAAAGAAAAAGAAAACCTCTCCCGTAGATTCAGTGAGTCCTGTGACAACAATTCACCCTCAACTACATACAAGAGTCATATTTTCAAAAGAGGTCAGGACCAGATGTCCAAGTGCTCAGGACCCAGTACTGAGGCTTTCTTTTCAAAAGAGGTCCCATATTGGGTGATGAGATCTTTTTTAAAAAACTGGTCCATATGGCATACACAAGCAACCCAAGCAAGCTCCCTGCATACATGAGCAAGCATATGGACTAAAATGTCCACTGAGGCATGTCACTTTTATATACTTAGTTATTTCATATAGATATAGATATAGATATAGATATAGATATAGATATAGATATAGATATAGATATAGATATCCTGGCACTCTGGTGAAGTGCCCGATGATTGGAAGAAGGCCAATGTGGTGCCTATCTTCAAGAAAGGGAGGAAAGTGGATCCGGCAAACTACAGACCCATGAGCCTGACCTCTATCCTGGGAAAGGTCTTGGAAAAAATCATCAAGGAGGCCATTCTTAATGGACTGGCAGATGGCAACACCCTGAGGGATAGCCAGCACAGGTTTGTTGCAGATAGGTCATGCTTGACCAATCTCATTTCCTTTTATGACCAGGTGACCTATCACCTGGACAAGGGAGAAGAGACTGATGTCATATATCTTGACTTTAAAAAAGCCTTCAATCTGGTATCCCATGATCACCTTTTGGCAAAACTGGCCAACTGCAGCCTCGGCCACACCATGATCCGCTAGCTGGGGAATTGGCTCCATGATCGGACCCAGAGGGTGATGGTTGATGGAAGTCAATCGTCGTGGTGCCCTGTGACCAGTGGGGTCCCTCAAGGCTCTGTCCTTGGACCTATTTTGTTCAACCTCTTCATTAATGATGTGGACATTGGAGTCAGACACAGACTGGCCAAGTTCGCCAATGATACCAAACTCTGGGGTAAAGCATCCACACCTGAGGACAGGAGGGTGGTCCAGTCAGACCTTGACAGGCTCAGGAAATGGGAAGACGAGAACTTGATGGTGTTTAACACTGAAAAATGCAAGGTTCTCCACCTTGGGAGGAAAAACCTGCAGCATGTCTATAGGCTTGGTAGTGCTATGCTGGCTAGCACTACGGATGTGAGGGACTTGGGGGTCAGTATTGACCACAAGATGAACATGAGCCTGCAACGTGATGCTGTAGCCAGTAAAGTAAGCAAAACGCTGGCTTGCATCCATAGATGCTTCTCAAGCAAACCCTGGGACATCATTCTCCCATTGTACTCGGCCTTGGTGAGGCCGCAACTGGAGTACTGTGTCCAGTTTTGGGCTCCACAATTCAAAAAGGATGTGGAGAAGCTTGAGAGAGTGCAGAGGAGAGCCACACACATGATCAGAGGTCAGGAAAACAGACCTTATGATGAGAGGCTGAGAGCCATGGGACTTTTCAGCCTGAAAAAGTGCAGGCTCAGGGATGCTCTGGTAGCCACCTATAAGTTTATCAGGGGTGTTCACCAGGAGCAAGGGATTACAAGGACGAACGGTTATAAACTCCTGCAAGACTGTTTCAGGCTGGACATAAGGAAGAACTTCTTTACTGTCCGAGCTCCCAAGATCTGGAATGGCCTGCCGCCGGAGGTGGTTCAACTACCTACTTAAACACCTTCAAGAGAAACCTGGATGTTTTTCTTGCTGGGGTCCTATGACCACAGCTGACTTCCTGCCCCTGGGGAAGGGGGCTGGATTCAATGATCTTCCGAGGTCCCTTCCAGCCCTAATGTCTATGAAATCTATGAGATATATAAAGAGCTTGATCCAAGACCCTCTGATGTCAATAGAAGCTCTCTCATGGGTTTCAGCAGGCTTTAGATGGAATACCTAAAATTACATATTAGAGTTAAAATGGATATTATTTGTATTCCAGTAGTGCCTGGAGTGCTAGTCAAGAACTACAACCCCGTTGTAGTACAAAATAGTGTACACACACAAAAGAAAATGGCCCTTGCTCCAAAGCACTTATCATTTAAGTATACTATTAAATGCACAATATGCTACTGCAGCCTGAATATACAGTTGAATATGTTATGCCTACTATTTAAAGTGTAGCACCTACCAGTGTTGCAGCAATTACAATGCTGAATTCTAAGAGTATCTGCATTGCAGTCACTTTCAACTTGGTAGTCTACCCAAGCAGAATGGAGCTCAGAGCAAGTTGCAATAACTCAGTGAGATGCTATAAAAAAATCAAGTGGTTAGCATGCTCTGGATTCTGCACAGCTGCTACTGGCACCTGGGCTAGGTAAATTAAATATAGCTTGGCTATGTCTGCACTACAATACAGTCATAGTACTGACTGCAGCGTACACACAATCTAAATACCTGAAAGATGGTTAATGCATTTAGCTGAGGTAGCAAGTGCTGAGTTTTCAGTGTTACAAGACTAACTGAGTGTTTCAAGAGAGCTTTGAGATTTCTGACGTAAGTCACAGTTATTTCTGGTGCTATCAGGGCATCAGAGAATCAGTGCAGTCTTTATTGTAACAGAGCAGATTTTTTAAAATGCCACATAAAACAAGTTATATATAAAGAAGCAAGTGATTTCCCCTTTACCATACCCACACAAAGGTTCTTGGCTGCTTTGTTTTCCCTGAAAGATTTAGTAGGAAGTTTGAAATTATTATGACTTTGTCTAGGAATGCTGTTGGGAACATTTTTTTTTAAAGCTAAAATTGTAGTAAAGAGATGAGGGGGTGTCAGCAAAAATTGTAAAGGTCTCTTTCTCCCTACTTCTATTTTTTTTCAATAGCCAGGTTGTTACAATAAGAGTCCAGACCTCTGGGCCCTCTTCCTGACTCTCACAAAAGCTCATTGTGTAATCTTGGGCTTGTCTGTGCTTCAGTTTCCCCAGCTGTATAATGGAGCAATGATACATCCTGACTTCAATAGGTTTGTGAGGTGGTCTGTATACTGGTATAGAGCCTGGAGTCACCTGGATAGACAGTGCAAGAGAAATTTAGGATATTATTATGTAGTGATTGTTTTCTCACCGTTTCTACACCAAGGTGACAGCACTAACTTCACTAAAGACTTCAGCCGGGATAATACAAAACTGTACTGTAGACAGGAGCCCCATTGTGCTAGGTGCTGTACAGACACAGAGGAATGGACGGTCACTGCCCCAGGGAGTCTAAACTGCAAATAGACTGTAAGCAGAAGCACAGGAGGCTGCAGGGATTTGTCCGATCACACTGCAGGGCAGTGGCCAAATTGGAAATGAAACCCAGGTGCTGTGTTTATGAAGTACCACTGAAGGTTAGGGGAGAATTGAGCCCTCTTTATGCATGAATGTAGCAGTTTCTGTGAAAACTGCAATCCTTCACCTGAGATTTGGAGTGTCCAGCTGGGGCAGGAGCAGGAAAAGGCCTTCAGATGCCTTCCTCATATGCAGGCAGTGATGTGACTGCCCTCCGCTCCATCCATCTGTGCTCTGTGCCACTCCAGGGCTTCTAATCCTTTAGCTCCTCTGCAAGGCTCTGCTTCCCACCTGCCCCTTCTGCAGGGAGGACGCTTTCATGTGAACTCTTTGGGCCGATCTGAGCTAAGCCCTTGCCTCTTTGATGTCCTCTGCTCCTCCCTAGCATTTTGGGAGGGATCAGAGCCCAGGCTAGAGCTGGCAGCTGTCATCCTGGCTGTCTTCCTGCTTCAAAGCCCTCTTCTGCTGCCACAGCCACTCAGTTGTATGTGCTCGTTAATGCTGGTTAATTAATCCCGGATTACAGCACATCAGAAAGACAGCACAGAGCAGCTTTGGAGGTTGTTTATTGCACTCTTCATTCCAGGGCTCTGAGGAAGCTGGTAGTGGTCAAATGGCAATTAGTGAGAAACACAGTGGGGCAAAGCCCAACAGATTGCCTGTCCCTGCCTTACTTTGGATGTCTTTGCAATCAGGAAAGAGACAGAGAAAGTCTGGTTTCCTGATTTAACACTCAACGGAAGCCTGTGAACTCCATGATTCAGGGCTGCCTGAAAGCCCGTTATCATTTCCTTCTGATCTTACCCTGAGACAGGTTAAGAGCTGCTGAAGGACTGGAGAAGTACCATGAAATATGCCCCTCAGGTCACTGTGCCTGTGTAAGGAGAAATGGCAGCCAGCTCAACTCTACATGACTGTGGTGTCACTGGATGTTACTCCTGGTCAGGGGCCTTACCTTGCACAGGGCTGGTTGGTGGTAGTGGCCACACCTGGTGCTAATACTGATGTGACTAAGCAGCAGCCAGGACTGCAGTGCACAACTGCAGCTGATTGTCCCGGCTGATTGGATTTGAAGTATAGTGCAAAGCAAAACCAAACCATAGCTGTACAGACAAGCTGGAAAGCATATGAAAGGGAAGGACTTGAAGTTATCACAGTAGAAGGGATAGACATCAGATCCACCTTTGAGTTAAAGGTAAATCTCTATTACTATAGCATCTGTGACACACGGCTGACCAGTTCTGAAATAGTGCTCTGCCACACAAACAGGCTAGCCAGTGCTAACATATAATAGCAGGTCTTCTGGTTCCTGACGTGGTAACCTCCTTCACCTCCAACCAGTTGGAGGAAAGGATGTGGTCGGCTTGGGGCATTGTTTTACCCTTTTCAAAGTCTAGCCAGTAGCATGTTCCTTGATTCCTAGAATGCAGGAAAAGGAAGTTGCAGCCTTGTTACACCCAGAGTTTTATGAGGCACGCCAGTCTGTGGGACGCCAATCTCACAAGCCCATGTTGAGTCAGGTTCCTTCGAGCTCACCAAGCTTGGAAAGGTGTGACAAAAGGATATAAGTGAACCAGGGTGGCCAGTGGCACAGGCTATTACTGTTGGCGCATATGCCCACCCAACTTTTCCTGGTATATAAAACATCAATAGGATTAAAGATAAAACATAGGAAATGTATTAATAACAGAGAGATAAATAACAAGGGAAATGGATGATTCGTTCCATCTAAAATGGGTAACAACAACCAGTACAAACTTGGACCATGCAAGGACAACAGTAATCAATACATTACCGATTTACCAAGCCAGCCGATCAGCAGTTCAAGCAGGATCACACAGGAGCTCTTCTCCTCACCACCGAGAAGTCAGTCTAAGGTGGTCTCCTCTTCACCATGGAGGGGCAACCAAGAACAAGCACACAGATCTGTGGGCATGCCGCACACGCGCAGATCCACTTGCTCTCACTCACTTGGTCCTGAAGTGATCACACACACTCACACAGAACCAGAGCCACTCAGCCCCGGAGCGATCTATCACACTCACACAGACCTCCCAGGCACACCAATGGACACTTCAGCTGGATGCTTTTATACCAATAGTCCCTGGAAACTCATTGCCTGTCCATCATACTTGTCAGCCGATCAGCCACTCTCACTTAGATACATTTGCTGTTGGGCACAAGCTGTCGCTCACACTCCTCAGGAGCAAGGGCTCTATTTCCTGCCACTTTCTAAGGCACATCTACACACACTTCACAATTTTAAGTAGGTCACTTTTCTCAGAACGACCCTTAGTGTGCATACTATTTACATCATTATATGAATGACAACAAAGAGATTCTCCATTTACAGCCTGAGGACAGATGAGTCTGAAGCTGGTTCCTTATTCCCAGTTCCAGGTTCTTTATTTCCAGTTCCAGGTTCCTTTTTCAAAGCTCATCTTTACACAGTTAAAAGTTGTTAGTAATGAATTATACATGCCTAAAGAATTAGTAAATATACATTTCTGATTGAAGTCTAACAAAAAAGGTAAAATACCATGCATCAAGTACATAGCCTTGCATAAAAAAGTGAAATTAGGCTGGGATTATGGGGCAAATTCCTATTCAAGTCACTGCAAACCACGCTTCTCCATTGCCAAGGGACACTTCTGAATAAGTCTGAGCAGGATGCTGCCTGCCCTGAAGCTCAGTTTTCTCATGCCAGCCTGCCACCTCACACCCCCCAGACCTCTGTGTAATGTACATTGCCCCAAATAAGGAGCTGAGATTATGGGTGAAAGCCCTTTCCGGGTCACCCCAAACCATGTCTCTGTCATCGGGAGACTCTCCTGAAGAAGCCTGGACAAGGTCCTGCCCAACCTGAAACTCAGTTTGTGAGTGCCAGCCCGACAACTGACAGTCCTTCAGGTCTTTCTAATCAATGCATAGCCCCAAATAAGGACTGTGTTTGGGCTCATATTATGGGGCAAAATCCTTTTCGGGTCACCCCAGATCATGTCTCTGCCACCTGAAGAAGACTGGGCAGAGTCCAACCCAATCTGAAACGTGGTATGCGAGTGCCAACCAGACAACTGATAACCCCTGCAGCACTCGCCAGGCCCCAGACATGGCCATGATGCCCCCTGATGGCCATGCAGCACCTGCCCCATTTTAGCTCTACAGGTACCGTCCCCTTTTCTCTCACCTGCCAGGCCTTGATGTGATTGTTTAATTTGTAAAAAAAGGGAAGCAGCCTGATATTCTCCAAATGAACCTTTATCTATCTGACAGCTGGCCGGGTCCCTCCCAGACCCCACTGGTCTCAGCCTTGCCCCTCAAGTGATAGGTGAGCCTTCCTGACCCATTCATGCCCCCTGGTAAGGGCTAACTGTGTCATCTCTGACCTCCCCTGTAGCCACATGCATGTCTCACAGATGTTACTATCCAATCAATTTCCCTTGTTGGGGTCTCAGCTTCCTCCCCTTTTCTCTCACTGGGCCATCTAGCTAAGGCCCACTGTGTTGGCCCTGGCTTCTGGCCTCCAGCTCCTTGGTGAGTATTTATTCACCAATACTCCTTGGTGAGTATTTATTCACCAAGGCACCCCCAGGGGTTACAAGAAACAATGGCCACAAGCTAGCAGAGAGCAGATTTAGATTGGACATTAGGAAGAACTTCTTCACAGTTCAAGTGGCCAAGGTCTGGAACAGGCTCCCAAGGGAGGTGGTGCTCTCCCCTACCCTGGGGGTCTTCAAGAGGAGGTTAGATAGACATCTAGCTGGGGTCATCCAGACCCAGCACTCTTTCCTGCTTCTGCAGGGGGTCGGACTCGATGATCTATTGAGGTCCCTTCCGACCCTAACATCTATGAATCTATGAATCCAGCTCTTTTCTCACCCTGCTCTATGCTGGGCCTTCTGGCCCCATCTCCACTGGGCTCTGGGCTTTCTGGCCCCGGTTTCAGCCCTCTCACATCTTTTGGTCTCTGTCCCTGGTTTTTGCCCTTCTTGGGCTTGTTCTCCTATCCTCTCAGCCTCAGGCCTGCTATTGCCTGCTTGAGTCCTGTGCACTGCCCCTGGCAGGACTCTAGTCCTCTTGTGCTTCTCAGGCCCTAAATTGCATTGTGCCCCTCAGGCACCCCACAGTAACCTCCTTATCACCCTTTACTAATCATGCCCAATCCACCGGTTTAAAATTAAATGGAAATATAAACATACCAGCTACAACCAAGCTCTAGGGCCGCTGGCCATAACACAACTCTAAGCTGACTGATCTATGACAAAGCCTTCCTCGTCCTTGGTCCCAGCTGCTCCCAGGTATAGCAGCATCCCAGCCAGTTGTTCAGCTACAGTCCTCTCCCTGCAGGACTCTTCCCCCACAGCCTGCAGGGTCAGACTGACTGCTTTGCCGCAGGCCCTGGGATCATATAGTCCCTAAACCCAGCCTTCTTCTGGTCAGATTACCTGGCTGCAAATGTGCCCTTTACCATGATGGGCCATTTAATGCCCAGGCAGCTGTGTCTTCTTGCTGCCTTCCCTCTTACAGCTGGCCCCTGTTTGGTTGCCTGGGCTCTGAACTCAAAGCTCCCTGTTACACCATCATGCCTTCTTAATAAAGAGCTGTGTTTGGGCTGGGATTATTGATCAAAATCCGCTTCATGTTACCCCAAACAACACACCATCACTGAGGGACTCTCCTGAAAAAACCTTGGCAGGTCCTTGCTTGACCCAAAGCTCAGTTTTTGAGTGCCAGCCTGCCAGTAGACTCCATAGGCAACGCGTAGGGGGTGCATGGGGGTGCATGTGCACCCCTTGAGAGTGCTGGTGCCCCCCTGAGAGCGAGCGCACTCATCTTAGGTGATGGGCAGGGGGAGCAGGTGGAGTGCTGGTGCCCCCTCCCCCCGCCCCCTCCTGAGAAGTGCCGCTGGCACTTCCGGGCTCGGTGTCCAGATGCAGGGCCCCCCACCCACTGCTGCCACTGCTGCAGCTGCCTGCGGACAGTCCCCACTTGGTCTGCCCTCGCCTCCAAAGCCCACGTCACCGCCTGCAGGCGGTTGCCATGACCCCCAGCCTCAGGAGGCATGTGTCACCTATGGTTGACTCCCACCCTGTATGGCCTGTATGTTGCTGTTCTGCCAGGCACTGGATGGCAATAAGAATGGCTGTGTACAGATATAAGGGTTTTACGCCCACTTTTCAAATTCACCTTAAATCCCTACCCAGAAACTTGGTAAAGTCAGTTTGAACTGGGTGTTGTAATGTGAACAAACCTGCCCACTCAGAAGCAAATGCTAAATTAAAACAGGTTTATTACAGGTAGGATGATCATACATCTTGGTTTAGCCAGGACGGTTCCAGACTTTGGAGGCTCATCCCGGCCAGCTGGTGAGAATTAAAATGAGCATCCTGGAAATGTGGGGAGGATTTTTTCCAGCTGTTTTGAACCACCTGAGTTGATTGAAGACATTGAGGGAGTGACTCCTGTCTGGAATCTCTCCTCTTTGCCCACACCTGTGCTTTGTACCAAAACCAAGGACCACCCCACTGTCGATTATTGCATGGGTTACAATGGGGCTACCTTTTGGTCACTTTTGTATAACTTGGCATCAACAACAGACTTCATAAATTTGGAAGGGAGAGCTGGTAGACACAAAATCTCTTCTGCCTTTTCTGCCTCTCACCTTACACTCTCTCCACAGCCTTCTGCAGTTGTGCACTTGAACGTCAAACAGTGTAACCCAAGACTACAAACAGTAAAAGCAGGCCTTTCAAACCTGTGTACCCTCTGCATACTAACTGAGGGTATGCAGATGAGGAATATACAAGTTTTCACTATGGAATATAACCTTAGTCAAACATGCAGAACATAATCAAGAATACATATATATATAGAAATATGGGTTTTTTAAATACATACCACTATGAGCATGGATCCTATTTGAATAACGTCAGACTTCTTTGAATTATTTGACTTCTTGGTTCAGGTTTAAACCATGTTAAAATTACACTATGGTTTTTCTTCTTTGTTTTTTCTTATTAAAAATGCAACAGGCTTCTCAGATAGAAACATAGGCCAATATGAGGATTTTGGGATAAGCACATCATGTCTTTTCAGTATGAATGTGTGAAGTTATTCAGTTAGAATTATTTTTTTCTACTTTGTGCCTGGTATTATTTTGTATGTATTTGTTATTTAGTGAGGTAAAATAAAGCACATTGATTTAAACTGCTTTCTGACAGGAAATACCACCTTATATATTTTATTTCCTTCATTTTTTCTCATGGAAACATATGGTTTGTCTAGAAACCCATGCTGATTTTTCCAAATTTAACTTGTTACTGTATTTACTGGAATCCAAGAGGAGGGTTTTTTTCCCCTCATTCAACATGAGGAAAATATGCCTCGTCTTGGATCTGAGTACCAGCACTCCAGGATCAGGCAGTATTACAGGTCAGTGATCTGGTAGGGGATGGGGCAGCAGTTTGCATGAGGATCAAGAAGCAGTGCACGTGGGGAATGGGGCAGCAGTGTGGGTGGGGATCAGGCGGTAGCATGTGCTCATGATCGGGCAAGGGATCAGGCGGCAGCATGTGCTCATGATCGGGCAAGGGATCAGGCGGCAGCATGTGCTCGTGATCGGGCAGGGGATCAGGCGGCAGCATGTGTTGGGGGACTGGCAACAGCAAACATGGGAGGATTAGAAAGCAGCATGAGTCACAGGTTGGAGCAGCAGCACACATGGGGAAGCAGGCAGGGGATCAGGCAGCCGCCCGCATTGGGATCAGGAGGCAGCAGATGTTGGGGATTGGGCAGCAGCAGGAGTGGACAGCAGCATGTGATGGGGATCAGGTGGCAGTACAGGTTGGAAATCAGATACGGGGCAGGTGAACGGGGGGGCCAATCGTGGATTGTGGATCAGGGGACAGGTGGCAAGGCACAGATATGGGGGCAAGTGGCAGGGGAGCAAGATGCAGGGGTCAGGCTGCCTGCCCCCCCCCCCCCCCACACAGTTCAGGACAAAGTTAAGACAAGCCTCCAATAATTAGATTGAGATTCCATACATAGATAATTACAGCATATTATAGAATTATAATCTGTTATCATTTTCCATGTATGGAATTTACCTATTTGGGGTGATCATCCTACATTCAAAGCTATCTTGAATTCAGGTAAATATGGCTTTAATTGCAAAAATAAATTATCATTAATGATGCATGTTATTTCATCCAATAACATAACATAGAAGTTAGATAGAACTGAAAAGCACAGTATTGGCACCACTAGCGGTGGTCGTAGTGACAGTAGTAGCCGACAGCATCTCCCTGTTTCACGAGACATTAGAATTATGCCAAGAGATCAATCAACTCGCTGCACGTAATCCTCACTTGAACGATAAAGCAAAGCTGGAGTGACCTCTCCAGGAGAGTCCCCGGATAGTGGGGAGATGTGTTTTGGGGCGACCCAAAAAGGATTTGGCCTCCTTTTTCCAGCCCAAAATCAACTCCTCATTCTCAGGAATATACATAGCAGACAGATCTGGGGCACTGTCAGTTGGCAGGCTGGCATGCAAAAGCGAGCTTCAGGTCAGGCAGTGCCCTACCCAGACTTCTTTGGGAGAGTCCCCTGGGGCTGGGGACATGTGTTTTGGGGTGACCCTAGAATTTTTGCCCATAACCCCCACCCCAAATCAGCTCTTTATTCAGCGCTATGTAAATAGCACGCAGTTCCCAGGGACCATTGGGTGAAAGGCTGATGCAAAAACAGCTTCAGGTCAGCCAGGGGCCTTCCAGACTTCTTCAGGAGAGTCTCTAGGTGGTGATGATGTGTGTTTTGGGGTGACCAGAAAAGGATTTTGCCTGGTAATCCCAGGCCATACTCAGCTCTCAATACACGTAGCACACAGGAATGAAAAACTGAGCTTTGGGTCAGGCAGAGGCCTGCCCTGTCTTCTTCAGTGGAGTCCCCCAGTGGTGGAGACGTGTGTTTTGGGATGACCCAAAAAGAGTTTGCCCCAAAATCCCGGCCCAAATGCAGCTCCTTATTCAGGGCTACGTATTTGAGCACACAGGACTGCGGTGCTGGCAGTTGCCATGTTGGGACTCAAAAAACACTTTTAGATCAGGCAGCACCATGCGCAGGCTTCTTCAGGAGAGTCCCGCGGTGATAAAGATGCATACCTTGGGGTGATCCGAACAGGATTTTACCCCATAATCCCAGCCCAAACACAGCTCCTTTTTCATGGCAACACATTTCGCACACAGGCTAGTTGGACCATGAATTGGCAGGCTGGCACATGAAAACCGACATTTGGGTCAGGCAGGGGCCTGCCCAGTCTTCTTCATTGGGGTCCCTCAATGGTGCAGATGTGAATTTTGGGGTGACAAAAGGATTTTTACCCATAATCCCAGCCCAAACCCACCTCTTTATTTGGGGTTATGTATTTAGTACAAAGGCCCGCGGGGCTGTCAACTGTCAGCCTAGTACCCACAAATGAACTTCAGGCTGGGCAGGACTCGGCCCAGACTTCTTCAGGAAAGTGTCCTGATGGCATAGACATATGGTTTGTGGTGATCTGAAAAGGATTTCACCCCATAATCCCATCCTAATCTCAGCTCTTTATTCAAGGCTATGTAATAAATCAATGGTATTATTTTCTATTTTTATTAGTAAATACACATTTTCGATGAAAGTCTAACTCTTTAGCATGGTTAATTCATTACTAAGAACCTTTATGTCTGTAAAAATTAGTTTGAAAAAGGAACCAGGAATGGGGAATAAGGAACTGGTAAATTCCTTATTCTCACTGGTACACAGTGAGACACAGGCTGGATAACAGCAGAAGCAGCTAGACAGAGATAGCGGTCTGGGACCTGGCTGTGTTGGGGTGGCCAGGTCATGGAGCAGGCAGTGTGGGTGCTGAGTGCCCAGCAGGGAAGCAGCTGGTTGCTGGCACCAGCAGCAGGAGCAAGATACAGCACAGCAGCCTGCAGGCAGGGGACATCTGCACTGACCTGGACATGTGAGGTGGGGCAAGACACTGTGGAAGGATCCTAATGAAGGATGAAGTTTAATGCAGACAAATGCAAGGTGCTATACTTTGGGAGGAATAATCAAAATACAAATCCAATATGGGGGACACCTGGCTGGATGGCAGCACTATGGAAAAATGACTTGGGAGTCTTGGTAGATCTCAGACTCAGTATGAGCCTGCAGGGTGATGCAGCCGCATAAAAGGCTAATGTGGTTTTGGGATGCATTAATAGAAGCATCAGGTGCAAGACATGGGAGATGATAGTGCCTCTCTACTCAGCACTGGTTAGGCCTTCTCTTGAGCAGTGTGTGTAGTTCTGGACTCCACATTTTAAAAAGGACATGGAAAAGTTAGAGAGGGTCCAAAGGCAGGCAACAAGGATGATCAAAAGCTTAGAAGACAAATCATATGAGAAGAGATTGGGGAGCTAGGCATGTTCAGCTTGCAGAAAAGGCACTTAATAGGGGGCATGATACCAGTCTTCGAATACTGGGAGGTCTGCCATAAAGAAGAAGGAAAGCACCTTTACTCTCTTGCTGCAGAGAGGAAGACTTGGATCAATGGCTTGTGGTTGCAGCAATGTAAGTTTAGATTGGATATGTGGAAAAACGTATTCACTGTCAGAATAGTGAGGCAGTGGAATAAACTGCTTAGGGAAGCTGTGGACTCTACATTACTGGTGGTGTTGGACAGCCACTGACTGAGCTTGGAAGAGGCTGGACAGCCACTGGTCAGGGATGATCTAGGCGTAGCTATGTCTTTTTTCTACCATGAGTATTTCCCATGCTTCTGGGTGTTGCTGGTTGCTACCTCCCTGCATCCCCCTCTCCTGCTTTTTCTGCTTTATGGGTCAGGGTGTTTTTATGTCTCCCCAGAGACATTGGGTGTTGGCTTCAGCTAAGGCAGGGACTTCAGGTGGGGTATGCTGCCTCTCCCACTAAGAGCAAAGCTGAAGGATCCTGTCTCCAGGGCCTTGCCCCTCTACTCAGGGTGAGACCAATCATGGGATTTGGGGCCAGGAAGGAATTTTACCCCATGGTCAGATTGGTAGGGACTGTGGGGGCTTTTGCCTTCCTCCATAGTAGGAGACTTGGCCCCTGGACATCTTGAGCATATATTGACAGCATTTTATAGAAGCGGGACATTGGCTGCCATGGTTTCCCTGCTTTATCTGTGGCAGGTTAGGATGTTAACCTATGTTGTGTCAGGTCTGAGTGTAGACTTATACAGAATTTAAATTATGGTTATAAGCGGTGGTTTGGATAGGGCTGATCCTGCCTCAGGCAGGGGGTTGGCATAGATGACCTCTGGAGGTCCCTTCCAGCCCTTCTTCTCTATGACTCTATGAGACATGATTGCCTCTACACCCCTCTATCAGAGTGCCGCAAGGACAGAGCTAGGAACTCGTATGCCAACCCTTTTGCACCTGCAGTGTCTGACAGACCCAGTAAATTCATTTTCTGCTACTTATTTAAAACTAGCGAATTGCCCATCAAGAATGATTGGGGGGGGGCAGTGATGGAGTGCAGCCACCCACCACCCCACCCAGAAGCAGGGAGATGGGGGGCAAAGCTTGCCCTGTTGTCCCTCCATCCCCCTCTGCCAGCATCCCATGCCCCTGCTGCCCCTGTTCCGTCCCCACCATCATGGCAGCACTCCACGCTCTGATTGGTTGTTTCAGTAACCAATCGGAGTGCTCCAAGAGTGTTACGGACAGACAGACGGACTACGCCCTTTAGTACATAAGAATTACTATCTAAGAATGAATGAGGGTCCAGGAGACAATGGGGTTGCAGCTGTAGAGCCCAGTGCCTGGAGCTCAGGCAGTGTTGGTCTTGTTTCTCCCAGGATACAGAACACGTCTGATGCCCTGGGGGAAGTTGGCGGGTACCACCTTGCTCACAAAGGGTTGTCCTCAGTATGGAGTATATCCATATCTCTCTCGTGTAAACCTGCCGCTGGTGGAAGATAAAGTCCCACATGCTCTCTTAGTGTTGGTGGGGAGAGATGTTTAGTGATAGCTGGCAACAAAAAGCTAATGGGACTAAGCCCCAACAACTTTCAGTTCAGTTTTATCCCCCTTCTTTTCTCTAAACAGTGGTTATTGCTTTTCCCTCTTTTCTCCAAAAGCCAAGCAGAGGGTAGCATTAGCGAGCTGCAAGTGAAGCGGGGAAAGTGGAAGGGGGGGAAATAAGGAGAAAGCAGGGTCTTTCATGTAGCACCTTCAGCTGACATCAGAAGGGAAAGGGGCTCTCAGAAATGGCAGCCTCTGACCCCTAGAAAAGCTCTTTGTCCCACTGACACAGCAGAGCACTGCTGGGGTACGAGCACGCTCACAGACACCTCTCTGTCCTGCTCAGGGCAGCCCTGCCAGCCCACGCTTCAGGAACAGTGCAAGGTGCCAAAGGGGCAGCTGGCTGGGGCTGAGCGAGAGAAGGCCTGGCCTGCTGGTGATCCCAAGGAAGCAGCATGTGGGGCCTATGGCCTGGTGACAGGAAGCAAAAGGGGCTATCACCTGCTCAAAGGCGTAGGGTGGAAAAGGGGGCAGGCAGCCAGCAACCTGGCAAGAGAATGAGAAGGGAAGCAGAGGACCCTGTTACCTAACAAGGGCAGGGGGACATGGTAGCAGATGCTGCTATTCATTTATTTCAAATTGGAAGGGGAAGAAACCGAATGAGCCATCCTGTTAGCTTTCTGGTACTCAGACATCATTTTCCTTCAGGAGACAGAAAAACATCAAATCACCAGCCCCATCCTTTATTTTGAACACCAGCCATCACTGATGAATGATGGTTGCATAACCTCTTCTGGGCAAAGACAGTGACCTCTTTGTATAGGTCCTAACATCTTCTGGGTACCACTGGGAACAAAAAACAACAATATTATACATCCCCCATGGTCACTGCATCAGACTGCAAAGAACTCCACTGTTACCTGAGAGACCAGAGTTCATTAGCAGAGAAAATCTACCAAGCAAGTTGAATTTTCAAGTCAGTAGTGAATTTATCACAAGAGACAGCAAAGTGGCATGTTATGAGAAAATACAAAATGAACGCATTTGCATGCATGATTTGTTTCGTTTTTCTTCTATTAAATGCTTAATGCGGTGCCTATTAAGTATTTAGTTCTTTTGTAAAGTGCTCCTTCTACTCCTTGGTGCTAGAAGTTGATATACACATTGGGAATAAAAGAGATTGTCAGTGTGGCTCAGAGGAAGACGTGCTACTTGCTGATGTGCAGTAATGTCATCAGCTGTTCTATGCATGGAAAAGACACGTTATAAACAAGCAAAGTGAGTCCTCATGGTTCAGTGAATGAAGCACCAGGCTGCAGTCCTGGACTCCTGTGCTGTAAATCCAGCTATGCTGATGATTTGCTGTTTGGCCCTGGGCACGTAACTTTAGCCAAAAGTGTCAAATCTGAAAGCCTAAATTTAAACCTCTAAATAACTATCTAAATGTTGAGCGTACAAAACTCACAGTGGTTTTCATAGCCTCCTAAAAAATCAAACTATTCTTAACTCTCTGCTGTTTCTCCCATCTAGGAATACCTACTCAGAGGGCCCACTTTGGACTGTCCACCCTTCCTTGCACTAGGAGCTGTACAAACACACAGTGAGAGATAAGCTCTGTCTAGGGAACCGTTCCTCTCAGTGTGTGTCTGCATTGCAGTAGGAAAGATACCTAGCTTTAAATGCATCAGGCTAACCACAGCAGCGCACAGCTTTGAGCAAGTTGACTTACCTGAAGTAGCTTTGCTTACTGTTAACTTTCCATTAACCATCACCGCCTTTTGGTATCTGGCATTGAGCCCATTTTTAATCCATTGAATGGGTGCCCTGTTAATTCTATATAATGCAAGCATGTAAATCAAATGTCATGTCGTACAGAGCCTTGGAGAAGTTCAAATGCACACTGTGAACCATACCTGTAATCCCATCTAAAAAAAGACAGTAGATTTATTGTCAAGAGTAACCTGCCATGAAACCACACTGACTGACATCCACTTTATTTTTGGCCTCTAATTCTTTGTTCATAGAGTCCTACATTAGCTGTTGCATGGTCCACCCCAGATCACTCAAGCTGTTGTCCTTGAGGTTACCCTTTGACCCTTTTTTACAGCCTGGAATTACATTGGCAGTTTTCCACACCTCTGAATTTTCCGCAGTTTTCAAAGAGTTGTGACTATTACAATGAACGGTATGGAAACCTCTTCAGCTAGTTCCTTTAAGACTCAAAGACAGGGTGAGTTTAAAGTATTTAATTTTATCAGATGCTGCCTCACATCCTCCTTTGTTGCAGATGGCAAACTTTCTATTCCTTCCACAATATCATGGGACAAATACAGCCTCCTGCTTCATACCGCATACAGCATAGAAATATCTATTGAACATTTCTGGTGACTGCATCACTAGTTAAGATTTTACTGTTTGCATCTAGCAAAAGACTTACGTTGATCTTGGGGTTTGGGATTCTTAATATATTGTTAAAATGCCTTCTGATGATTTTTAGCCCTATTGGCCAGGAATATTTCACTGATTCTTTTGTCTTCCTTTCAGTCATGTACATTTTTAAGTTATAATTTGGAATCATGCCATTTGCTTCCTCTTTTTTGCTATGCTTAATGCAATTTTTATGTTTTCTTGCTTTTTCACATCTCCTTTTACTCAGCATACCTGCATGCCCAGCATAGCTTTTTGCATGATACTAGAATTATGGCTTTTGAGGCCCCCAATAGGATGGCTTTGAACAATATCCAACTTTTGTTAGCACTTTCTACTTTAGATCTGAGTTTCCAGTCAAGGATCTCAACAATTTCCTGTTGAAAACTGGCCTTTCTAAAGTTCCAAAATATAATAGTTATTGCAACATGTAATAATATATATATTATATATCATATATGGCATACATTATATGGTTGGGGCCATAATCTGCTTGCACAAAAGAAATGATACTAGATCATAGTGACTGGTAGTTAGGCCACTGCTATTTTTTAGGCCAGTGATTATTCTGTTCCTCTGTCTAAATTAGATCTATTGAGTTAAACTGTTTTGGGTGCAAAACCTTGTGTACTATGATATTATTCTCTATTTTATCAGGGGAGTTGAGTAGATGACCTCTGGAGGTCCCTTCCAGCCTTACTTTGCTATAATTCTCTGATTATTTTTAGAACCTCTAAGAAAGTTTTGGACAGTAAATGTCCTCTCAAGTTGAAGTCACCCATGATATCATAGTTTTGCTTCCTACACATTATGGACAGATATTCAAGTATCTGCCTATTGCAATGGAGCTCACCCTTTTAAAGCAACAGGTGGGGTACCCACAATCCAGGTGGGCCACTGCTCCCATCCAGTGTGGGGACAGGGAGGGAGAGAAGTGCAGGGGGGAGATGGCTGACAATGGCAGAGGAAAGGAAGGAATAGAGATGGGGAAGGAGAGAGGAAGAGAGGTTACCTACAGGTTACAGAGGAGATCAGTGGCATGGCACAGGGCAGGGAAGGGGACATGCCAGGCCAAGCTGCTTGCTGCTGATCCTCTGTGCCTGCTGCATCTGGCTCACAGGCCATAGGTTGAGCACCACTATTCTGGTGTGTTCCCCAGTGAGATGAGGTGGTACTGGATGCCCACTTGTATCCCAATTTTATTTTTCGTAAGCAGAAGGTAGCTCCATAAATTGCTTTTAGAAACCTATGGGATTACCCAAGAATAAACCTTTTGCTGGTGCTGACCCATACACTGTATAGGCTTCACATTTCGACATCCACAAAGATCCTAGTCCTCATTCAGATGCTCAGAAAGTACCAAATGTACTCTGTGTGGGGCAGAGAGAGGGAAAGCTATGGCATCAGTGGAGTCTGTCTCTGAACCTCTTACACTGATCAGAATATAGGGATGAGCCTAGTTGATATGCAACTGAAGTGAATCAAGTGCCTAGGGAAAGCTAATATCAACATAAGGGCCAGGTACACTTTTACTGGTATAAGTGAGCGGAAACCGTTCTATACCCATACCAGAAGTTCAGCACACAAAACCGGTCTCTACCCGTAACAGAACAGGTCAGTACACACAGACTGGTTTAAAAACGATGGAACCTAGTCTAAGATTTGCCTCCCTCCCCCACCAAAGGGCGAATGTGTGTTCTGTTCACTACCGATCTAAACTGCACCATTTACAGAAAACCATTTAATGTTGATTGATCCACCTCAGGCTTTTTGAATGTCTGTACCTAGCCAAGAGGAAGACAGTAGCAGCAGGCTACGTGGATAGCCTTGCTATTCACCAGCCTCTACTCCCAGGCCTACTAAGCACAGTTTTTGGTCATGAGGCTTTCTTTATATGCTCTAGGATGAGTTGATGAGTGATCAGTTGATCACTTATCTGCTATTTGTATCCCAAATAATCAGAGATGGGGTATTGTGTAGTACACTAAACAATTGCTTAGTCTTGTGCTTTTACTAGTCTCCCAGGAGATAACGTTGTCTGTCTTAGGTTATGAACTTTGCACTTAGGTTTGTACAGCCGTCTTCTTGCCAGAGTGCAGCTTTCTTCCTGAGCTAGGGATGCCTATAGGACAGTTTGTTTCACACATGCACTCACATACACCCCCCACACGCATCCTCTTTCTTCTGCTCTTTCGTCTCTCCGTGCCTGACATGGTTTACCCTGTAAAAACGAGGCCAGATGCCCTGCTGACGACACCATCGCTGAGGTTTTGCCGAAAGCAAATGATGGCTGAACTTGGGTCAATGTGTCTGAACACATCCTGGAGAGGCAAGGAGTGCAGTGAAAACAAGTGAGCTATAGGCCAAGGTTCTCAGGGACAGGAACACAATCCTCACTTGCTGGCTCAGAGCTCATCGGTTATTTCCACCTTTCTGACAGCATGAGGAACATCTGAGCCGCTCTCAGGTCCAGCCGCAAAGCACTGGTTCACGGTGACGTGGATCCCAAAGCTCTGCTAACTTCTGTTTCTTTGTTCCATGCAACTTCTGGCTTTGTTCCAAGCAATTGCTGGCAACTGCCTCAGACGCCAGATTAGTTTTTTGGTATGCAAATTACTGCTGTCTTAATGGCCCAGATCTTTTTTTTAATTCCAGATGTGTGAAAGATCAGCATTGTTCACTCCTCCCAGTAGCACAGTCAACAAGAGCATCAGATGCAGAAAAACAAGAGAGAGAAATATAATAAGGGATAAACATCTCCCCGGCTAGGGAACCTAGCTGTCTACAAAGGAGATTAAAAGGTTATCCTAGGTAAGAGAAGGCAAACAGAACAAACCTGTGGGCTTGTTTCCTTAGATACTTGACTGCAAGTGGAAGCATCTTTTAGAAGTTTCCACAGCCTCCGTGCCAAGGATGGTTATGAATCATTTGTGACAAATATATCTGCAAAACGAGAATGAGTTTTTGGTGCACTTGTGTAGTTGATTTAGAAAGTAACAGTATTTAGTGCATCCTTCTCTGTTTGTGAAGGATAAAGCCACAAAGTTCTTTTATAAGGCAACCATTTCTTCTGGAGAGCTATGTGCACAATACTTACCATACTGTTACCCATGGCATCCTTTTGTTTTTCTCACAGCTTTTCTTTGTGGATATTTGGGCATATGCTCACAAGATTTTTCCTCCTTTGCTGGCTTAATTGTACTAGTACATACAAAACACCCTTTTATGACCCATTGCAGTTTTGCTGGCCTCAGGGGGTAAAACTTTTTTCAGCTCCACCACAAAACTTAGTAAACTCCATTAAGTTTGTTTGTATAGTCATTCTTCAAAGACTATATAAAGAGAGCATGTGATTGCATGACCAGATGAAAGCTAGAAAGCTCCAGAGATCTCACATGGATTGATCCATCCGTTTAGTGCACGGCTTTAGGCAAGTCACATAATCTTCTTATGCTTCAATCAAACTAGCTGCAAAGAACAGGTGAGAAGCAAATGTTAGATCGAGGTTTTTTTCGGAATATATACATTTACCTAAGTGGATTTGGACTTTACTGATATAAATTAAGGTTATGGTGGCAAATACACTTGCTTATTAGCAGTGACAACCTACAATGTAAGGGCTGCAACCCTTTATTCAGGTGAGTAATTCTTAATCCTGTTGATGCCCTACATGGACAAGGATTGTTTATGTGAACAAAGAGATGTAGGTTTGGTCTTTAGGAGGCACTACAAGCATCAAGCTTCTCGCGTGATTTTTTTAGCTAAGGGAATTCAACTCCAAATTCTGCTTTTTTGGGTTTTTTCTACAAAGGATTTCAACAAGTTTTTATTACTTCATTACTTGACATTTTAACAGATTTTATTTCATCCATCTTTTAGGATAGAGATGCAACTACATAAGCAATGGTAGTGTCTGACGGCATATTTAATACACACAGGGCATGTCTACACATGCAATTAATGCGAAGCAATAAACTCTGGAGCTTATTGCTCAGGAGTTTACTGCTCCTGGGTGTGCCATTTGAACATGCACCCAGGACTGCAGCACATTGAGCCAAGTCCAAGCAGCCCCAGCTGGCAGCGGATCCAGCCCAGAGCTGCTCTGACCGGGGTCAGTGTGCTGCACAGGGGATGGCTGGGGTACAAGGGTGCTTCAGTGTGGGACTAGCTGGCAGGCAGCCCTCCTCACTGAAGCACCCTTGTGCCCCAGCCAGAGTATTTTACTTGTATTTACAAGCACTATCCTGCTGCAGAGTAAATTAGTTTACCCCAGCCAAATTGGGGTACATGTGTAGATGTACAATGTTTACTTGGCTGGGGTGATCTAGTTGGGGCTGGTCCTGCTTTGAGCAGAGGGTTGGACTAGATGTGACCTCCTGAGGTCCCTTCCAACCCTCATTTTCTATGATTCTATACTGTGCAGCTAATTAGTCTACTGTGCAGTAAATGTCTTGTGTAGACACACCCACAGAGATACAGACTGTAATATACTACACCAGCTGTTACAACTGGTTGGCATGAGCCCTGTTCAGCCCCATAATCTCTGTCATTGCCTCTAATTAGTATTTATGTGGTGATTTCCTCCTTGAGGAATTTCCTATGGCACATAATTTCCTGCACGTGTTTTCTCTTTACACCTGTTTTGGGATGGAGAACACTGGAAAGGCATTCCTGATCCTAATCTGTATTGTAATCCTTTCTACAGACTGTGGGGTGGAGTGAGCAGTCTGTTTGCCTGACAATAGTAATATCTGAGACTGACTCTTTGCCCAGGTCACTGGAGAATTACACTGATGGGTGGAGATCGTGTTGAGTCACAGAATGGGGAAGAAGTTATATGCTTCAACCTGAATATGCTATTTTCATTCATAAAGAAACCTACTAATTATTGCTTTCACACGGGATTTATCCAAAATCTAGCAAAGTTAATTGGAAGACACCAATTTGAGAATGCCCCAAATCATTGCAGGTACCATTCAAACACACAAAAATGGCACCCTGCACCCCAAGGGTCTGATATATAACTTAACATAAGGGCAGGAAAAATAGTAGGGAGCCATTAGTGCTGCCCAAAGGCCAACTGTGCACCCATGGCCCACTGGCAGCTGGCCCAGAGGTGCAGGAGGCTCTGCTGCAGTGCCCATACCACAGCCCAGGCAGCCATACGGTCCCTACCTGGGTCTAGCAGGCACGCAGCTAAGGGGCTGCAGGACCAAGGGGGCAGATGCTGTCGCAGGTGGCAGCAGCCCCCACTGCCAGACTGCTGCAGTATGTAGAGGGCGCAGGGGCCTGCTAGGTTAGGGCTGCTTCAGCAGTCCAGCTGGCACAAGGGGTAGTGTCTCCAGATATCAACTGGTCAGACCTCAGAAGCTCCTAAGGGTAAGTAGCCCTGAGTTACTTTCCAGCGCAGCTTGTTACACTGCTGGGGCCAGTGCAGATGCTGGCCCCGGCCTCTAGCTTCCCCTGCCTGCAGGTCCAGGAGGAGCTGGGCAGGGTCAGTTTGCCCCAAGTGGCACGACTTGCCCCACACTAAAGTGTATGTTCAGGCACATGTGCCTAGGCACAAATCTCCAGCACAAATTTGTGCCACTGCTTTTTGAGCTGCTGCAAGCACACGTGAGAAGAATAAAATTCTAACCAGACGCATAGCTGGGAACATCACGTTTGTATGGCATTGCTTCCAAGTCACTCTGTGCATGATCCAGCTGCAATCAAAATGAACAGGACTTTTTAAATTAACTTTAATGGTAGTTGGACCAGACTGTAAATACCAATCGTTTCTCAAGGAAGGCACACCAACTGCACAACATATATGTAAATCCAATAGAGTTCTTTGTGTTTGAAGACAAAAATCTATGTTTGATAGATTCTGGCCAGATTTGTGCTCACCTATTAAAAGTAAAATAGCTTTTGTTTCACACTTTTATTGATAAACCTTCAGTTGTTCTCAACATAGCAAAACATTGGCAAAAATAAATATTCATTAAAAACATTTTGAAAAAAGATTAAACAGCAAAATAAAACAATCCTAAAATAAAAGAATGTAATGGGACTCTTGATATGTTTAAGTGTTGGCAAGATTAGGACCAAATTTTACAGCTGTCTGGGAAAAACACCAAGGCAAATTTGCCTCTTGGCCAGACTGGTTTAAATCTGGGCTACTGTGATGAGAAGCTATAGGGCCACTCTAGATTTATGAAGTTACAATGAGAACAAAAGTTTGAACCAGCCTGATTAAGGATTAAGACCCAAATTCAGCAAAGCACTTAAGCACATGTTTAATGCATCCCAATTTGGCACTACTGAATTGTGATCTGAGGTCTGCCTATGCCACTCCAGGGGCCCTGTACCAAGATAGACTGTGCCCACCCCAAGTGCTCTACCTGTTGAAGGGAGTTAATGGACCCACCTCCGCACAGGGTTGTGTATGTGCCAAGAGCTCTGGGGAGAGGCAAGGCACACACAGCACCTCATTACATTACCTCCAGTTCATCCTGTTTCAGTATGGTGCTGATTAGCACCTCATTACAGCAGCACTGATGGCTAAGTGGTCTGTCCTGAGATCTGAAAGTAAATGTCAGGATTAACAATCTAGGACTTTCTTTCATAAACCCTTCAGAAAAGGCACTCGGTTCCACTCAGGAAAAATAAAATCATTTCCCTCCTCCATAAATATATACTTAGTTTTGCCCAATGGGTTTAGCAAGGTAGCCAAAGATGTCTTGGGGTCAGCGCTGCCCTGGCTCCAGCTGGAAGCTGTCCTCGGTATTTCAGTAGCTGCCATCACATGATGTCACCGAGTATCCTGAGAGTCATGCATAGCAACTGCCTGACGGGTCTAATCCTAAATGGTGGTAATATCTTGTGCAAGGTTACAAGGCAGCACACGATGCAAAACCAAATGTCATCAAGCTCCAGCATTGCTGTCATGCCCTGCAGTCTATTTGAAAGATTAGCAAATAGTTTTGTATCAAACTGTGAAGCTCAAAGACAGAAGGAAAACAACAAATAAAAAAAACAATAAGGCTGAATTGGTGACATTTTTGGAGGCAAAGGACTGATACAGAGAACCTTGCACCCTGTTTCACCTTTTGAAAGATACTCATTGAAGTCATTTCCCATGAGAATTGTCTTTCATGTGCCAGAGAACATGGAAGACATAAGCTTCTACCACTGAGGGTAACAGTCACTACCTGCAAGCATGTATGCACCCCTTCATTCCCCAAGGAGCTTTCAAAATAGGACTGAACTGGGACATGCATGGTACCTAGTCTTTGCACTGGCCTTTTGCACCTGGGAAAATTGCTCATGCTTTGTGTAACTACCCAGTTCATTTCAGTAAAAGGAACTACTGAGCTGGCTCTATGAATACAAGTCATCACTTTTTCATGGGCCTTCACAAATCTGCATCTGATGACGAGTGTGTAACAGCGTTCTACTTTGCACAAAGTGCTGATGCTGATAAAGACCCCAACAGCGGAAGCAACTTTAGTGAAATGTTGCTGGTTAATGCAGCACTTCTGACCTCAAGCTGTTCTCTTTTTAAAAGCTGTTTTAAAAGACTGTGCAGTCTGAACAATGTTTCCATTGATTTCAACAGGGATTCTGCATGCACTGTACAACAGAATTTGTCCCTCTGTCATCAGTCAGACTCTGCTGAACGAAAGCTGAGTAAGGGCTGCTGGGTTTCACCGAACCTGTTACACTAATGAGCAGAATCAATGCCTGGTCATCATCACTGACTTCAGGAAAGTTAAGCTAGGGGTGAGTTTGCTCCGCTATATGGGAGTTATAGTATACCATAATATAGACAATTATAGTATGGAGTACTATGCTATAACACAAAACCAGAAAATCTGGATACCTGCTGAGGATCAGAGTACCACTAGTTTACACCTGAGACCTTCTTGGACAGGTTTTCTCCTGCACCAGGAGCTGATGAACACAAGACAGACAGCTATCAGAGATCTACTGTACAGCTCCCTCTTTCAGCAAGCTGGTTTGTGTGTCCCCAAACCCTGAGTAAGCCCTAATTTACACTGGTGATGTATGATCCTTAAAGGACTATATGCCAGCTAAGAATCAGAGAAGCCCTGTGGGCATCCTACCCCCTCTCCCTTCCCCTGGCCTATCTCAAGCACTGAAGTGGGAGAGGGTGATCGTTTGCATGTGAACCAGCATGACCACTGTTATCCCAAGAGGTCCTTTTCATAAGGACAACTGACCAACTGCAAGAAGATTCCAGCTCTTTTATGCTGCCTAAGCACTGCAAAGCAACCAGATCAGAGGTAAGAATCTCACCATACATCTCACCTTATATGCAGGGTCTTCATAAAGTCCTTGTGCACTTTTAAACTTTAATAACTTAGGTTGTAGGTATGATAGAAACAATCTGTAAACAACATTTAAAAGCAAATTTATTAAAGTTTTAGGACAACTAGAGTACACAATGCTAGACTTCAACATAACCACCATCCATCAAGATACAGTGCTCGATCTGATCTTCCAACTCCTTGAGAACGTTTCCAAGTTGCTCTTGAGTTAGTGCACTAATTGCATTGGTGATCCTAGCCCTAAGTTCCACCAAAGAACATGGTTTTGACAAGTAAGCTACACTTTTAACATTTCCCCATAAAAAAGAATTCCTGCAGTGACAGGCCAGGTGAATGAGGTGGCCACGCAATTGGCCCACCTCTGCCTATCCTCTTCTCTGGGAAAACATCATTTAGGAACTGTCGTACATTCAGAGCATAGTGGCACGGAGCTCCATCTTATTTAAGAATAAATTTATTATTACTTATGAAGTCTAACACTGTGTACTCTAGTTGTCCTAAAACTTTAATAAATTTGCTTTTCAATGCCGTTTACAGATTGTTTCCATCGTACCTACAACCTAAGTTATTAAAGTTTAAAAGTGCACAAGGACTTTATGAAGACCCTGTATAAAACTCAATATAGATAGATATTAATGGCTGTAGTTCAAAAGAAGGATAACTACACACTACAGTGTAGTGTCTGTGTGCATGCAGATGTGTGTGTGCGCGCACACACACACACCCACTGTAATATTTAGTTATCTTTCCTTTGAACCACTACAGGAGCTTGAACCATAACTACACCTACCTGCAAACTCCTCTTACCCCCAATTTTACTACTTCAATCTTAGGGATTTTAAGGACTGTGCATATATTTTTGCTTATCAACAATTGCATAAACAACTTTTTGCTTCTTCAGGTAGCTCTAACTCATTCTGTGGAGTCTGGACATATTTATTGTAGATAAATGTTCCAGTGAGTATTCATGTGATTGTCACCTTGGAAGTGCTCAGGATTCCAATGGCCAATGTACTCTATGTACGCTTGGCACCACATCCAGACTGGGGTACAACTAAGAAATCCTGCCTATTAGAGAGTTACTCATGCCAATTGCTTACCTATGCTGTAATAGTCCCTTTAAAAAGTACAGTTGTTAATTATGTGCTGTATATCTTTGATAATCTACAGGCTATGCAGCAGTCTATTTATACAAGGCTCTAATAATTCATCACCAGCATTCTTTATTCACTTCCAGTTGTCCTGCTGACTTTAATGAGAGTTGTGAAAAATCACTTGTAGGTGCATGCTGTAGGTATAGGCATGCCAAATGAGGTGAGCACTTCATAGTCAGAGTGCTTTGCAAAACAGCTTAGTTCAGGCTTTCAATCAAATGAGACATGCTATACCCTCTTACAAAAGACTGATACCACTTCCCACTTCCTGGACAAGTTAAAATCACCCGTAGTGTGAAACTTTCAAAACTGTGAAACAGAATCTTCCACAGGGGCTCTATGTGCCTAGAGAGCTGGTTCCCTGAACAGAAATGAGGGTTTGCCTGCACCATCTCCCAGCTGTCCCAATGCCCAGGTAAGATTAGCACCTGGTTAGAGCAGCTGACTGACACTGAAGCTAAGCAAGACAGAGGTCATGTTGATAGGAAGAAGGGAATATTCTGAAAAGCAGGGTAACATGGTGCTGCCTTAATGGAAGGCCTCTGTCCTCCAGATACATGCTTTCTTCTCATATTTTCAATACTTCTCCCTCACTCCAATACTTCTTCCTCTTTGTATTTTCCCAAGGCCACAACGAAGCTGAGGTATACATAAAAATGCATCGTAAGATATATAGGACGTTCTTGTTTTCTGAAGGTTATTGAGTGCCTATTTGTCACTCCAGGCATCAAAATACCTTTCCAAATCTGGCCCCTGCTTCTTGCACTGAATGCCCTGAAGCCCACATAGTCGAGGCAACCACATGGGGCATAAAGAAGGGCTCCCCTGGCTGACAGTCCCCACCCCTTGCTTTGGGATACAGACCCCATGCTGTAGGTTTTGAGAAGGCAAGGATTTACACAGGATTCACTCCAGCAGTTTTACACATACAAACAGTCACTATCAGCAAATAGCAAGCACCAGCTGCTCCAGACATCTGTTATCCATCACTGATCAGGGCCTCCTTCTACTCAGGCTGTAGCTAATCTTTAGTGATGGAGTAGGCTTACAGGAGCCAGAAGACTGGCTGACTCCTGGGTCTGTCCTAGGCCTTGAGCTCAGCCTCCTGGCCTGCTGTGCTTGTGTACCCCATGCTGCAGCCCGCATTGTCCCTTCTCTAACAGACATCCTATCCTCTGATCAGAGACAGCTAAAGTAGGAGGGAGATTTCTACCCAGTTATCTAGCCAGCTGAGGTCTGTGTAGCAGAAGAGCTAGTTTGTCCTATTTGCCCATGCCCAGCCAAGCAAGGCTCTTATGGCAGGGCTAGCACTTATGTCACTACAGCTGACCTGTGGATTGAAAGCTCCACACTGGGAGAAAAGCAGAATTGCTATGTCTGTTGTGACAGGGACAGCTTTGAGCCACAGTGAAATGAAGACCTACATTCCCACAGGCATATAAGTGCCCAAATAGCTGTGAAGCTCTGGGCCTCAGCAGCTAGCGAGAAGGCCAAGCCCCTTCATTGGAACATGGACATCCATGCATTAATGACTCGCAAATTTGATTATCATAACACATTGGTCGGGGAATGCAGCCACTGATGTAGTGCGTGTAACATGTTGTGGGTGCTATTCCAAATCCGAGGCAGATTGGGGCAGTGAAAGGGGACAACTGTGAGGAAGCTAGCAGCTCCCCTGGGCTCTCTGACTCAGAGCCAGCTGTAGAGAGTTACTCCTGCTCTGGGCAGAGTGGGATGCAAGTGAGGCCTGAGAGCTGCTGCAGCAGCAGCAGCAGCATTACCTGATACAGCATGGGCTTCCTGCATTCCAGCTGCTGCTGCTGTAGCATGGACACCTGTGGGGGGAAGCTAGCATATGTACAGGGGGCAAGTGGGGCATGAGCTCTGGGACCCAATTTGGAGTGGACACCAGACTGGGGCCCCAGAGAACCTGTGCAGGGCAAAGGGGGTTTTGCAAGCAGCATATGGGGACCCCATTCCCCCCAGCTGCAGAAGCCAGAACCCATACCTGCACCACAGCAGCAGCAGCTGGAGTGTGGGGAGCTCAAATCATCAGGTAATGCCAGTGCTGCTGAGGTCAGGCTGTTGAAGTGCTGCTGGTGGGGCACCTGGGAGGGCTGGGCAGGGCAGGGAGCTAAAGGAGGACAGGTAAACTGACCTGTTGCTGACCCAGGGCAGGGGGGAGCAACAGCAGACAAGTTTCCTCTTCCTGCCCCTGCTCCCGGCCAACACCAGACATGGTGGGGGGCAGCCAATGGGGAAGAGGGACAAAGAGAAGCAACTTGCCAGCTGCCTATGCAGTTCCCTGCCCAGCTTGGCACCCTGCAAACTGCTTCTCACAGCTGGTGGTTTTGGGCCATGGGAGGACACTGAGGAGCCAATAAGCAATTCATCCATTACTATAGCCTGTTGACCCAGGTGTGGGAAAGCCCCAAAGCTGCTTCTGCCCACAGTAACTATCTACCTACCAGCTGCTGAGCTCAGCTGGGGACAGCAGCAGTGGCAGGAATGGTGGGTGTTTTCTTCTTTCCTGCCCCTGCTTCCCCTGCACTCTCCAGTGTCCTGCACCAGTCCAGGGGTTCCAGCTGTACTTTGGCCTCTATCCTATGATGGTCTGAAGGGCAGCACTGGTAGTATCTGCCACACCCCTGCTTTCTGAACCCTGGATCCTCCCTTGGAAACAAGGCTCTTTCTAGATCTTGAAAACTTTCTCACCCCATCCTGCAATAGCTGCATTCATCTGGAACAACATGACCAAGTACCAGCATGAACCTTGAAAGAGCTGTCTCTGTGGCTTTTCTGTTCACTAAGAGACCAGCAGAATTCTCCTTCTCAGATGTAAGTGTACATTCCAGCTCTTCCCCAAAATGCTGGGGGAAAGGAGTTGGAGAAATGTTACTAAATCAGTAAATAATTCTGTCGGCACTGGTGGTGAAGTTCCTCTAACAGCATGTTGGTGGAGAGAACTGTTACTTGCTGACTTGTTATTTTTCTGACAGCTATTCTGATATTGGGACAGAGGCTCAGCTGATGTACATAGGTGGAGCCCCCTGGGACATTCGGGCATCCATTTACATACCAAGTGATACGATGCATAATCTAGTGCTGAGTGTGTAATATATGGAGAGATGTCGCAGTACTGCCAGTAGCAAGTGGTCAAAAATTATGAGTCAGCCTCCCCCTGCAAAATCATGAGATTGGCATACAAATGAAGCACTTTCAAAAATACAGGCTAGGCTTGTTCTATTTGCCTTCTGGCTTTCAAACGATCAGTGTGTACAGGGGTCATGTTTTCAAGCTTCTCCTTCTAACCCCAAGGTCAGCAGCTTTTTTTTTTTTTTTTTTTTTTTTTATAAATGGAATTCACAGGACCTCACTCGACTGCAGTGGCCAGGTCTCTCAGATATTATTGAGAAACTCATGGACAGGAGTTGGGAAAACTGATAGCAAATTTTCCATTCTCTGGGCCCAATTCCCCATTGCTCTGCACTTTGTGCAGCTGTTTGCACTGGTAAAAACAAGTTTTTTGAGTGTCCTACATCCATGCTGCACTTGCTTTGTGCTGGTACAAGTGACTCCACAAAGCATCAAGCAATGGAGAATCCAGCCACCTTGTCTTCTGATAAGACAAAGGAATTTAGTTTTAGTTTATTTTGAATGTATAAGCTTTCTGGGTGAAATACCTACTCACTGATGTTGGTATTTATTCTCCTGGGCAAAGACCTTGCCTTTCATGTTTTGCAGATTATAATTCATTCTTTAGGGCCAACTCAAACCTTGAGTATGCTCTAAAGTCTCACCTGGATAGCAAGTGCTAAATCCTGCTTGCCTTCTATATTCAAGTAGTCTCCATGAGCCTTATTCTGCAACCCTTACTCACAGTGAGTAGCATTTACTCATGCAGGTGGTTTCCAAAAGACATGAACAGGATTTGATCCTGAGTTATTTGGGACTTTTCCCTCCTGGTCTGTTGCACTGTGAAATCTTTGAGCATTTAAACATCAACAGTTCCTACAAGTGTGACAAGCTGAGACTTGACATGACTATTATTTTACGACCCAACAATGGTTTTACACTCAATTACATTTATGGTTTCTGTGACTCATCTAAACATTTATGGATTTGTCACTAGTAAAAAGTACCATAAGCAAAGTAAAAAGTATCATAAGCGAACACTTTGCTGCAGCAAGATACTGTCTAACAGAGGTAACAGGGAGAGTCATTTTCTGTGGTGGCCAGAGCTATATTTGAGCTGTTAGGCAATGTCAGTTTTTGCATGCTACATTCCTTGGCTAATAGCCAATGTTATGTGTAATACTTTAGCCACACTGTTGTTACTTAATCCTTTCCTAATCTGCAATTTGCGCAAGAGGAGTAAAATCTAAGCAAAGCCACTGAGAACATCTCCACTAATAATTTATCAAACTCAACTTTGGTTGTTGGCAAGGGACAGTAGCTAGTGAAGGACAATATTTTCCCCACAATAGAGCTGTATAATAAACAAACAGGAGGTGCTGATTCATGATGCATTTATTTTCTGTCACCCACCCTCTGTGTCACCCTGGTATTTCTTAGAATGATAAGTCTGCATATGAGCTCACACCACACCACCAAAGTATAGTTTCATCTCTTTCCGCAACTTACGCACTAATTAGCCACAATTAATAATGGGAGCTGTGTGCAGAAATCCACACCCAGTATTACGAGACTAAATCCTTGCTGTACGACTAGCACATTAATCATCTGCATTTCAGTGCGAGAAGACGCAATCTGTGTGCCCCTGTACATAATCATGCAAGATACCATTCTGTATGCCAGCATTGCTGGAGAAGACAGCTCTCTTCCATCCCCCGCAACCCATAACCTTAGTGCAAAGAAAAGCATTGCCTCTCGCTCTTCGGATTTTATTTATTTTGGTCCTCTGTCCACTGCCTGCTGTTGTTAGAAACATGATTGCTTCATACAGTTATGTTAATGTTTGTATTTGACAGATGTAATTGATACTTCTGCTGCTACAGCTTCAAAGCCAAATTAGGAAGCAAAGTGCTGCACATCAGTTTGTTTATCTGGTAAATACTGTAAATAAGCACATACAGTGCAGAGCAACTATGGAGTTTTCTTTGAAGCATTTTCTAGGTGGCTGGTTTCATCATTATTTCTTGCTACAAACTAATGGCTTCAAGGATTGTAATTTTGTGGTGAAACTGTAATCCAGGCTGAAACATGACAGAAGGATTTCACTCTAAAGACAAATATTTGATGAGCTATAGAAGTCATATAAAGAAAAATATTGCAGATTTTACAGCATTTTTAATCACCAATAGTTCAAAGAGAGACTTAATTTAACAGAGGAATTTGGCAGTAGATGAGTTTGGAACATGGCTTTATGCACACTGGATAAACAGAGCAGACTTTAAAGAGTTAATGCATTTTATAAAAGTGTCCTTTATGAAGAAAATGTTTGAAAATGATTTGCATAACAGGCTTGTACAGAATGGTATATATGCAATACCATGCTAAACATTTTTTTTCTTTGCAATGGAAAAATAAAAGAGCATGATTTTTTTTTTTTTACAAATCCACTTTTGCATAAAATATAATCTGACTGGAGACCCCGCAGAACAGATTTAACACTGACTGAATAATGAGGGTTTTTAAAATTGTTCCTCTGTTCTTGACTCAATCCATGAAAGCAGAACTACAGAAAAAGCACATTAAACAACTTTACAACTTAAACATGCAGAATGAATTTTAAGCTTGTACATCTCTGTATAACAACCCCACTCTTCAGTTGCTAACACAACTGTGCAAAAGTGTTTTAAACCAAGATTAGGACTCTCATGAAATCAACTCACTTAAAAAAAATGAAATTGTATTAAACTTGTCCAAGTGTATCTACATATAGCATGAGAAATATCACCTGCCTCTTCACTTACTCAGGAACAGGTGGCTGGGCTAAGAAGTTTTAACCTTAACTCTGAGTTTGCAGTCCTTTCCCCATGTTAGCCAAAGGATTAAGCTGATTCTCTTTGCTGTTACAGAAAAAAAGCGCAAAACATGTTGTCATGAGGCCCAAAATAAAAACTCAGTACCACTTTAGAACTCAAAAAGTAATCTTAAAAATAATAATCTAATAAACTAAAAAAACCCCAGCCTTCAAATTCCCAGGGGTGATGGGAACATTGCTTTGGGTTCCAGTTGCATGGAGCACTAAACAACCACAATTTCACATGTACACAGTGGATAGTCAATGAAAACTGAACACTGTCTGCATCTCAGAGGAGCCTCATGATCCTGTAGGTTCAGGACCAAAGCAATGACAAGTCAAGAAAAATAATCTTGCCCCACAAGGTCACCAAACCCCCACAAAAACAAAAGCTACATCTTGCATAAATAAAAGTTCTCACACTCACCACAACAGTTTTAGTCACCTACTGGGTCTTTCAACATGTCCTGAAACTTCTTGCTCTGAAACTGTGAGGTTTCCAAGTCATACCAATTTATTTGAATTTCTGAATGGATGTTGCATTACAATCCCTAAAACGCCACAAAGAGGTGTTTCCAGATACCTCCACCATGTGTGCTTATTTTAATTGCATTGCAGTATAATAAATGGCCAGACTTTAGCTTAATAAGGCAATTTAATTTTAGGCAAAAATTAGGTCCAAAGGCTTTCAAGCATTTACCAAAGCACAAGTCTCCAGCAAGCATTTGATAAAGGTGCATCAGGGCTTTTGTCCAAGATATAACTCATGGTAGGGTTGTAGGTAATTTAATCAGACTACCTAGGTAGTCTGTGCATACACATACACATACACAACTCCAACAAAAATAACTTCAGTTAAGTAACTTGAGAATTTTGGTGTGACGTACGCTCACAAGGAAAATATGCTTACCACGTGCAAAACCAGTTTCTCAGAATGGAGAGCGAAGGTGCAATTAAGGTTAAGAGAAATTCTCCTGCATCGACCAATTACCTACAAACCTTTTCTTCAATTCCCCCTCAAAAAAAAAATCAGTAAAAGCTACTGCAGTTTGACACAGGCAGAGTGCCTCTAACAGAAGCATGAGCTTCAGTGAACATATTTAAATTGCAAGCACAAAGTTAAATACGAGGCAAGTTATAAATAAAAATCAAGATCCCTTTCTTCCTTTCCCCTTTATCATGATGACCTCACCATTCCTGGGTGGGTTATAAGGATAGCTCTTTCCCCCCAGGAAGGTACATTCTATATCCTTGATACAGTTACTATTTATATTCCTCCTCTTCAAGTCAACCAAGAAAAGCAACTCTCTATATTTTTATTTCCTGTTAATAGGAGCACAAGACATTTTCTGCATTGCCAGTAGGGAACAGAAATAATGACTCCTGGCTTTGATTCATAACTGAATTGCTGTCCCCTTGGGCATGTTGATAAAACGCACATTCTAAAAGCAGCCTCCGTTCTGGACTGCTCTGTTTTAGGCTATGAGGATCCAATTTTCCATTGCCTTGCACATTGTGTAGCCATGTCCACAGGTGCAGAATGACAGCATTCTGATGGGGTAGCATTTACACCCAGTGTGCACAAATATACATGAACAAACACATTGCACGGCAATGGGAATTTGGGTCCTTATTTCCAAGACTGAATATCCAAAACCTGACAGAGTCAAAATTTGCACCTGCTATTGCAAATTGGAAACTTAATCTTTTGCCTCAGTTTCCCCCATTAACAAAAATGGATGCACTTCATAGGGCTTTGGTGAGATTTAATGAATTACTAACCCCTGCTCCCCCTTTCTTCAAGACCCTAGGTGAAAGGAACTAGAAGGCATACCTTGTAGTCCTTATTCAGCTCTCCTTGAAGTTTACAGAAATGTTAAGTGAGGACTGCAGGGTCTGGTGCCAAGCAAACAGCATCATCTCCTGTATGACCAAACAGGCACAAGCAGCATAGGTTAAATATGCATCTTTGAGATCAAAACATGTTTAAAATCAGATCTATATTAGCAACAAAAAACAGGGAAACTGAACCTGCAGATAGCAAATAAATAAATAAAAAATTGAAAACATGCATTTATGAAACCAGGTTTATTAAAACTTGCCAACAAGTCAGACTTTAACATCCAGGTTTCCACATATATACATATTTACAGGTTGGAGATAGTGTTTTTACCTTTTGTGGCAGACTTGGCTACCCATATATACACAATTTACTTTTATTAAGGTTTAAAACTGTATCACAGATACAAAATGTCAAGCAATCATGAGAGCTTTAGTGCAACAGAGGTACTTTGCCCTTCTCTAATGCTCATGATTCTGTCAAGTTAGTATTGCCAACAATAATTCACATTAAACTGATCTTTGACACCTCTGTTATTAGGACATACAAAGTACAGCCAAAAAACCCCCCAAAACAGTAAGGTATGTACAAAGTACACAGTACATGAGGTATACATGGCATTCTCACAATGCATGGTGGTACTGTAGCTTGCCGTGGGTTAGCCCTTTCAAACTGCATTGTTACTGTGCAGTGTCGTTGATGTACAGCAGTCATTCGCCTATTCAACTCATTTGCTTTGAGAACCTTTTATACATCATATTTCAACCACGTACTTAAATGCAAATTAGTATTTCTGTACATAATCAACTAGGTACACATGTGAAACAAAGCAGAAATCTTAGGCAGACCTGGATCTACTTATCCCCAACCCAGGAAGCTAATGATTTTGATGAATTCATTATCCACGTACATCTGAAATATTACCAGTCATCATGCAAAAAAACAACAAAAACACCCCACAAAACAACTGTAGCCAGAGGCAGACTGAATGGTCATTGGCGATACTTGGGGATTCTTTTAAATTAACCCTGCTTTTGTACAGGATTTTAAACCCAGGAGATACAAAGACTTGAAGAACTGAGCCCACACAGTAAACAAAAGTGTTTACGTTTGGTGTCTGAGATATTTCTTATCTTTGATTTCCCAGATGAGGTGCCACAACTTGGACAAATGTCTTGGTACACAGCTATGTAATGGGCATCCTCAGAATTAAAAAGGGCTTTGACTACGTGAAAAGTACATCCAGGGTAGACAATTTCACAGGATATGCATGGTTAAGCTTAAATGCATTAAAAATTATTTTAATGTTCCGGAAGATGATATTACATGATATAATCATGTATTTCCTTCTCCTCAAAGGGACGCTGGGTTAGCCTGCCCAATGCAAGAGTATTAATATGCATTTCTTTTATGGATTAATAGCTTCAACTATCTGCTGCTAGTAGGTTCTACTTGACAACTGAGCAGGTAGCTGGACTTGGTAGATTAAGACTCCTCCTGCCATTAAAGTGCACTTACAGCCAGAAAATTAGTCTATAAAATAGGCATCATGGTGTCCCACCATGGTTCCCCTTTTACTGATTTTCATGTCAGATTTACTCAGTTTATGAGACCATGAAGTCTTTCTGCCTCCCCTCAGTTGTTTCACTGTCAAGACTGTATACTCCACTTCACCGCTGTGGAGTAAAGGAGGGAACCAAGCTGCTCATTTTCTGTCTCTTACATCAGGAGCAACAAGACTGCAGTCAAATTTCAGCTGGCGAGTTTCTCATTGATGGAGATCATATGATGTACGAGGCAGAACAGAGACCAGCTGGCTTTTCCACAGCTGCATTGTCTCTGCAGTACAACCAGTAACTACTTGCCGTCCAAATAAGTAGATACGATTCCTTACAGACACAGGGAGCACATCCAGTGAGCACTTGCCATTTCTGTTTTTTGTTGGGGTGTTGCTTTTTGTTTTTTGTGTGTGGTTTTTTAAACAGTCACTTTTCTGACCATAATGGCACTTTCAGCATGCTGTGCATCAGTAACATGGAAAAAATGAAACCCTGAAAAGATGCCATGAGTGAGAATGGTGAGGTTTTTGAGGCTTTTGAGACTAACAGAAGAAGGAACTCATATCATCGCTGTCTCCATGAAATTCTGGAACAATTTGATCAGAACTTCCTATATCCTGGTCAGCGTATCCAGGTTCCAAAACAGCTTCAAACCAAGGATGAAGCAAGATCTCTGGAGCTGTGAGTCTTTCAGATGGTTCCCGTCTCAGTAGGCTGCGGATGAGGCATCTGGCTTTGGGAGAGACATAGTCAGGAATACAGAACTGTCCACGGCGGATTTTAGAAAAGAGAGTGCTGGGATCTGAGTCATGGAAGGGATAGCGTCCTACGAGGAGGGTATACAGCATTACTCCTAAACTCCAAACATCAGCTGATTTTCCAGAGTAGGTCCCTGTGGTGTTTAAGATCTCAGGGCTGACATATGCTGGACAACCATGTTTATCTGACAGAGCATCATCTTCCCCTTTGATTATGTGAGTGTCTTCTAGGCTTTCAAGTCTCAGTTGAGTCCTGAGGAATGAAGAAATGGAATGTATAGGTTAAACAACTGTTTTAATAAGCAGCATAGAGCTAGTTTAATAAAATGAGGCTACTATTACAGTCAGCTGCATGACCAAAAAGAGAGGAAGCCAGTTGTGAATGCTGAACAGAGGACCTCATATGGCTACCCCAAGCCTGATCCAAATGTAATAAAAAGTACACCAATGGGTATTCAGGTTAGCAAGCTATGGTAAACATTACCAGCTATAGGGAAATGTTAATGCAATACATTTCTACAACTATAGCATTATTGCAGTTAATGAAATATAGGCTACTGATGTATACCAAGTTTTCTTCGGCATAGGCTGAACTATAACTATGATAGCTAATTTACTACAATGTTACGTATGTATTACTATGTCCAGCTCTAACTTTGTGCACACTCTGTAAGACTTCATGATTTTAAAACTCAAAGTCCAGATCCCATTTACATATGTAATGGTAATTAATCCTCCTGTCTGTTTATACATCTTTCCTAGATAGCACCATTAATACATTCAGGGAAAAATCTTTCCTGCAAGTGCAGGCTCATCCTAGAGCTCTATACTGATTACGTTAAATAGGAAGATTTTGCATTAGTTGAAGAGTAAAGTGATGGCCCTTTGAGGGCTCTGTCCTGCCTTCCAGCTTACTGGTGTGTAAATATGTTAACTGCAGTGTGTCCTCAATGTGACCTCCTGTTGTAATGTAAAATACCCATTGGTTCTGTAAACGGAAAATATGACTCAACCTATATTGTTGGCCTTTGATTGGCTGCTGTAGCACTAAAAGTCTGCACCTGTGCTTGTTAGACTAACAGAGTCTGCCTTGCATTGCTTAACCCTCTTGTTGCCAAATGTGACGCATATGACATTAGCCTGTGCAACGAGTATTTCCAAATTAGCAAGACTATGTGCAATCTAACATTTCAGCAAGTGTTTCATCTGATTATGGGCGGGAAAAGCTGAAACAGTTTCCTTCAAGGGAATTACTGTTTTGAAGGCATACAAGCATTTTTTCTTTCTTTACTTTTCCAATTTACTTCTCTTTTTTTAAAGCTAGTGATCAAGTACCTGTCACCTTTTATACAATAATGAACTAAAACACAAAAAAGTACTAAACAAGCCAATTTTTAAATTAATGGTCTTTTGATATATTAATACTGCCCTTAGTATAAAAGTGAAATTTTTAAGTGTTCTTTCCATTATTAATGTTGCTTGCTTACAACAAACTTTACGAGGTAAATAAAGCAGTCCTTTTCAGCTAAGGTGACTAACTCTCTCCATCTCTTCAGCTTTGTTTACAGTGAATAGCAATACCAGAGCAGCGAGCACTGCAGAAGGACATTTGTCCAAACTTTATCCCTCCCTCCCACCTGTGTTAAAAGAGAAGTATTTCCACTGACTTAGGTTCTGTAAATCTCGTTTTTACACATCTGCGTTTTGGGCTGAACATGACCATTCACAGTCTTCTCTCCCTATAACCATTTCAAATAGCCCATGTCGCATTTTTGTATTTTCAGTGTCAAATGTACATTTCCTCTAGAACAACTCCCAGGCAATCTTCACTACGTTTGAGCCCGTGATTCACACAGTCTCATCAACTTTAGTACAACTTTAGGGCTTTGCACAGGGACATAAGTCAACCTACAGAGGCCCAGGAATAGCACCGAGATCTGAATGATACATTCCTGCCCTGCTTCAAAAACAGAAGTGTTTCCTTTTGTTGCATAACACTTTAACCCCTCTCAATTTTTGCTTGTGTCTTTTATTCATTTCACTTTGATTGATTCTCATGAAAAACCTAATTTCAACACTCAATACCAAACCAAGCTCAAAGTCATCTTTTTGCATGCCAAAGTGCCCCCCGTCTCCAACTTCCCCCTGCTGAGCTGCTGCCGAATTGGACAGAAACCTGCCCCAGTAAACACACTGGGAAGCGCTAAGTAAAAATAAATACGTACGTATCAGAGCTGTGACACATGGTGGGTACATAAAGAAATACTGTGCACAACACATGTATTGTAAGGCAAGAGCTGGTATATCATCCTATTTCCACTTCCTTACAGCATTTGCCTCAAACACGGTTGTTTTAATTCTAGCCCTCCCTGACATTTTTACAAAAATCCTCATTAATTTGGACAGATTCCACAACCCAAAAAGGGCTCTTTCCCCCCAGCCCTCCTCAAAGGCAGACCTGAAATCACATCTCACCTTTCCTCGTTAGAAAAGACAAATTTCCTGAGCTTGAGGTCACCTAGCACGATGGCCGACTGATGGCAGTGAGCTACAGCGGAGACGATCTGCTTGAAGAGCCTGGCAGCTTCCTCTTCTCGCAGCCGTTTGCAGCTTCTCACATAGGAGTGCATGTCCCCAAAGTCTTTCTCAAAGAAGACGTAGGCCTTGGTCTCCCCCAAAATCACGTCGACTATGCCAGTGATATTCCTATGCGATGGCAGCTGGATATAAGGTCGGATCTTGTCCTGGTAGTGTTTGAGAGGGAACACCTGTAAAGATGAGTAAAAAAGGACACTCTCCATTAGCCGGGGTGCTGAAGCCAGCTTCCCTTATAGCACCTTCCTATGGATAACGCAGCGGGGACAGGAAGAAACGTCCCGGCCCCCCACACCAGCCACGCGAATGGGATGCATTCAAATCCTGCCGATGCGATAAACCCAAAACGTCCCCAACGGCTTTGTGGTCAGCTTTGCCCAGGGGTGCCTGCATTGGGACCGAGCAAGCTGAGGGCTCGCAGGGGCGGGCGGGCGGGCGGGGGCCGAGGACGGGGCGGTGTGACAGCGCTCTGGGGTTACTCACATCCTAGCCCTGCCTGGAAACACGGACGCACAAGGCCCTCACGAGCCGGCAGGGCAACACCCGCACTGACAACCCCCCCACCCCAGGTCTCCTCAAGCCCCATCCCAAAAAGGGCTGGGTGCGCGCCGGGCAGCAGGTGGCAGCAGCCGCCCGAGCCCGGGGAACGGGGTTCACACGTGAGGGGAAACTTCGCAGCGGCGGAGAGGGGGGGTGTAGAACGTTGGGGGGGGGGATGGAACGCGGGGACCAACGGCCGCGCCAACGGCCGCCTGCGGGAGAAGGAGGGAGAGGGCCCGGCCCGACCCACCTTGCAGCGCAGCTCGCGGCCGGCGTGGATGTGCAGCGCCCGCGACGCGTGGTCCCGGCCGGGCAGCGGCAGCAGCAGGTATCCGGCCAGCAGGCAGGGCCCGGGGCCGGGGTCGGGGCCGGAGCCGGATCCGGAGCCGGGCGGGCAGGGCGAGCCGGGCGCGCTGAGGCAGTCCGGGGCGGCGGCGGCGGGGAGGGGGTCCGGGCCGAGCCGCGGGCACTTGGGCGCGTCGTCGGGCGGCGGCGGCGGGGGGCGCTTGGCCGGGGCGAGGCGGCAGCGGGCGGCCGGCGGCAGGAGCGGCCCGGGGCGGCGCATGGGGACGGCGGCGGCGGCGGCGGCGGCGGCTCCGAGCGGCCCGGCGGGGAGCGGCGAGTGCGGCCGCCGCCTGCGCCTCCTGCCGCCGAGACTCGCCGGGGCCGGGCCGGCCTGGCCCCGCCCCGGCCTCGGCCCCGCCCCCCAGACGTGGCCCCGCCCCCCGACACCCGCCCCGGAGCGGGAGGCGGAAAGTGGAACAGCGGGAGCAGAAAGCAGAGCGGCAAGAAGAGTAACAGCGGATGGGGCAGAGAGGATGCGACACAGGCGGCCGAGCAGCAGAGGATGAGCGTGGGCTGGGAGCAGAAAGCGGAGCAGTAGATCGGGCGTGGGCAGGAGCAGATGAGGAAGGGAGCAGAAAGCAGAGCAGCGAACGGGGCGGGAAGCAGAGTGGCAGATGAGGCAGGGAGCGCGGAGTAGGGAACAGAAAGCAGAACAGCAGATCGGACAGGCAGCGCAGGGCAGGGAGTAGGAAACGGAGCCGCAGATCAGGTACAGGAGTTCAAGTAGCAGCAGGGAGACGACAGGGCTCCATGACAGCGCACCTCCCAAAACCGCTGCCCCCCCCTGCCCGGGCATCGCAGAGAGCGGCTGGCGGGACCGCACCGAGTCGGCTGCCTGGGCGACCCTCCCTCACGGTTGTGTCTTGCCTGCACCCAGGCATTTAAGCTGGTGGCCATTTCCTCCTCACGGCAGCACGTGCAGCGGGGGCTGGCAGTGCCACTGCACTTCCCCCGCCGTGGCGTTACATGCCGCTCTCATTTTCTAGTCACGGTTCTGAGCACAGCCACACGTTGGGTTAGCACTGGCTCGTTTTTGATACAAGCTGAGACCTGGCCTTCCATTTTTACAGGTGCAGTTCTTCCTTACAGACATTATGCTTGCAGCAGGAATTTGCAGGTGCCACATTAAAGTACTTATTCCTTTTAGTACCTGACTTGCGAGTGCAAGTCTGGAAGTTTGAGGTGGAAATGCGCCAGTCGTAACTGAACCAGCACGTGAGAAAATGCAGCGTCTCTAAAAGTGACTGCAATGTTTCATTCTTCAGCAGTGTATGCAGCTGGGAAATGTTGCCAGAAATGTCAAATGCCTGTGCCTTATGAGCCAGCATAATCAAGTCCTTAAGTTTCTAGGCTTCTCCAACCTTGGAAAGTACATCTGTGGATTTGGGGGCCTGGGATGGAGACCTTGTCATCTCCAAGTCCTTGGTCACTTAGGATTGGGAGAGGGGACCTGCAAGATGGTGTTCGATAGATGGTCTTGGAAAAAAGCTTTCCAGACACAAAAATGGTTCTTGGAGAAAGCAAAGAACCCTGGGCCCCGATCCCCACGTCACTGCTCAGTGTCTGATGAAGTGAGCTTCAGCTCATAAAAACGTGTGCTACACCTCCCCACGCCTCCCCCACCGCGGTTAGTCTATAAAATGCAAGTCTACCCTGCCTTATTCCTGATCTCTATGACCGAAGGCTAAATCCACATATGGTTTTAAGGACTGCGAGGCACAGTATCACAGTACTATGATTCCACCCAGCCACGTCTCCTGCCACTTGGGATTCTCAGCTGAAACCGTTTGTGGTGTTAGGTGCTTCAGCTGGGTCAGGCCTTTCACACCCCAGGAAGCCTCCCCCCCTCCCATTTATTGTATGGCTAGAGCACTCAGCAGAGGGACAAGAAACACAGATCCTGCTCCTCCTGCTGTGGTGTCAGGATTTGAAGCCACAGCTCCCACGAGAGCTTGCAGGGACTCTAGCGGGGAGTGCTCTAATTGTTTCTGGCTGAAGTTGTTCCACTTTGTAATATTTATTACTTAAATATTCTTTGGGCCAGGAAGAGCGTAATAGTCTCATGATTTTAAGCCTTCAGCTGGGAGACTAGGATTCCAGTCTCCACTTCAATTAAACATAGGTGCCTGAAGCAGTTTTAAGAGCAGAATCTGGGTACTTTCAGAGTTAGGCAGCAGCTGGGTGAATATTTTTAAGCTCCCAGTGGTGCCTAATGTGGCAGCAAGGACTGACGTGCCTGTGTGGGTGTAGCATTGTGTGTTTGTCTATCACAGACATAATTATATAGTACAGGGGAAATATTTCAATGTTGGTGGATTTGGTTTGTGCTACCCTGAAGCCCAGCAATGGAAGGCAACCTGAACCAAGGGCTGCAGAACGAAAGAAAAACCCTGGCATGGCCAGACCATGGCCAGACATCCTAAAAAGTTGAAACTCCCCAAACCTGTTATAATGATTTAAAAAAAAAATCAAGCAATTTCTCTAAAATGGACCAATGCACACATCTAAGTTTTTGCTCAGGTTGAAAGTATGGAGCACAAGAAACAGGTAGCACACACACATACATCTACATCCCCTCACATAAACCCCCAGTAGAAACCACTGGCATGTGACATGTATCACCAAGAATGCAGATCTGTACAGACGGTGGTTGGAGAACTGGAACTTTTTCCTTCCTACACTCAACCTTTTTCTCCTTTTGGCTGTTCCACCTGGCCTCTTATTTTTCCTAATTGCTTCTGTTCTTTCTTTTCCCCCAACTATTTGCCTCAACAATGGGAGAATTATTTATTTACTTTTAATAAGGAGGCTACAGATGTGCACTATGGAGATTTTTGTGCCTGGCTGTGATGGTAGAAAAAGCTAATTCAGATAGCGAGTGGCTAGTGCTTACAGGTACACGGTAATACATTTCTCCTCACTTGCACTTCCAAACCACTATTAAGTATTAGTGTTTCTTCTCCCTGCTATTCCCTGTTTGCAAATACTCATGAAAACCAGTTAGTATTGCTTATGTTAATGTTTACAGAATTTACATTTACAATATTCATATGTGAGTACCTGGGATTTTGTGTATGATGAGGACTATTCACTGGATTATTCTTTTTAAAGAGTTTCAGTGTTTCTGTCACGTCATGGAAACTACACCTTACAAAGTAATGCTACAAACAGATGTTGCATTTGTCCCAGGATAAGCTATTTTAACCTGGGGCTATGTGCAGTCATTCAGGTGTCCATGCTCATTGTCCCAGGATAAATCCTAAAAATGTGCATGGGACAAGAAACATTAACAGTTTATACTGGGACATCACAAAATGCATTTAAATGGTTATCCTGGGATTGCATCATTGAATCAAAGGCTGAAAAGTGGCAGTGCATTCAGCTGCTTACTAAAACCTGACTGGAAGTGAGATGTGTGTGCATGCCAATCTTGGGATATATCTGTTCTAGGACAAACACAGGCACAACTTGCCCAGAGGCAAATGCAATGTATCTTCCTACCCCAAGTGACCAGTTGCACCCTGTGAATAGCAAATACCCAAACTGAACAGCTTGCAAACCACATGCAGGCTGAAAATTGTGGCTGTAAATTATTAATAAATAGATTTTCCGAATAGGATTAGTTCACAAATTATTTGCAAATGAAAAAAGGAGCAACATATGTTCTCATCAGAGAGTTTAGCCAGCTGTAGTTTTGACAGAATTCTTCAGCAGGAAGAAAAATCTAAATGTGCTATTTACACATATGCAAATTTTTTGTAATCTAGTGGGGAGGTTTGGATAGCAAAACAATGTGCCTATCATCTGCTAGGCTGTTTGTTCAATTAGTGTAATATTTTAGATTTTTACTGAGCTTGGTCTATTTAAACAGAATGATGCAGAAGAACTAGCTAAGGTCTCTTCTGTCTCATAAATCTCTATGAGTCTAAGAATGCAGGTATTTTTTGAGGTTCTTAATAGATAACCACACTGCAGAATGATACATGCCTTCAGCTACTTTCAGTGTATTTTAAGAAACACATGAAACTGCTAGATGATTCATAGCATAGCAGTCCCATTAATGCATTTGAACATAAAAAGCATATGTCAAAGAAGGGTTTTCCCAGGGGCTCGATTTTCCCTTTTTACAGGAATATGTTTCTATTAAAGGGCTTTGGATTGTTTATAAGCAATGCACCTTCTCTTTCAAAACATGCTAGTTTATTTTCACTATTTTCTGGATGAAATATGCCTATCTGACAATCAGATTTTTTTTCTAATTCTTGGCCCTATCCAGATTTCATTTGGTTTGTAGGATTTTGCTTCAGGAGAGAGAGAGAGAACTTTCTGTATCGGCAACGATGTAATGAAATATGGTATTTTTGGCAGGGAGGGTCAATATGCATATGAACATTTTACACATGAGCAATAACTTTAATCCATCCAGTGGTATATGTTGACATATATACTGGTCATTTTAGATGCTAGTCAGGCAGTCAAAGGCACACCTATTTATGTTAATGTTTGCAGAATTTACATTTACCGCATTCACATGTGAACATGTGGGATTTTGTGTATGATGATGATGATGAGGAGGAGGACTATTCACCGTGGGTCACTCTTTTTGAAGAGTTTCAGTTTTTCTATCAGGTCATGGAAACTATAGCTTGCACAAGAGGTGTGAGTACAAGAGGTAAGTTAAAGATTTTAACCAACAGCTAAGGCATGCTCATGCCTTTGGCCCCAATCCTGGAAAGCAGTTCAGTCAGAACTGTACAGAGCAGCACTGAGCTCTATAATTCTGTTAAGGAGAGAGACTTTATTGAGCACCCATTTGATTTGATTACTAGAACTCTTCTCCTTCCTCTCTCCTACTCCCCTTTATTGCTTCTTGTGACCTGCATTTGCACAGATCAGTCCTTAGTCTTGCAAACAGCCCATACCAGCAAATGCAATTGCATCAGAATTAAACCTTAGACTTGCAAGGACTTATGCCTGTGGGCAAGACCCAGGCAGACACCCTTGGCCACCTAAAAAGGTACTTAGATGCCTAATTCCAAAATTGTTTCAAGGAACACCTGTTCAGTAGCTAGCTAACCTTGGAGGTACCTACATTCGTTCAGCAACCTGACATAAGCTTCAGGCTATGCACATGCCTGTCCCAGTCAGAGCAGGCAGGTGCCACTTCCTCCTAAACCTCTTGAGGTGTATTAGGTGTCTTTAAAGCACACTCAACACACACCAGCAACAGTGAGTTCATCAGAAAACCCAGCATGCACAGCAAGTGATGGCGGTACCCAGCTTTTGGACAGTAGCATACTGCTTATAGTACTGACCTAGGACATGAGAAACCTGGTACACAGGCCTTCTTCAGCCAGAGGGGAGTTAAAACCGCATCTCCCACATTTCAAGAGAGTTCTTACCACCAGGCTATAAGACTGTTGGGATACGGATGCCCTCTATGCCTCTTATTGAAGCTGGGGCTGTGGGGAAGCCAAAAGTTAGAGTTAAGGGGCTAGGAGAACAAATAAGAAAGAATATTCAGCCCCCCTCTACAGAAATGAAATGGACAAATTGGAGAAAGTCCAGTGGAGGGCAACAAAAATGGTTAGGGGGCTGGGACACATGACTTCTGAGGAGATGATATGGGGACTGGGCTTATTTAGTCTAGACAAAAGAAGACTTAGGGGGGGTTTAATAGCAGCCTTCAACTAGCTGAAGGGGGGTTCCAAAGAGAATGAAGCTGGACTCAGTGGTGGCAGAGGACAGAACAAGGAATGATGGTCTGAAGTTGCAGCAAGGAAAGTTTAGGTTAGACATTAGGAAAAACTCTCATGAGAAGGGTAGTTAAACACTGGAACAGGTTACTCAGAGTGGGTGTGGAATCTCCATCCTTGGGGGTTTTTAAGAGCCGGTTAGACAAAGCGTTGGCTGGGATGATTTAGTTGGGGCTGGTCTTGCTTTGAGCAGGGAGTTGGAGTAGGTGACCTCCTGAGATCCCTTCGAATTCTGATGTTCCATGATGCTATGTAGCCTGGAGGTTCTCAGAATAGTCCTTAAGAAGAGCCTAAGACAGGAACAGCTTAGTGACAGCTCGCTGAGCAGGACTGTATTTTCCCGGTGGGGTATACAGAGCGGTGACATAAGAAACATCTCTTTGCTGTGGTATTCTGAGCAATGAGATGACTCAGGCACATGTAGGGTGAAGAAGCAGAACTCTAGCAAACAGATTCTGATTTTTTTAAAGGAGGGTACATGACTGACTGACTAAAAATCTGTCAGGCAGTATCTAAAAGCAGTCATAAAACCAGAAATAAAAGCAGCATTCCCAGAAATCTGTTGGCCCTGAAGTCTGCAATAATTTGCAAGTGCTCCTATGTCACATGTTGTTCTTCACACATCATTCATTTGAATTCTTCTCATGCTTAGTCATTTGAACAGACCCCTGCTGTCAGGCTCACAAGCTACCACCGAAGTCCACTGCTAGGCAAGAGGTACCATCACCCGCTGCTACTGCTGAGAAGCACATTGCTAGGCTGGTTCATTAAACAGTGAACACTGACACACCTTTTCATGCTTTCTTAACCCCCAGCTTGGTGTAATCTGCAAACTTGCTGAGGGTGCACTCCATCCCATTTTCCAGGTTGTTGTCATAACTCCTTTTCTATAGGTTAAACTGATACAAAGGAACTACAAGTTCTGTACCCCCTCTGCACACCTACACAGCAAGCCATCAGGATAGCTGGGAGCATTTGGGGATAGGTCAGATGAGTGGCTTTTGTGGTCCTTAGTGCCCCTCTGTTCCTCTATTGTAGAGTGGGCAGGGGCAAAATATGAAGATATTCCAGGACTGCTGCAGTTGGCAGCAGAGGCTAAATTGGTCCCAAATAGGCCAGTGATGAATTTAACTCCAACTGCATCTATGACAACTCCCAATCAATGCATGTAATGTTTTGCATCTCAAGATGGGTAATACTGGATACCACATCAGTACCAGTGCATTTGAAAACTGAAGAGGTTACTATTAGGAAAAGATGCTGACTTTATAAATTCGTTTTGCAGCCTGAGCCCTGGAGTAATTAAATGCTATTATGAGCCAGACATATAGGTTTGTGTGCTCAAATAGGGGCATTTGTGCACCAAAACTTGTCATGCATGCCCTTTGCAAATGCACAGCATTATGATTGGCCAACCCCACTCTGCAATGGACACTTAAGGATAGTCCTAGCTCCAGCAGGGTCACAGTCCAAGGGCATTCATTACCTGTCTTTCAGGATTGAATCTTGCCCTGAGAGAGGTCATTAGCAGAACACAGCAGCTATCTGAACAGGAGCACCTTGCATGGCTTGCAGCCAACTTGGAGATTTTACTGACCAGTGAATGCCTGAGCTGAGTGCTAGGAGAGGCCTGGCTAGCAAAGCGGGTTCAGAGCAATGACAAGGTGGGGAAGGTTCTTTCAACACACCAGTGAGTAGAATTTTTCTCTATGTATTTTTATTAAAATACTTGTTCTCTGCTTTGGGGCTTATCTTTTCTGGCTTTATTTCTTGCGCCGGTGAGATTCCAACTAAGAGCGTAGAGATTCGCCCGGTTATCAGTGCTGCCTCTAGCCCTCCCCTTCCCTGTTGTGTTATTTTATTTCTTTACAGGAATTTCTATCATGTAGCATTCATACGCCCGCTTATCTGGGTCTCATCCTCTCTGCCCTCACCTACATGCTTCTATGATGGATCAGTCTTGTATCCACAGACACTCAAAAACTGTTTCAAGCAAACCGAGTCCCCACTTCCTTTAACTAGAACAGCTTTAGACAATGAGTATTCCCCACAACCACCTCTCCCTCTCTCTCCTCAGATGCTTGAGACACATTATTAAAGTAACCAGATTTGTCTCATGGGATTCCCAGAGTAAAGCTAAATTAGACCAGGCCGCTTAAGTGTTATAAATATCCTGTCTGTCAATGGAAGAAATGAAAAAAAAAAAAGTAGTTATCAGCCAAAAAAGCTGCACCATACAAATGTTTTAGCTACTATTAAACTGCCAGGCAAAACCAGAAGTAAAATATCTTTCCTTTTACATGTTGCTTCGTGCTTTGGGATGATGATTTAACCAGTAATAGTTTTAAAGATTCAGTAAATTAAATGCAGCAAAAATACTATATTCCTCTATGGGTGTGTCAAACTCACCTGTGCGCATGGGCTGGACACTGATGTGGCAGTGGTAGTGGGGCAGGCAACAGCATGAGGTTAATGCAGCCATTGCTTTACTCCCCACTGTTGACATGTCTCCAATAGGGCTCTAAGCCCCACATTTTGGAGGCGGGTCACACCCCCATTCATCCTGCCTACAATTCCCAGTCACAGTAAGAGCACATGAGCCAGACCATATGGCTCTATGGGCTGGATCTTGCCTTCAGGCTGTACATCTGACACCCCTGCTTTATTACATTGGCCATTTTGTGGCCCCATTTGTAAGAATTCGTGAAGGTCGAACAATTGTGAATTCACAGTTTGTTCAGTAACCTTTGGGCGAGGGTGAGAAAGACCATGGCTTCTTCTAAAACAGAAAAGGGCCTGCAAGTCATAACTCAACATCCCTGACCAGCCTGAAACTTTACACATGAGTACCAGGACTGAATAACAGAGTTTATGCAGAAACACAATTTGAAGTACATTAGAGGAAAATAAAGTGAAATCCTAAAACTGAAGTGGTAATGACATTCTGGTGTGTTCCCATGAGCCTTCCTAGAAGTGCTAGGGATAGTATTGGCAGGAAATCTGAATAGTCGCTTGTGGAAAGATAATTGTTACCAAATTAAAATGATGCAGAGTCTTATGAACTGTATCTTCTGACTTTGCTTGCTCCTTTTTTTTTTTAAAGCATGAAGGCTTCTTCTGTTATGTGATGTCTCTTTGAATGCTCAAATTGGAAGTTCAGGTTTTAAACCTCAAATCTTATTTTTGCTTCAAAAGTCAATTGCGTAAGTTAACTGAATGAGTGTCACTCAATTTTCCTTGCGGCCAAGATGGTATTATTCATATTGAAATTGCAAGCACAAACTTCCTCTGGTGTATTCCCTGTGCAATTTAATTTGCACGCATGGTTTCAGCCTTTCCTTTTTGCTTTTTTGGAATAACATGAACAGAGTCAGTTAGAGCAAGCTGCCTATTTCAGGATCTGATCCTGTAAAGACTTACACACACCCCATACCTTTAAGCACTGAGTGAAATACTGTCCCTTCAAATCCTGTACCCATTGAAGTGAACAGCAAAGTTCCTATTGACTTCAGTGGATATAGCGTTTCAGCCAATAAGCAGTCCCTTTGAAGACAATGAAACTATTCATGCTGCATATAGCTAAACACATGCATGAGTCTTTACCATCTTTTCCTGTAATTTGTCTGCTTAGTACTCACTCTATCACCATTTACCTTTGATATTTATTGAATGGTGACTCAGAATCTGGTGGCAGAGTCTCCCATCCGGATGTATGATTCTTTTCTGAGGATTTAGAAAAAATTCTGTCTTTGATTATAGTATTAAAATATTTTCATAATTCATATTTTGTAAGCAGAAATATTATTTTCTCACAGCTAGATCCTATTCCATCTATTAGGCATCCAAACATCCCTTAGATTTCTCAGTGTAAGGTTATTCCATTCACCTGAGTCCCTGAAAAACTGGTAACACATCTGCTTTTGTAGCATGTCTTCATCATAGCCTTCAGACTATGTCACAAGAAGTGTTGAGGAGGAACACGACCCACCCACTTTTTGCATTAAAGGTCTTCAGATGCTTCAGTAAAGTGGAATAGGGTTTGTACTAACACTCAATGGCTAGGTACAGACGGTCAAAAAAGCCCAAGGCTTAATCAATTCAATCTTTGCAGGTCAGTATAAGATCCACAGATTAAATTGAAACAGAAGTGAACAGACATTTACCTTTGATACGGGATATGCAGCCACATGCCTGCAGTGGCTCAGGCCAGAAGCCGGGAGGCACTAGAGCACGGCTCTCTGTCTGTATGTTCACTTCCTCTTCCTGTTACCCCTGAGGATTTGCATTCCAGAATTACAGCAGCAGGACCCTGCAGGGTTGCTCATCACTTCTTCTTCCTGCTTCCAGGTGCCTCTGGGATTTGTAGTCCACAATTGCAGCCAGCAGTATGTTTGAGTGGGGGAAGGGGTGTTTAACCCCCACTCTCTGGCTCCAGACCCCAGCTAGGGTTTGCTTGGGTGGGAGGCAGTCCCCTGCCCTGCAGACTGAACTGTATCCCCAGCTGGGCTTGCCCCCACCACCCGCCATCAGCCAGCCCTCACGACTCCAGCTAGGGAACAGAGGGGTGGATAGGGCCAGCCCTGCTCTCTGGAGCAGACAGCCCAGCCGAGCCCAGAGCTGGAAAGCCTGCTGGGGGACTGTGATTTAACTTGAACCAAGAAGGGGCCTGGGACAGAAGTTTTATAAATCAGTTTGACCCAAATCAGTTAAGCCTGATACTATATTCAATCAGGTTTATCTTAAACCAGATTCAGCCACTTTGAAACTGGTTTATGTGCACTCAGCTTCTGTTCTGTTACAGGTTTAAACCAGTTTCTGATCACTTAAACCAGTTTTTTTGTGTGACTGATGTCCCTAGTCATAACATCCACACAGGTGCCTAGTAAGCGAAATAGGAGCCATCCCACAGAGTTTACATACAATAGTTTGGTACTCAAACAAGGGCCAAATTCAGTTTGGTCCCAGAGGCAACTACCTGTACGTGGCCCAGCACCTAAAATCTAAGCATCTTGGCCCAGGAGAGCAATCCAATTTGGCCAGATTTAGGTGCCTGGGATCTCTGCACAGTCAATGGGGAGCCTTAGGTGACTTAGTGTAAACACCTGAGCACTTTATATAGAAAATGGAAAAAGGCATTGCCTCTAAAGAACAATGCAGAAAGCCTGGAGGCACCTAAGGGCAGTGAGAACTCCCTTCTCACTTCACAGCAGGGTCCCCAACCACCAGGGGACAGCCTCCTGTTGATGGCACTCCCCTGGGAGAAGGGAGTCCTGGCTCCTGGTCCCTGCTGTCCAGGCTTATATTTGTTAACCAATGAATTTCTAATGCAACCTACACAGAGTCCTAGCAGGATTGGAACCTAGGACTCATCCCTGTCCATGGAAGCATAGTAACCACTGACTTGCACAGGCAGGCTCCCTCTTGGTCTCTCTATCCCGTTGTTGGCTGCCAGTGGCTCAGCTTCAATGGGAGAAGAAGAGTGCCCTCACTCAGCCTTTTCTATAGCTAGGTGGTTGTAGAAGGCAGTGTGAGAACTAGGTTCAAATCCCATCACAGCTTGCAAAAGCCTGGAATGGAGGTCTCCAGCATCAGCAGAACTGTGATTGCCCAGCACTTTTTGGGTGAGTGCTCTCACCATTGTTATTTTTAGCTGAATTCAATACAGTCAGCGTGAATTAAGTGTGCTCAAAGTAGTGTTAGGGATTGGGTCCCTCCTCCCAGCATCAAACTGGACTGCAGTGGAGCTTAAGAACAGCTATGTTCCAAACCAGTTGAGTTTGGAACATAGAACATGGAGTCTAGGTGTCTACAGAAAGTTTTAGACCAAAATGGAGGCATCGCTCAAGCCTGCTGAGTTTGGCCTTGCTCTGCAAGCCACAAAACTGGATCATTCTTTGGAACTCAGGTGCTTAAATCCTGCCCAAGTCCTACTTAGGCACTTTTGAAGCTAGACTGGATTGGGCTCTACATTTGTATTGGGAACAGGACACCATCTATTTAAAAATTACTGACTAAAGAATAAAAGGAAAAGAGCACAGGACTCTTATAGTTGTGTTGCTCTGACAGTGTGTGTGGGGAGAGGCTTTTTAATTACAGCAGCTCCGAGAGCCATGCTAATTAAAGTGCCCAAAGCGTCACGTGTATTAGCATCCCCATGCTGAAAAATGGTGGTAGGGTGCTTTGAACTAAAGCTCATCAATTAATCAAGTCTGCTCTGACATGCTGTAATTACAGCACATAGGAACAGCCTCCCTGCACATGTATTGGCACTCACAGTTCTGTAACACTTTTCATTTAGAGGCACCTCAGCAGAAAGATACCCTTCAGTTTAAGCTATTGCATGTTACCATTACTGAAATGGAGCTACGAAGAGAGAACATAGCTCTACAAATCACCGTAAGACCAGTCAGCAAGTCTTTGCCTACTGGAGGAGATATACATACACTTAAAACTAAAACTAAAATAAAATGTAGTTAGGCAAACAATAAATTCCAAGAAGCCAAGAGAATTCTCTTTGTGCAGGAATGCATTGGAGCTGCCATCAGGTGTTCTTCTGCCACCCTGCTCATCTCACAAGTCACATGAACACGACTGGGATGCATCCACAATGAGCTCTTGGTATTTTTGACAGATGGTGTGTGTTACAGTGGTCTTCAGGGTGCTCTAACCTACATCTAGGGAATATCCTAGTGCCTAGCAGTGTCCTGATTGGGAAAGTGCAAAAGGCACCCCTACACCTAACTTACACAGCAGTGCCGAGTGCTGATCAAGCTTTTACTATTGCAATATCCATTGGAACATTACGGATAAGTATCAATAGAAATAACAAACCATCCATTCTATACCCATCCCTCAAAAGAAATAGAGAACTATTCATTCTACACCATAAAGGGCAAAGACTAGCTCTCAGTATTGCTCAGCAGAGTTCAATAACTTAACACTGAGAAATTCACTGATCCCATTAGGAGCTCTAGGCATGTGATAAAATGACATTGGTTGAGATCAACCACACAGCTCAGAGAATGGAATTCACCCAAAGACAGCAATTAGTGTAGGCAATCTGTTTTAGCAATGGGAAAGCTATGTAATGTATAATTTATTTTTATCATATTTATATATTGTGGTCAGTAGTCCTGATGCGTTTTGATCACATATAATTCAGGTCACTGCTATTACAGTGAAGTCCTGGCTATTCTTATAAAGAGGTTTTTCAAATTATAAGAGCAACCAGCATCAGTATAAATAGAAATGTTTCTAAAGACATCATCTGTAATGGCCATTAAAGGGAGGAAGATATCACTCCCAGCATTTTCCATTTACTTTGCTTGAAAAGTGAAAGGATTTCAGAATTTATAGGCTGTGTTTATACTTGCTATTCAAGTTTCCTGACTGCACAGACACTGCCCTGCCCAAGCTAAGGGAGGAAAACAAGGAAAATCAGCCATTGTGAGGCAAGAATGTGCCCATTCAAAAATACTTTCCACTTACTGTGCAAGTGGGTGCTGAAACACTTGTTTTCCTTTAACGCTGTGTTTCAGGTTTGCTTTGCTATTTTTCACATCTCTAGCTGCCTAACTCAGGCATTTTACATATCATATGTTAAGTACCTGACCCAGAGATAGGATGAGCACCTGCTACTCCTACTAAGGTTTCCCACATCTCTGGATCTAGACCAAACTCCTTCAAAGTCTGGGAAACAAATGTAATTGAGAGAGCGATCCCTAGTTAAGAAGCACCCATTGGAACTTAAATGTGTTGAACTGATGAAGAATATCAGTGTATCACTATGTTAATGGAACAAGACCAGAGCAAACCAGATCATACTCCAGTGCATATTAGAACTAGGTATACCCTGCCACTGGCCTCCATTTTTTGCGCATAAATTATTCAGAGTACAATTCTGAAACTGTAATTTATATTTCTGAAGGGTCAAAATTCCTTCTCTGCAGACACATGCAAGGATTTAGACATCTACTTGACCTACACTTGGGGTGATAAGTTGTTAGCTTCAACAATTTTGCATCAGAAAGAAGAGGCCTGATGAATGCCAGGGTCAAAGCCAGGCCCATAAAGCTCAGTGGTTATGCGACAGTGGTTATGCAAGCGAATCAAAAACATTTCTACAGACTTTCAAATCAGTATTTCTCAGAGATTTTTGTCTTTTTCAGAGTGCCATAGTCAACCTAACCACGATCAAAAATGACAGGAAAAAGGTAAGACAGTTCAGGGATTCAGGGCAGTCACTTCCCCATTTATTTTAAACAAAATATTATAGCTCAAGGCCTTTATTGCAGTGTTTGACTGAAATTTTCTTCCTAAGTGTAAAGGCTTAGGTTTTCATGAGACCTAGTGATTCTGATTGCCTAAAATGAAGTACATGCCAGGGGCCTGATTTGCAGAAAGATCAGTACTCCCCCATTTTGATAGCCAGGGCTCCTAAACAAGCATCAGTTTGGACATCCAGAAACAAAGGCACTTACAATCATCAGTCACCTATGCAAATGTAGGCCAGCATGCTTTCTGCGTATCATGGAGAATTACACAGACTTCACAGGAAATTTCTGTAAAGTGCTGTAAATGTGGGAAGCATTCTGTTAATGGCAAATTTTAGCTCCTATTTTAGGTTTGAACTTCATTTTTAGATTAATATGCATTAATTATGCAATTACACACTGAATACAGAGCAGATGAAGAACTATTTGAATTAATAAAACTTTGTAAAGCTGATATTACATAGCAACTAAATGTGCCCCTATGAATAGTGTCACTAAGACATATACACACACTAACACAATATAACACATATTCTCGTATCTGCTAACTTTATACACTGCACTTTGTGGATGAAACCTGTTTTGTAAATAAACCCATTCCCTTCACCTAAAACATTAATGTGAACCTGCTTGGGATTTCTACATACAAACAATCTCAAAGAAATGCCTTTACACACCAGAAGCAGAGCAGAAATAAGGGCCAGAGTCTGCAATTAATAATGGGAATTGGGAAAGATCCTCAGACGTGACTAGTCATTTTGCCTTCTCAAATTCAAGATGCAGATGTTCAGCCCTGAGGAAGCCCTAGGTGTACACCCAGAACAGGAGACATCCAATTTACTTGTGAATATCTTGGCCATAGAGCCTCCTACCACAGACCCACTGACTACAGAGATTTTACCGGGACTGCTTCCAGTAGTAATCATGACACTTGGTATTGGCAGGATTGGGCTTTAAATTTGTAGGTCTAGAATACTTACAAAATGAGCAGTCTGGCAAGCAAAGTTAGATTTTGCAAAACATTTTATTGTCAAAATGCAGGATTTTAGAGTCTTGGGGAAGAGGGGGAAGCAAGTTAAACTGGAATGCCTTATACTTGGCAGTTTAAAAGAATGCTTTCACAGTTACAGCTGAGACCTTCAACTTTGCCTGCAAATGAAACACTTTAAATAACAATCAGTTACACAACCTGCTTACAAGCAGCAGCTTATCTCACAAGACCTCTAGTAACAAATTTTCTTTGTGGCAACAGCATATCCAGCTGACTTCTACAATGTTGACCGGCCTTGTTTATTCTGACTGTCAATCCTTCTTTTAAGTGCTTCATCTGGCACAAGATCTGATCTTTTTACATCAGAATGGACACAGCCAATCTTAGGGCAGCTGTTAAAAAGAAGAGAAAGACTCTAATAAAATACATTTGTCATATGAAAGTAGTCTTTGCTTTCTCCCTTCCAACTTCTCCACCCCTCCAAATTCACTTTCTATCAGATATTTGCTGCATCTTTTCCTTCATAGAAAAAAATCTCTGTTGGAAAAAAACATTTAATTAAACGAGTGGGAATGGATGGCTCAAACAAATGAGTGTGATGAAATATTCAGCCTTTCAGCTGTAGGTCACTGACATAATTCTGGCATGAGTTGCCTGTGGAAGTGATGAACAGGAATATTGTTGACTGCATTCCTTGTATTTTATATCTGGAAGTCATGTGGTTTCGACAGGGAAAGATATTCAGTGATTCAAGGTCTTTCTTCCTGGGTGGTAGAACCCAACATGTACAGCAGATACCCATAGTTAAAACATGAGAGCTCTCACTTTTCTTGGAGCTCTGTTTTTTTAGGATGTGTGACAGGGAACTGGAAGTCAGCACTTGGAGCTTCCCCCATTTGCCTTGGGCAAATCACCAAATCACTTCATGCTTCAGTCCTCCAATCTATGAAATGATTAGAATAGTACCTTGCCTGCTAAAAGCGTTGTGAGGATTAACTAATTATCAAGTGCCTTGAGAGCCTCCTATAAACATCTTTTGTAAACACGAGGTATTAGCAGAGCCTCCACAGCAGTGGAAGGCACAGGGACAGGTGTCAGGGATGCCATGCTGAGATACTCTAAGGTGCAGTCAAATTGATCTTGGCAGAAGAGCCTGTCTGTGGGTGCGTTAAGGGGACTGTGGGCAAGTCAGGTGACTGGATGATGCACAGCCAGTGGCCTGTGAAGTGCATCAATCAGATCCAGAGGCCTCAGAACATAAGTACAAAAAACATGTGCATGCCGTAGCCAGTACTACAACCCCTTGCCTAGTTATGTCTGTAGCTCTAGGAGAGGATGGAAGAGGATTCAGTCTCCCATTCCTTTCTCCCTCTCAGCTGTTTGCTGCTCCCCTGACACAGACCACTACTTTGGGTTTTGACTCAGAGTCCAGGAGTTTGCCCATAAACCATGGTAAAGATATTGTTTTTCCCCTGAATATAGCTGTCAAGAATGCAAATGGAAATGTCCCCACTGGAGGTGGGGACCTTAGGGTTAAGATGAAATAGGATCCCCAGACTGTGGCTTTTCAAAAAATGACTCTCTATTTGTCAGAAAAATGTTGAAATTACATAACAACTTGGCTCACTTAAACCTACGTATACATGCGGAACCAAGAATTGAGGGTAGATTGCCCACAAAACTTTCTAAATTGAATTACAGTAAAACCTCGTTATTACTCATCTATACTTCTGATGTTCTATATGATTATGTCAGAAAAAACAAATAAAGAACCATAAAAAATCATGTGAACGTTGCAAAGTAACTACACTCAGAAATACCAGAACTGAGGTTGCACCTACCTTCTTAATTATTGCATTTTCTAACTTCTTGATTCCCCTCAATGATAATGTGCTTTCAAGGTGTGATTTTTGTGTTTACATTTCTTGGTCTCTCTAGATGTGAAATAGAAGACCCTCGGTCCCCAAACCAGTCTCTTCCATTCTGCTATTATACCCAGTAGCTCCTACTCTCAGGTGCAGGAATCTTGCTCAGTCCTTGCATCCTTGGGAAGGAGCGCACACAGCCATTGTGCGGACATAGTGTGCGAGCAGGACAACATGCTTTCTGGAGAATTGTGTTGCTGTTCTTTGCCCTAAAGGTGTATGCAAACTGCAGTCTTCCTGAAGCACAAAGCTTGGCTAAGTTTGGGTGAATGTTCACAGGTCAACAAAAGGGCCATCCCTGATGGCAGTTACAAATGGGGTGACCCCTTGTAAGTCCCCACTCAAAAGTATGAGAAGCTCTAGTGTTTTCAATGTAAAGATGTTTTTAAGAGATGTTCTGATTAAAGTTCAAAACAAAACAAAACAAAACAAAAACATCAGCTTAAGTTAGAAAACTGGCAAGGAAAATTTTGAGTATATCAGTAAAATTTTGGTAAAAGTTTTAAGTGTCTAGAGAGAGGGCCCTATGATGGAAAGTGACAGGTGATTTTAACTCCAGATGATGCTACCAACCCTGCCTGTAGTAAAAAAAAGTTACTGCAGTTGGTAAGTCTGGTATAACTCATTCTTCTTTTTGATCATTTTTCCTTTTCCTTAACGGTTTATGATTTTCCATATTATTTCCTTTCTCTTATTATCCTGAGAAACAGAAATCTTCAGTAGGGATTACACTGCAGTCTTTTTTCCTCATGTTTGTAGAGGAGCAAGCTTATTATTTTTTTTTAACAATGACTCTCAGAGTTTCAAAACCACATAATACAGTATAACCTCAAATCCAGCATGCTCAGGACAAAGCCCCTGCCGGAAATTAGAAAATTCTGTTTTTTTAAAACCAGAGCGGCAGCCGGTCACGGATTGCAGAGGAGGGAGGCACGTAACAGTGACTGGTCCCGGGGTGGCAGCTGCACATGGAGTGGGGTGCTGGATGCTCACGTGCAAGCTTCCCCCTCTACATCTGGAGGAGCTGGGGGGGGGGGGGGGGGGGGGGGGAGAGGGGGAGAAGAGAGCTTAAAAAATGCCAGATTTTTGAGAATTCTGTATTTTTGATATCCAGATTTATGAGGTTATACTGTAGTAAAAAATGAACTAAACTTTCGGAAGTGAATGTTTCTCTCTGCTGTTGATGGCTTTTTTAGATCTTCATTATTCCACTGTGCAGGGGTTACTTCCTCACATGCTTCCTGAACATTTCCTTAGATATTGCTTTCCTTTTAAAAAGTTATGCTCCATGTGTACTGTGCTAATGAGGAGACTGAATTGAGGCAACCTAAGTAATACTTCCTTCAGCCCTGCCAACATAAATGTTTCCTAGAAGTGAAGTAAGATTCTACCTACACAACAAGGCAAGTCATTTTCCACCCATTCTTGCTACCTTACCGTGCTTTTTTCTTTTTCTGTTCTTGTCTTTGGATAATTTTTAATATGGCTTCTTCTTCATAAGCATGGCCACAGACTTTATTTCGAACAGGCTTCTTCATTTCCATCTGCAATCAATAAGACTATTTCACTAACCTGATTATGATCTTGATGAATACAGTCTCAGAATTACTATGGGACATAGACTAATTCAGTTAGTTTCGCTAGTTCAGTTTCACTAGTTTCAGCGTAAAGAATCAGATCATATTTATAACCCTTCTTTCTTTCTAGCCAATTTAACGTATACCTTTATGATCCAGTTGTATTGTTACAATCATCCATGCCTCTCTGTATTAGAAAGAGATCAGCACTGTACTATTTCTAAGTGGAAAAAGTGCTCTCCTCTGGCAACGTATGATTTTACAGGATAAACTGCATTATAGTGGAGAGGTTTTGTTTCAGGCAAAGTAGCTCAGCTACAACAAGACACATAAGATGATGTTGCCTGGTTTCTAGAAATCCATATATATTTACAACAAATAAGTATGTTTTATATGCAGGAATAAAAGATGACAGTCGCTAGGAAGAACCAGTAAAGTAATGAGAAAGTCTTTTACATGGCAGTGATGGCATACCTGTGTGATAGGACAAAGAAATTTCATCTGACTTTGAGTCACTGTAATATCTTCATCAATTTGTTCAATGGCCTCATCAGCATCTGTTTGAAGACCAACTACAATGAAGAACAACAATACAATTATTGATTTAATTCAACATCTAAAGAAAGAGTCACAGATTTTGTTTAGTTTTTTAATCAGCATTTGCCAAACATGGTCTCATAGTGGTCTTTGAGATGACAGCACATTTCCTTGCACTGTTGCTTGGATGGGAAACTACTGCAAAAATTCTGCTTTCTGCGGGCAAATGTGGATTTTAAATGGTGACTCCTATAAACATAATTAATATACAGTACTAAGCAAGGGAGAATTGAAAGTTTATTTCAGCAAGTTCTACATGGTAAAGGAATTTGTTACTTCTGTTAAAACCTCAGTGGGCACATCTACATGTGCTATTAATTCAAAGTTGGCTCACTGCACTGTAAAAATACTTCACAGTAAGCCTACAGGGGAACATGTCTACACGTGCTCCCTCTTGGAAGAAGATTTGCTCCCAATGGGAGCCACCTAGTACAGGGATGCTCCATCCCTACTTGGCCTCCCTGCAGCAGGAGGGGGAGCTCCAGGCTCTCCCCAACCCCCTGCTAGCCTCGGGGCTGGCAAGGGGTATAGGGTGGTCCCAATGGGCACGGGGCTGGGAGAGCTCAGCTGTCTCCTGGCCCCATGCACATTGGGAGGGGACCTGATGTGCACAGGGCCAGGAGAGAGCTGCTCTCACAGCAGGCAGAGTTCTCTTGGCCCCGTGCATATCTGGACACAGCTGCTAGCAAGCCCCCTGCCCGGCAGGATTCCCAGCCCCTGCTTGCTCCCTAGGGAGCTGGCTGTTCTGGGGGGGACAAGCAAGGGCTGGATTTCCAGTCCCTACTCACTCCCCAGAGGAGAGGAGGGATGGGACAGAGAGCTTCTCAGTCGTGGCCCTGATCAGCTCCCAGCTCCTGGTGGGAGCCAAGGAGTTAACCAGCACCAGGACCATAGACAGACAGCTCCCTGTCCTGCGTGGCCCCCTGCTGCCTAGGCTGATTGGGAACAAATTTGCTCTTGGCCAGTGTCTACATGTGTTTTACTGCACAGTATCTACTACGCAGCTATTTTACTACCTGTATGTATAGGTAGTAGCTTACTGCACAGTAGACTAATTTACTGCATAGTACATGTGAGCACTTGTAGATGGTGATGCTTTACTGCGCAGCAGACTAATCTACTGTGCAGTAAAGCGCCTCGTGTAGACACACCCAGCACATCTTAAAACGGGGAGACAACATATATTCTCACCTCAAAGTAAATTCAGATCAACACCAATCATTTTAATGGGTTTTCCCAGCTGTAATTTATGAGAGAATGACAGGTATGGCTGTTCAGTAGTCATTCCCTCCTACATTAATAAAAAGTCTGTTCAGTTTTATTCAACTCTGTTCACACATCTTAGCAGAAACTAAACAGCCCATTTTCTTAAAGCAACATGCATCTTCACAATTAATATGAACAAATCCAAGATGAACTTTCAAATAGGCTGAAACATCAATTTTCTATGTATAAATAGGTTAAAAATTATTGACCCACATACATGGTAATTAAGTTTATGCATCAATCCCACTCCTGGTATTAGCTCTATTGTAGCTGCTCCAACCCCGTTTACTGCTCTATGCCCCTGTTTCCTCACTACTCAGTCAAGTGGGACCTTTAGAGATCTATGGCATTTTTACATGTGCTCCTGACGTGGCACTGGGAACTTTTAATTAGTGAGCCATACTAATTAAAAGCGCCCAGTGCACGTGTTCCCAACGTGGCATTAGCAGCACAGCGCATCTCTGTGCTGAGAAAATGGTGGTGTGCTTTGAACTAAAGCACATTGAACGTGTTTTAGTTCAAAGCGCACTGCTCCCATTTTCTCAGTGTGGAGGCGTGCTATGCCACTAATACATGTGACATGCAAGGCTGCCACAGTGCGTCAATTAATGTGCTCCAGCAGTCTCGATTAATCAAGTCAGCTCTAATGTGCTGGATTTCCAGCACGCCAGAGCAGACTCCTTGCATGATGTTCCTTAGCTCCTGGCATGCATCTCTAGTGTCACTAAAGGATAGTTATATTGGCATGGCATTCAGCTGTTTTCAATTTACAGGCACTGGATCAAGTAAACCCCAATCCCAGCTCCACCTTCCAATGCAAAACTTCTTGTTCCTGTACATTTGTCTCTTGTGCATCTTTCCTCCTCCTCTTCCTCCCTGCCCTAAATTGCTCACTCTCCCTTCCAAATGGCAACCCACAAAGAGCTTCTAAAGTGGCTGTAGGATGATTCTGATATAAAGACTTATTTGGGCTAGCATCCGAGATGCTTTTTATTCTGGCAAGCATCTTTGTTAAGGAGGCTTCACTTGCCCAAATGCTAGAGGTGTAGCAAATAAAAGGGAGAGAGAATTATCAACAAAACAAACTGGTAAGTTTTACTTGCAAGAATATTTACAAATACCTTTCTGATATTTTGGCACAGGCAAATACTAAAGGTAAAGACTGAGAGGGATCCACCTAATGATCTGTAAATATAGAACTGGGTAGCACAGAGAAAGCAGGGACCTATCATAGTTTACTATTTCAAAGCTTTTCTTCATATGCAACTTTTGGAAATTAACATACAAAATTAAGCACAGAATCAGCATTTTGTATTTTGTGGAAAGTACAACAAACTGTCTTGTGAAAGCTGGGGGGCAAGAATCTTTAAAAAAACAAAAAAAAACACAGTTTTCTCCATATGACACAACAGGTAAATTCTGATATAGGAATCAAATAAAACAGCCAGCTTCAGCAATATGCAAAACTTCAACAACCAAAAATGCCAAATAGAATCCTTTATCGAAGTACAGCATTGATTCTTTTCCTACAAGCTATGCCAGTGAAGCACAATAGGTACAGATTTTCCCATAAAACCAATGTTTCTGCAAATGTTGGCACAATAAAGCTTTGATCTTTCCTGCAGAAAACATCTGGAAGGTTACACTTTTGTAGGCTGCATTTTGTTCCAGTTCAAGAACCTGGCATACATTAGATGTTCCAGCACATGATGTCTATAGCAATCAAATCAGAATGCCACAGGGTTGCAGATGAGCTGCAGGATAAATAATTGCTAATTGCAGAAAATCTTTTCATTGCTGATGATGTTTGGATACCAAAGGAGCTGGAAAAGGCTCTGAAGCTTAGATTATGTATTACATAGTTTTACAAAAATAGTCCTCATAAAACTTCAAACAAAAGACTTTAGTCAATAATTTCAAACCCAGGTGTCTAAGGTTAGGCACTTACGAGGCTTAAATTGTAAAGGCACCAAAGGATGCAATTCACCAAGAAACTGAGACATCTTAAACAAGACTTTGGGGGCATTAAGATGCTTATGTTTGAAATACTTATTCACTGAAACTGCACAGTCAAATGAGACCTTCTAGGTAGGTTCCCAAGTTTCTGCCAGAAAACCTCTTTAGCTATCTAACAGTCAGCTACTGTTTATGGCCAGAGGTGCCACTGTCTTGAAAAAGCCAACTCTTTAGATGCTTGTGGCCATTTAGAATTCCATAGATTGCCATTCACTGAAAAGAGCAATCTATCCACCTCCACATTAAAGGAGATCTTAGACCTGATCTTGGGGGTCGGACTTCAAGATCTGTTCAGGTCCCTTCCGAACCTAGAAACTATGAAACCAGGGGTGGGCAATTATTTTGGCTGGAGGGTCACTTAATGAGTTTTGGGGACCTGTTGAAGAGCACATCCATCTCCCTCCCCTCCCCTCTCTTTTTTGCTCTGCCCCCCTCCCTCCAAAACCTGGTTGGAGCTGTAGTTTTCCAGGAGCCCCGAAGCTCAGCTGTGGACCCAGATGGAGATTTCCACTGTGGTGGGCAGCAGTGTCAACTGTGGGTGCAGCCAGCAGGGTCTGGAGACCCAACACGGAACCTGCCAGCAGTGTCACAGCTGACAGTACCACCCCCTGGCATGGCAGAAGCTCCTGCTTGGGTCCAGAGCTGATGCTGCCAGGAGGCACCAGGTTGGGGATACGGGTAGGAGCTTCTACTGCACTAGCAGTGTGGCAGAACTGCCATCAGGGCTCCTGAATATGCTGCCAGTGGCATCCACAGCTGATGCCACCAGCCATCTGCTGCAGCTGAAGCCCGCACCCAGGTCCACAACTGAAGCTGCTGCATCAAGGTTCATGCTGCTAGGTGGAAGCAGTCCCTCCCAGCCCTGGCACCATGCAGCACCAGAACCAGAAGCCGCCAGTGGGTGAGATGCAATGAGTTGGTGGCCATTCACCCACGGGCCAGACTGAATCTGTTGGCGAGCCAGATCCGGCCCACAGGCTGGATTTTGCCCACCTCTGTCTTAGATGCCCAAGTCTAAGTGGGGTTACAGGGAGTGAATGGGTGCCCCACCCTAGCATCGAACTTGGAGCTGAAAGAGGGCACTGAAGAACTGGACAGAGGGACTGCAGACAAACCCCTCTCTTTAGTATTTCTTATTGGCTGGCACAGGCGTCCCCCACTCAAGATGCTAAGTACTACAAATCCCCTTTTCGGCCACATCAGTGTTTCCATTTAAAGTTCAGGAGCTTAGGTACCTAACTCGTAGAATCATAGAAGAACTGGTCTGGAATGCACCTCAGGAGGTCTCCTACTCTACCCCTGCTCTGTCTGATTCATTCCAGTCAAATCTCTGTCTAACCTGGTCTTAAAAACCTCCAGGGATAGAGACTCCATAGCCTCTCTACATAATCTTACAAATTCACAAACCCAGGCCTGTGAAGTTCATTCCCAGAGATGGGCACCTAAATATAGGCTGCCAGAAAGTTCAGAGCTATCACCCCTAATTCCTTTGTGTGAATGTCACCTTGGACCCTTCAGCTCCCACTGACTTCAAAGAGATTTAGAAGAGCTCATCACTTATGAAAAACAGGCTGCTCTTTGTCTAAATATGAATAATAAATTCTAGGGCCTAAGTTTAGGTACCCAAGGCATTTTTACATGTGCTCCAGGGATTGGGGGGGCACTCTAATTAAAGCACCTGCAGTGACTCGTGTATCAGTGTCCCCACACTTCAAAATGGCAGCACGGGTGCTTTAACTAAAGTTTGTGCAACAAGCTTTAATATAAGCACCCCCGCCACCACCACAAAGCATGGGGACACTGATGCATGAGACACAGAAGGTGGCTGGAGCACTCTCCAGCAGATTTGATTAATTGAGTCTGCTCCAAAACGGTGTAAATAGAGTGCACTGGAGCAGTTTTCCCACACGTCTACAGGCACCCCAGGTTTGAAATTTAGTATGAATCTGGCAGAGCGACTGGACTCCTCATAGCCTGGACCTACAGTTCTTTGTGAACTCACAAGCATTTTAATCCTTGCTTCCACTCTGAATCTGGCTTTAGATCTTTCAGGCTCATGTTTGTACAGTACCTACCACAAAGGGACCCTGGCCTCTCAGTGTTAGCCCATTACAAATAGTGATAACAAAGAACTATTTCAAATGTGTTCTGGAAGCATTCCTACCAATGCCATGCCCAATTTATATTTTTACCAGCAGTTATTGTACCAGTTACGTAAGCAGCACTTTAAAATATCAACAAACTTTTAGCATAAACTGAATATGCTCCCCAGAGATTTGCTGGCATTCCTGAGTGCTTTGGACTATGGAAGAAGTGAGGAAAGTAGGCTTTTCTGGTGACAGCAAATCCTGTAGAGATCACACAGGAGAACATACACAATTTTTGTGATCTTGACCACATACAGACCCTGGATTAGTTAGGAAGGCAGATGTTTTAAGCCATGGATCCGTTCCTGCACAGTCTTACTGACACCAACAGCTTCATGCAGCAGTAAGGGATTATTCACCAAGGAGAATATGTACAAAGGCTTCTAGGAGATGGGGACCTATGTCAGTAAGCGTATCTGACTTTTCTGCGTGGAGAAGAAAAAAAATTCCAGGTCATGCATATTTCAGTGAAACCATTTTTCTGTAATTGGGCTTTCTTTGTCAATTAGTACCACGTGAAGAAACACTGAAGCTAATCTTTGCGTCTTGTTGTTGAACTACAAACGCTGACATGAGCAACTGAAATGCACCCATATACTCTACATTTAGAGCTCTGAGAGATCATATTTAAAGAGTTTTAAGATGTCAAGTGTTTCTACCCTGGCTCTTATCACCACAGAAGTCTGTAATGAGTTTCTCATTAATACTACATATTGTACCTTGCTATTTAAGATGTAATTTGTGCAGCCTATTAGTGCCCAGAATGGCATTACAATGCAGTGTCAAAGTCACTATTTTTGGTAAAACAGTATAATGAGTTTGACAACTGTACATGTTTTTGATGTATTCAATTTTAATTCAAGGCAACTAGTAGGGTATGTTATATTTCTGTGACTTATTTCATCTTTCAAAAATAGTTAATATCAGTTAAATAAGCTTTTCTCAACATCTTGGAAAGCCTGGCAAAGCTCATATCTTTCACAAATAGGGAAACTACAGCACAGGTATTAGCTATGTCCAAGTTTACATTAAGCGTATAGTACACAAGCAATAACATTTCCCATCTGATCACATGCTTAGTAAACAATTAACTTTAGCAGTTCATTTTTTTCCATACTGCAAACCATTTCCTTTCACATGTAAATAACCTTCTCAAATTCCTAGCACATATTAGTAGAGTGAAACTTCACTAATTTATTCCTTACTAATTCAGTCTCTCATCAAAATTCACTCATACAAAAAGTGGTGCCTCTGAACCTTCTCAAGGAAGGTTCAATCATAAAGTCTCAGAAGCTGTATAAACTCATATTACTAAGACTTCATTATTTTGGCATATCTGCTTACAAGTCATGGGGATGAGTGCTATAGAAAACTGTAATTTAAAGAAAAACAAAACTACCATCAGAAATAAAGTAAGAGAAATTTTGTGTTAGATTGTCCATTCTTTATTTTTTGTGTTTGCTCAATCACATGCTAAACCTGTAAAATTCAAACACATGCACAAGGTCTCTTCCAGTCAAAATTATAGCATGTAATATAATGGCAAAGGCTGTTTTTAAAACGGCACAAGCCCAGCTAGAATACGGTCTAGGCTCACAGGTTTGCTCCTAAGGCCCCAGCTCCTAGAGGAACATGATTTTTTTTGTTCATCTAAAAATTAGCCTTAATGTTGTGCAGGGAACCTTGAAAACCTGTTTTGAGTGTAGCTGATTTAGAGACACCTGTCCGCATCTGCAGGCAGCCTGAAACAAGAACTCTGAAAGGGGAGAATCTGCTATAATTATCTCGAAAGCAAGTTACCACAACTGGATGGCTTGGAAGAAATGGTATATGGTAGGAAGAGGGCAACATGCACAGTCTTTCACCCCACTGGAGCAGATATTGTTAGTTTAAGTACTATGAGTGTTGCCACTCCTACCTCGGTAGGGAAACATAGGATCTCTGCTGTCTATTCTAAGGAGAGAAGGGTGACAATGCTACTGTTGCATGCCATTGTAAGCTTGCCTTCTGATTGCTGCAGCTTATTCCAGTGAGAGGTGGGACTTGTTGCTGCTTCCAGAAGTACAGAGTGCCTGTTTATCACTCTTGATTCTTTAGGGGTAGGAGGTTTGCTCTGCTGTTCCATACAGAGCATGGTGACACATGCACAGAGGTACCAGCTTCTCTTAATCCAGTTCTGGGTATAAAATACACTGTAAGCTTCAGCACTCTCTTTGCTTTTTGTCTCTATGACATTTTTTTCCTTCGCAAAAGGGCTATGAAGGCTCTGATCCTTTTAGTCAATTGGTAACGTTAAGCATGCATGTAAGCTGTTGCACGCTGGAGCCTAGACAGAAAAGGTCTCGACTCCAAAGAGTGAGAGAACTTGACTACAAAGGGTCCAGTGTACTGTTAGTTTGATAGAAATAGCAGCAACTGGGCCTGGCTGGGAAAACTCCAAGACAAGCATAAGGAAGGGCTAACAAAATGCCAGTGCACTTGCCAGCTGGATAAAGAAAGCAGCAGGAGGTGGGGGCAGGCTGAGTGTCACTCACAGCAGCAGCAGATTCACTAGTTGCCTTGAATCTGCAAATCATATGGGGGCTACTGAATTGGCCAGTATGAAGAGAATCCCTGTGATTGGAGGAGAAAGGGATGAGCACAGGAAAATACTGAGTTCAAGGTAGATCATTTTAACTAAAGGCAAATTAATCAGCAAGTGGAAGGTCTTGATATAATACTCTATCCATCTTCTCCATTTGTACTTCAGTTAATTTGCAAAGAATGGAGCAGTCTCACTGGTAGCTAAACATATATCTAAAATGTGTATGTTTATATACAGCTAAACAGAACCTCAAATACTTCAGTGTGGTACACTACATCTCCATACATTTAAGCAATTGTGCATTTAGAGTCTTACTAGTTTTACATTCTAGTGTGTTAGAAAATGGTGACATACACAGCTTTTTTACTGAATAAGTAAACTTTTGCTCATGATTTTTGTCACACAGCAACATTAAAAGAATAAGCAGCATTTCATTAAACACAACACAGTGCATAAAATGTATTTTTATTAAACAAAACAGTCTTAAATGTTTCAAATAAAGAAACTTCTCTATGAATATGAAAATGAAGCCAAAAAGTAAAAGGAACTACAAAGTAGGAGACTGAGCTCAGTCAGGAACTGTAACAGTAAAAATTGTTGGATATATTCTCAAACCTGGCTGAGTTGCTATAAGGGAAATGGAATGGATCCAACTGACATTTGCCACACAAGTACACTGCTGAAAAAGCCAAAGGGTAACTCCCAGTTTGAATGGGTTGCCTGTCTATCCATCAGTGCTTTGAACAAAAAAGTCTGTGATAACTGAGAAAGAAAAGTTTGGGTCTGGGCATTACAGCGAGTCAAGTAATTTAGATATAGTTATCTTTGATAGAAAGGCCAGTAATAGTTCAATTTGCCTTGAAATATGCCAACAGAGGCTGCAGGATACAGTTTAATTTGTCTTTTAAGAGAAGAAATAAGGTGAGCAACCTATAAATGCAGTCAGAGAGAATTTAAAGGCTTTTGACTTTTGCCAGGAGGCAAGCAACAGTTTGGTTTGCCAACCCAGCCAAACTAGGCTTTGCAGTAAAACATGTCCCAATCTGACTACTTTACTGGTGTTGCAATATACACTTTGATTTGAGGAAGGTGGTTTATAACACATTTTAGAGCCTTGCAACTGCAAATCTGGGTGAAGATTTTTTTTTGTGGTTTTTTTTCAGTGAAGTGTCTGGAAAATGAACTCCAAACCATCCTGCCTCTTCCAGGTGTGGAACTGGAAAAGACAGAAACTGACATCAGCAGCTGCCTCTAAAATTACCTCTATATGCCATTAAATCCACAACAAAGGACAGCGTACTTGCCCGCTTAATGAAGCATTTAACCACTAAGCTACAGGCCTTTTAGGATACATCGTTCCCAGTGGAAACAGTCTTCTCCTTTGATCTTATGTTGCTATGGTGATAGAAATCATGTCAGTTTTTTGCAATGACCTTAATGAAAACAAGTCCATACCCCAGGATCTAGATCCAAATGCAATAGCACACGGGTTACTCAAATGTAAGTGAAAATGAAAGAAAACACTTTACACAAAATACAAATCATCTATAAAACAATTAGGAAAACTAACTGTGAGTTATTCAGTCAAAAATTCCATGGATTTTTTCTGGGAACATCTATAAAAACTTCAACTAATACACTACTCAAAGTCAATTGTAAAATTTGATTTCTTTCAAAGCAATGAAAAAAATGCTTTGGATATACAGTTTCTCTAGATATGAATTTTAAAAAAGGATAATTAATTAAGAATCTGCAATTCAGTTATTTGGAAGGCCAACAGAGACATACAACTCTGGCTGCAAGACACTTTCTCATGGCCTTCAAAACTCAGTATGAGGAGTCAGTGTGTCAACACTGGGAGGAATGACAGTAATTCCTTACTCCAAAAGCTTGGGATGTTTGGAATGAAAACTCTCGGAAAATGTTGGGCTCGCCTATTAAGCGCTGATAGGCTCCAATGAACCGCCCTTTATGGAAAACTTGAGCAGACTGGATTTCTCCGTCTAAAGACGAAGGCCTTATGGACCTGCCATCTTTAGCTAAAATATAACTTACGCAGCACAGGCCTGCTGAAAATAATCACATTTATAACCAAATCACCTTGGAGACCTGGAAATTGTAAGTCTTCATTGATGGTACTAATAGTATGACTAGGAGAAGTCTCATACACACCATGGCACAGGCAAAGGAAGACAGACTGACTGGAACATTCATTACCATGAACCTCCCCTCCATGACATCAGCCTTTGTCACAGACCTCAGAAGAGAAGATTCCTATTGTTGCGATCTTCTACTGTTCAACCCACTATGAACTGAAGAAGTGCTCCTTGGAAACTACATAGAATATAAGTTCTCTTTTCTGTGCTCAGAAAACATTTCACTTACCAGAGATTTGAGGCAGAAAGTGAACTTACTCATGGGAGAGGAAGAAAGTAGTCATCTCAAATACACAGAAGCGGTTGCGAAGGACATGGGGGGGAGGAGGGGAATATTCACCACTTCATTAGAAGATGAACCTTCCATTACACAGAGGAAGGGATCTAGGATGTCACTGATGCAATGCGAATCTCCACAGGGAAGCTACTGCAAAACGGTGAGGGCACGAGTTTAAAATTCAGTATAGCTCATCAACGTATTGTGTGGAACTTCTTATTCTGCACTAAAAGGTTTTGGTAGTGTGGTATAAAAGTGTCCACAGAAGGACCTGGGAGTAACAGCAATTTGGAATATGTTAGGGAGTAAGTACTTGGATACTCCACTTGATGACCTCCATACAAACCACTTCTGAACAATCCATGACAAACTTGCACGTTCTGAATGATCAGTTCACAAACACACACCTCCCCCAATACTTTATCAGCAAGAAAATGTTTTTCAGATCTTGGCACTTACATTCTCCAAAGTAATTTTCCCGATGCACATGTGCCATCACCAAAGTCACTTCCTCACTGCCAACGTGCCATCACCGATGCTTGTAGGCCATAACTGCCTCAACACAAGAGATGGTCAAAAATCTTCTGATGAAACATTTTTATTTTGGAAAATGTTGATTTAACAGAACTGAAATGTCCCATGGGAACAGCTGGATGCTATCAAAAATTTAGATGGAAACCAGGAAGGGAGGCACACAGGCTGGCCAGCCTACTTACCTGGTTTCCAGCCAGCAAATCAGGAAAGCTGAGTGGCAGTCCACCCTCTGCCTGGCTCCCCAGCAAACCAATGAGAGAGCTAAGCAGCCCATCTGCCCACCATACAACTATAGAGCTAACTAGCCGGCAAGATCCCAGCCAGGGAGGCGGGGCCTAGCTCCCCAGCTACTTCTGGGGGGGGGCAGCTGGCCCACAGTGAAGCCAGCCAGTCAGCTCCCCAGCTGACTCTCTCTCTGTGGCTGGCTCTCCAGCTGCCCAGCTGGCCTTCCAGCTTGCAGGCCCCCGTGCAGGTTTCTCTGTTTTGCTGAAAGTTGTGGGATGCCGATACTTTATTCTAATGCAGGGGAATTTCCTATAAAATAGAAATTCCCTGACTGGACACATACCCAAAATCGCTATAAAAAAGTGTTCTGGGTGATAATGACCACAAAAATATGATAAGAAAGTAGGGTACATTTGTGTGTGTACTTTGTGTGCTGGTGGGGATAACTGATTTCAGACACTGGCCAGGGTGTAATCATAGAATCACAGAGAAGTAGGCCTAGAAGGGACCTCGAAGATCATCTAGGCATGTGGGGGCCAACATTTGTTGGCAGGCATGCCACAAATTAGCCTCACACCCTTCCTCACTACCACTCTGATCCTTTTCCCTTACTTGATCTGTTACTCTGGTTTCTGCTCCCATGCCCTATCTACTGCTCTGCTGCCTCCCCTACCTGCCACATGCTGCACACAGAGGTTGCCAGTGCCATCGGTTGGCCAGCCCTGATCTAGTCCAATCCCCCAACTCAAGGCAAATTCTGGAGTGGCTGCAGCCCCCCCATAGGCCTCCTGCCAGTGCTGCTGCCCATCCAGAGTGCAGCCTGGCCCAGGCCTCTGGTGGGCAGAGCCCAGTGCTGTCCCGGTCCCAGCTCACCCTGCACACAAATCTGGGGGCATACCCCCCTGCCCTTTTGGGGTGTGCACAGCTCAGTCTGGCTATGCAGTGCCTGCCTCTGCCCCACTCCCTTCCTCCCCGCAGGGGTCTACGGGAGCAGGGCTGATGGGGAGGGGGCTGCAGCCACTCCAGAATTCGCTGTAGTCTCCCTTAACTCCCCTCCTAGTACTGCCACCACCTGCCCCAAACCCAGTTCAGTCCAGCCCAGCCCTGCTGGGAAAAGCTTGGTGCCACCCTGGCCACAGCCCACCCCACCCCATGCAGATCTGGGGCACATACACCCCATGCCCTCCCCGGCGCGTACACCAGTGGGAGCTACCCTCCCCCCCCTCCCCCCATCCCCTGGACGAGCTGCTCGCAGCTCTGCCCCGCACCCTGCCCCAGCCCCACTCCCTCTGACACCATGGGGGCCTCAATCTGCCACCCCTTAAAAACAAGAAAAAAAATATAAGGGGGTATAGGAGCTGAAACTTTGAGTCAGAAGGGGTACACTTATTTAAAAAGCTTGAAAACCCCTTTTCTATACCAAAGGCAGCCCCTCATCCCCATATCATTCATGGAAACCCCTTTCCTGCATCTCACTGTACTCCAGAATCACTGCAGGGAGGAGGGGCCCAGTCAGACTTACCAAACCAGTACTGCCCAGCCTTTTCAGACTGGGGCCAGCTGAGCGGTACCAGGTCCATCTGTGGGCCTGATGCAGCCATGTGGGAATGGCCTGGCCAGGGCCAATTCAGCCACCTGGGGCTTGGAAATTGGGTGGTGGGAGAGTGGTGGGAGTGTTAACACCACCAAATTTCCAACACCACCAAATTTCCAGACCTGTTGGAAGGATAACACAGCTCCATGGGCTGGATGTGGCCTACAAGCTGGGGGTTGAGCACCTCAGCAGCAAAAAATTAAGGAGGGAATGCAATAGTTATCACAGCGGCCACCTCAGGACATTCATCTTGTTCACTTTTCTTCCCTGGACCAGAGGATGTACCTGGGCCTTCCCAGCAATTGTCACAGGTAATGGAGGAAACAGCAAGGCCAAAGTAGGTTCCAGAAAGGGTGCGACCCATGCAGAGATCCCAACATCCTCTACAAGACTAGCTGTACTGTCAGAAATTTTACTATCCTAAGTGCAGGCAATGACTGCCGGTTGTCCATACCTAGGAAGAATCTTCTAATCCTACCTCCTTTGATAGAAAGGCAGGGAGGAACAGCCAATAGAGGCCCTCCCAGGCTCCAGAAAGATACAGGGGAAACAGAAGTCTGTCCAAGCCCTCCTATCCTACTGTGCATTATCTTTCCATGTCTGGAATACTGTATCTCTCTCCATCAGTTTTTGTATGTACCTACACAGCCTCTCTCACTGTAGTGCCTGAGCACCTAGGAATTAACCATTTGTGGAATAACAGTCCCTAGCACTTTCATCTCAAAGCACTTTATGTAAGAAAGTTATGAAAGAACACGTATGCATGTTATGGGAAAAGAGATATGCGAACATGTTTGGGAAATGATATGTCTACTGTCATCCAGAAAAACAGTCATAGAACAAGGAACTAATAAACTCAGGCCCCTAAGGTCCAGGCCAGTGGTCTATCCACTCAACACTGCCCCCCCATAATGCACACAGGCAACGAACAGAATTTTCAAATACATTCTGAGCGCACACATCAACTGCATAACAGGGTGGATAAAAATCAACAATTTTTTAAAAATAAAAAACCCAGATTTTTCTATTTAATTCATAATTTTATTATTTAAACATATTTTTATTATTTAATCATATTTTTTATTTTTAAGGTCCTTTTAAAATAAAATAAACCTATATAAAGAGAGTTTTAATTTAAGATACGTTAAAGCTCAAAGACTTCTAATTATATACTATTTGAGACAATATATTCATGTAACCTTCTTAGAAAAGTTTTTTAAACAGGTCGCAACAGGCCATGGACTATATTCGGGGAGCAATCTTATGGGGTTCCCAGAGGCTCATCTATAGATTAGTAAAGCTTAAAGAAACCCACCCTATTTCCAGTGGGACTCTAGAAGATCCCATTAAGCATCTCTGATGCTTACTTTCAGTTCTCAAGCTGTGGATTTGTATCTCCACAGATAACATCCTTGTTAACAGCAGTATATGGAGATGAGAGATAACAGACCTGATTACCTACCCATCAGTCCTCTTGTCTCTCTGCACTTTCAGAGAGAGGTAAGGGCTTAACTCTGTGTACACAAATTTGCAAAGTTTCAAGAAGTTAGTGAGTTAGAGGATTGTTGGGAGTGGAGTAGATCTGGGCAAGGAGAAAGAGTCTGCAGATAAATGCAAGGAGAGAGGGGTAGTAGAACAAAAGAGAAACATTTTGAGCGGAATATTCCAATAGTCTCGAGGGATAACTTTCTGAGTATAGCCTTTCCATTGATTTGAGATCTAGAGAGGGAAAAGTATGGTAGAAGGGAAAACCTATCATGGCAGCAGGGTTGCCAGGTCATAAAAGAGAGAAGAAATCAAAGATGAGAAGAAATCTAGAAGAAAGTGAAGAAAGTCCCAAGCTAATAACATATGGCTGCAGTGCTCATTTGATATCCTCCTAATGTAGTGTTGCGTGGCAAAAATATCCCTCAAATATCCATGATTAATCTAGTGAATTGGAGATAGTTCACCTCCCAGTGACTTCACAAGTATCTGCTTCAATCAGCTTTAGTAGATAAAATTATGAAATAATTCAATTTTCTGATGTAGCTGCAATATTAATCTGAAAAAATATCAAAATAAATTACTGCTTTAAAATGTATAGTGAGTCTTCTAACAATGAAACAACCTACATCTATCTCTGAGTTGTGAATAATATGTATTCAAATTATATCAAACAACAAGAATGCACTTTTTGTAGAAAACAGTGATTAAAATTGAGGCTTCCTGATGAGTGATTTAAATCATAATTTAAATTGATTTGATTTAAATCAAATCCACCCTGATACTAAAGGCAACAAAAGCAATAGAAACTAGTGCAGCCTTCTAATTGCACAACAGCCAGGTTTATTTCCTACAACTTAAGTCATGCGCTGAAATAGCGTAAAAAACATGTGATTTTTTTTTTTTTTTTTTTTACAGTAGCAAGTAATATTTTAAAATGGTGTTTCCTGAAACTGAAATGCATGGGAAATGACAGGACATATTGGTTTTTCATGTCATATTTTAAAAAGTTAGGAAATAAACCTCATAGATCATTAAAAGAAAAGAGGAACTTACAGATATACTATTGCTCAAACATAAAACTACAAAGTTTTCACTTAGGTAAAGACAAGAGCTGTGATTATTTTGTGTGTCTGTGGAATACAACTTCTGGATATAGTAAGCCTATGCAAAGTGACAAAAGCCTTTGCTATTACAATCTTTATTGGGCTGCTTACAAACTAAAATAAAACTCATTCTTCTCAATTTGTCTAACACCCCTCAACAGAATCATAGAAAAGTAGGGTTAAGAAGGGGCCTGAGGAGTTTGTATAGTCCAAACCTCTCCTCAAGGTAAGATCATCCTATAACAATAGCACAGAGTCCTATGAAGCTAAATGCAGTATCATCATTACTTAAAAACATCTGTACAATTTTTTTTTCAACCTCCCCGTACATCACAAGGCAGATTAGACTTTCTGAACAGCAGTTGGTAAAAAAAAATAAAAATCTATAACTAAAACCCAGAATTATAGATGTCCATAGTATATAACTGCCCTCTCCTGCTGATTCTAATTAACAGTTCCCTTTAGGCCTGATCAATATTACATTCTCAACATTTCTCAGCTTGTACATTTTCTCTCTCCAGTGGTTTACCAATGTGTCCTTGCTAATGCAGTACATCCCTTGTAAATTGTTATTACTGCTATACTTGTCACTTGCATTGTACTGCCTGCATTTCAAACTTAATCCTGCAAATCTCTGCAGGGTACAGAACAGCAGGCAATGTATTAAGTGGCAGTGCTCAAGTGCAAGTATGTGTGGAGCTCCAGGAGGGCTGAGTACTTGGCACAGCCTTCCAAAGTCTCAAAGCTCTGTCATATCTACCCTTTTTAACCCAACCAGGTGAGAAAAAGAGCAGAGTTATCAGATGGAAATAAAGATCTTGAACCTTCTCAGCAGAGGTGTGGAGTGTTGTCTGTGTAAGCCATGGCAAGATCAGATGAGCAGGACAGGAAGTACAAGTGAAGCTCATACTGCATTAATGTTTAAGAAGATGCAATATTATTCCAGCCTCATAAAGAGACCAAGAGAGGAGTACATATCTTAGGGGCAGGTAAATAAACAAGCTATCACATGCCAAGTTTGAACATGAGAGACTGGTGCCTCCTGAATCTGGGGAGGCACCCACAGAAGCTGTTGATGGTAGGGGTCCTGTCAGAGGGGGCACCAGCCCTACCAACAGTATCAGTGTTAGCCATCAGGGCGGGCACCAGCCCCGTCGAGAGTGCACGTGCACCCCCAACCACTCGCCTATGAGTTAGGTGAGTTCACACAGCACATTGACAACCCCATGGCAGCTGCTGGTGTGCATGATATTCCTCAGCAGTAAATGTGAGGTGGCTTACCCTTCAAAGAAGGGGGGGCAAGCTGCCTCACATTCATTGTGTGCAGCCAGCAATCCCCAAAGCATAGCTGGCATGCTGTAAGTGCACACACCAGCACGGCCTCCTGAGAATCTGTCTGGCTAAGTACAGACAGTCAAAAAGCCCAAGGCTAAATCGATTCAGTCTTTTCAGGTTAGTCTAAACTTCAGAGATTAAACAAAGAAACAACTGGACAGACATGCACTTTTGATTCAGGAAATACAGCCACATGCCTACAGTGGCTCAGGCCAGAAGTGGGGGGGCACTACAGCACAGCTCTCTGGCACATAGTCAGCATGGGCTGTGTGTCTGTTTCCTCTTCCTGCTGCTCCTGAGGTCTCTGGGTTTTCCAGTCCAGAATCCTATGAGCATGACTCTGCAAGGTTGCTCATCACTTCCTCTTCTTGCTTCCAGGTTCATTGGGGATTTGTAGTCCACAGTCACAACCAAAAGTAAGTTTTTAGCAGGACAAGGAAGCTCTGTACTTGGGGGAAGGGAAGTTTAACCCCCTCCCTGACCCCAGCTGGGGTTTTGCCTTTGGGGGGCAGTCCCTGCCTCTCCCTTCCCCCCTCCAGTCCTTTTCTCCTGGAGCAGACAGCACAGCTAGGGCTGAAAATCATGCTGGGATTTTGGGGGACTGTGATTTAACTTAAACCAGGAAGGGACCTGGGACAGAAGTTTCATAAACCGGTTTGACCCAAATCAGTTAAGTCTGATACTACATTCAACCAGGTTTATTTTGAAACTGGTTTATGTGCACTGAGCTTCTGGTATGTTACAGGTTTAAACCAGTTTCTGATCACTTAAACCAGCTGATATGTAAGTAACTTCAGTCCCTAGCCTTTATGTGCTCACACTTTTGGTCCCACCAGGTTCAGTGCCAACAGGACAGTTAGCAATGCACTGGTGTAACTTGCAGCTATTTCCCCATTAATGCACCATTGGATATTCTTGCATTCGCTGTCCCATTCATCAGTTCTTGCTTGTGCTCATACACTTAGTACATTAGTGCTTTCATATACACAAATAGATTAAAATTCACCTAAGTGAAGTAATCAATTAAATTAGTGTGAAAACATCCGCTAAGCAAGTGAAATAAAAAGGAAAGCAATGAGGCCACACTTTCCATGGTGTCAGCATTTCACAAGAGTGAGGTCAATGCTGATAGCAACTGAGGCATAACTGGCTTGGCAACACTCCTCCTAAAGCAGCAATCAGGGCATCAAAACATAATCTAAATACTGGCTTTTGCTAGGTATGTCATGTGACTGTTTCCCAGGTTGGTACAGGCAATCACAATTCATTCCCTTGGCCTACTGATGTGTTTTTTTCTATACAACTGATGCAAAACTAATTTACAGTGTGAATAACGTGTGATAAAGCTTTATATGCCAAATGCATGGCAAATGTGAGACACAGGGATCTCCAACAAAATCCCTGCATGAAGCAGCTGAGCAGGCTACACAGCTAGAAGAAGGGCTCTGAGGTTTAAAAGTCATAAATTATATCTGCATGTGCTTTAAAATGCACAAAACTAAAGTCACAGACAAAAGACAAGAATGTTTTGTTGTGAAGAAAGCAATCTGAACCCTATCAAGACTTCTGAGAGCAGTCTTTCTAGCTCACTCCAACGCTGGTGTTGTACAACCTTCCAGTCATGAAAAGGAAAAGACATGTTGAATCAAAGTGGCTCTGCAGAGAACTCATGCTCAGAGAATGGGCAGGTTTGCAAAATGGGACTGAGTCATGTGTCTACTTTGTAAACATGCAGAAGTTTTCATTTCAAAATGTCTATTGCCAAGGTGCTGTCCTACAAAGCGTAAGAGAACAGTCACTCAGAACTATTACACACACAAGGATGTGAGGAGACAGAAAAACACAATCATTTACCAGATAAAAGAGTTCCCTATGAACCCGAAAGCTTGCTTAATAACTATTCTCCAACTATTTGGGTTGGTCTAATAAAAGATATCAGATTCACCTAAGGAACCTTGTTTCCCTGTGAAGAGGCACTTTCCAATTATGTATTCTTGGGTTACTATACCATGCCCCTGACTTACGCAGCATGGGGCTAGAAACTGAGCTTGATTATCATGGACAGCACTGATCTGGAATTCAGGAATGTTATGTAGTGGGTCCAGGAAAGCGGTACTTTTCTCTGAAGTGAGAAGGCCCTCGGGCCTCTGCCAGCAGTGTTACACCACTCAGAGGTGTTGCAAGAACATGGCAGAAATGCAAGCAGCATCGGCAATCATAGCAAGTGCTGGGAATGGGAGAAAGAATATGGTGTAAGGGGGAAAAAAAAGGAAAAAAGCAGGACCTAGCTTCACGAATCAGAAAGCTACTATCCCAAATTAGCAAACAATAAATTCATAAGCATATAAAAGATCACAAAATAGCCAACATGGATTTGCCATAATAAATCATGTCACACTGATCTATGATTTCCTCCCTTGACAGGATACCCAGCTTAGTGAATAAGGAGGAAATACCAAATGTGCTATGTCTTATCTGCTGCAAGATTTCTGACGGTGTTTCACATCACATTTTCAGAAACAGACTAGAGAAACATGATCCGGGGGAAATTACTATAAGGTGAATGTACAACCATTTCAAAACAGCCCTCAAAGAGTACTCACCAATGAGTTGCTAACAAACTGCAAGGCATCTCAAGGAGGGCTCCAAAGGGATCTACTGTGGGTCCAGTTCAATTCAATTATTTGCTTTAATGACCTAGACAATGGAACAGAGACTCTGCTTACAAAGTCTGTGCGTGAAACTAAGCTAAGATGGGTTGCAAACACTTTAGAGGACGAGATCAAAATTCAAAATGATCCTGATAAATTGGGAAAATCGTTTAAAATCCACAAGATAAAAATCAGTAAGACACTTGGGAAAGGAGAGTTCCATTGTATAAATATGAAATGGGGAAGAACTAAGTAGCAGCACATCAGAAACCATCAGGGGGCTGTGTGGACCACAAACTGAGTATGAGTCAGAGATGCAATACTGCTGCTGCTACAAAAAAAAAAAAAATCACATTCTGGGACATATTAACAAGAGTGTTATATGTGAGGCATGAGAGGCAATTACTCTGCTCTGTTGGATGCTAGTGAGTCTTCAGCTAAAGTAGCATGTCAAGTTTTGGGCATGACACTTTAAAAAGGATGTAGACCAACTGGGAGTCCAGAGGAGAGCATTAAGAAAGATAAGAGGCTTAGAAAATATTGGAAAAGTTGAAAGAATTTGGTTTGTTTAGTCTTGGAAGGAGAAGCTTAAGGGTTGACATCACAAGAGGCTTTCCATATAAAAGGATGACAATCAGATGTTCTTAATGCCGACTATGGGTAGGACAACAAGAAAATGGCCTAATTTGCAGCAAGGAAGGTTTAGATTACATTGTGAAAAAAACTAATTGTAAGCACAGCGTAGAGTGGAACAGGTTACCTAGGGAGGCTGTTACTTATGGAGGTTTTTAAGAAAAGGTTAGATAGACAACTGAAATGGTCAGTGAAGGTCTAGGTAAACTTGGTATACCTCAGAGCAGGGAGACTAAATGCCATTTCAAGGTCCCTTCTTACACTATATTTCTATAACCCTCAGGGCAGGCAGATTTGTGTGTGTAGGTAAATGGTTCCCAACCTTTTTTATACTGCGGACCAGCACGGGAGTGGGACGGGGCACATGGAGCCAGCTGCCTTCCTCCAGAGGTTGCCCCACTTTAACCCTACACGTGACTGCCAGCAGTGGAAGCCGCTCGCCCAGGCGGACAGATAGGGGTCCGAGCGGGGTGCTCATGCCACAACCCAGCAGCCAACCCTTCGCAGCATGGTACTGCACCATGGCCTGGGGGTTGGGAACTTCTGGTGTAGGTGATGTAGCCTAAGGAGGGTTTTCATGGAAGAGTGCAGCGAGGAAGACAGGCAGGGAAACTGGGTGAAAAACTCAGGGTGATGAGCAGAGAGAGATAATAATTTCAAAGGGAGAATTAGGGGAATAAAGAAAGGAAGAAAGAAAACAAGAAGAAAACTGAAAAGGAGACAAAATGGAGACAAACAGCAACAGGAGGAAAAAGCAAAGAAATAAACAAACGGAAGCAGGTCCATCCTGCCAGAAACAGGCCTTTGTGTCACTTGAAGGCAGGTGACGATGCACATAGCAGGAAGGGCAGGAAGTGACCAGGGACAGTCAAATCACCACAGCCAAATAAAAACTTGGAAGGAAAAGAATGTCTCCTGTTATTACAGTGCATCAAGACAGTAGTTATTTCCTGCGCGGGGCCGCAGGTCTTCCCTGCCACCCAGATTTGAAGGAATACAAATGCTGCGGTCCAGACTTTCAATGTATCCTGACACATTGCATGTGCTGTTATTGCTGTAATGGCAATGCCTAAAGGCCATGACTGAGATCAGGCACCACTGTCCTAACCACTACAAACGCTCAGTAAGCGGCAGTTCCCTGCCCTAAAGAGCGGCAGTCTAAACAACCAGAGCAGACAAAGGACGACGTATCATCATCCCTACTTACCAACAAGGTATTGAGACACAGGAAGATTAACAGTCAGATTTTCAAAGGAGTTCAGTCCATTTGCTGCTGGACTTTTTTTGAAAACATAGCAGCCACTGAATACTGAGCAATTCTGAAAACAGCTCAGACTGTGGATGCTAAGTAGTATTCCTCTATTGTGTTAACTAACTGTGAGGAAAAATCTCATACCAGAAGAAGCTTCAAAAACACAAATAATAAATAAATCTTTGAAGTGCAGCCAGTACCTTTCAGGACATTCAGTACAGCACTCTAACACCACACAAACAGGGATTTCAAACTTCAATTCCCTGTCTTTTATTTTTCTTTAAGGAGATGTGTGCTTTTTTTCCTTCTTGTACTTGAAGAGAGACACTGGAGAACTGCTTATTTTTGCTACAATAATATTTTTCCTCTATTTGCACTATGCCTTTGACCCATACAAATATTTTTCCAGTGACAAATGTGGAAAGGAAAAGGATGTCTACAGAGTGCAAACTCCTGAAAAGCAGCAAAGACAACCTCTTGAAGGAGGAGTGGCAAATGCTTTCTATTGCTTATTATTAGAGCCTGTCTCTAAGTTGAAAGAGCTGTTTAAAGTGGTTGCCTTACTAATGCAATCACACAGCATATGATTTTCTCAGTACGTGTGTATAGGCAGTTGCTTCAGAGCCTCTCTCTGCAGCTACTGTGGAGCATCTCAGCCATACTGACTTTAATGGCCCACATGTTTTTTTTGGGAATGTTTAAGCTGCACAGATTTCTCCTGGCCTTGGCAACTGTCACAGCTCTGAACCCTTCACAATCCTTCACAACTTCCCAGCTCTGAAGACATCCCTTGCAGACCCTCTGCAGGAGAACCTCCACAGCCCCCCTCAAGGATAGACTTGAAGAACCAGTGTTGCAGGTAAGATGTAGCAAAGCATAACAGACATGAAATAGCACAACTAACTCCCTGTACGCCGCAGCATATTCTTTTAGCACCCTGCTAAAACCAGAGCATGACAATATTTTGCCAGATGGTAGTCTGTATGTCCATATCCTATTGAAGTCTGAGCTGACTATACATCTAGGTTAAGGACAGAAGTTACACATATACCGGTTTACGTGATCAGAAACTGGTTTCAATCTGTAATAGAATGGAAGCTCAGTGCATGTAAACCACTTTCAAAATGGGTGAAACTGGTTTAAGATAAACCTGGTTGAATGTAGTATCAGACTTAACTGATTTGGGTCAAACCAGTTTATGAAACTTCTGTCCCAGGTCCCTTCCTGGTTCAAGTTAAATCAGAGTCCCCCAGCATCCCAGCATGCTTTCCAGCCCTTGGCTGTGCTGTGCTGTCTGCTCCAGAGAGCAGGGCTGGTCCTGCCCCTCTGCTGGAGCAGTGAGGTCTGGCTGACAAGAGTGGGGGGAGAAGGGCAAGCCTGGCTGGGGATACAGCTCAGTCGGGGGGGGGGGGGAAACTGCCTCCCAAAGCAAACCCCAGATGGGATCTGGGGCCAGGGAGGGTAGCTAAACACCCCTTCCCCTGCTCAAATTTACTGCCGGTTGCAACCGTGGACTACAAATCCCAGAGGCACCTGGAAGCAGGAAGAAAAAGTGATGAGCAACCCTGTAGGGTCCTGTTGCTGTAATTCTGAATTGCAATCCCAGAGACCTTGGGGGCAGCCGGAAGAGGAAGTAAACACACAGCCAAACAGCCATGTACTAGTGCCCCCTGACTTCTGGCCTGAGCCACTGCAGGCACATGGCTGCATTTCCTGAATCAAAGGTAAATGTCTGTTCATATCTGTTTCAATTTAATCTCTGCAGTTTAGACTAACCTGCGAAGACTGAACTGATTCAGCCTTGGGCTTTTTGACTGTCTGTACTTAGCCCTAAAGGCTAAATGAGTTAGCTTGGTTGGGGTGCTCTGCATTGCAGAGGATCAGGTCAGTGCCTCTGAAAGGACTTACACTCTTGTCTCCTAGCAGGTGTGGGTGACTGGAGATTTAAGAACGGAGGAGTTGAGGGGATCACTGGCCGCGTCTATACAAGACGCTGACTGTGCAGTAGCTCGTTACTACAGCGCAGCAGTAATGAGCTACTGCTCAGTCAGCATCACCAAAAAAGCTGTTCAGGGACGCTACGGCGCAGTAACTCCGGTTACTGCACAGTCATTTTGTACTTGTGTTTGCAAGTACTAATTGCAATTACTAAATGCCCGTGCAGTAACACTGTCAGCATCTCGTGTAGACGTGGCCACTGTTGCCTCTCTTTTTTGCTCCCAGCAGAAAAGCAACTTTCCCTTCTGTTGGCTTAAGCAACAACAGTCCCTTGCATCTCATGTAGCAACAACTCTGCCAACTGCTTCAGCCTACTTTTACCTCTGCTAACAATCACTAACAATCAGTACACCACAATGAGAAATCAGAACTTCTGTCTCATGGGAAAACCTAACATCTCCACCTCTATTTTTGTCCCAAATGACTGTAAAAGGTCAAAGTACTGACATTTTTCAGGTAATGAAAAAAATCCAAATAAACTTTGTCAAAATGTTTTTCCCCTTTTTTGATCAAAGTGAAATATACTGAGATTTTTAAATCGAAACATTTCATTTAATTTTTTTTTGTTTCAAACCAATTTAAATTCAGTTGTATTCCATTCCTTGTGTGAACTGCAGTTAATGTGCCTATACCCTCATTCTTCTTTATGGGCCCAGGTCCATACCTTATTATGACACACTGTATTCCTGCAACTCCTATAATACCCTCTACAACTTGGTCAGAGAGGAGGCGACAGGATATAACTAGCCCAGTCTAAAGAGGAGATGGGGCACAAAGAACCCAAACTGCAACTCCCGTATAGAACCATAAAATCATATAATTGGAAGGGACCTCAAGTGCCTGGGTGTAGGATTGTTACAGAGATGCCTGTCCAACCTCTTCTTGAAACCTCCATTGAAAAAAAGATTCCTCAGTTTCCTTAGGCCGTTTGCACCCTTGTCCTCCTGTTTAAACGGTTAAGGTAATATACCACAATTGGCAGATAGTTCCATCAAATCTGAAGCCAAACATTTCCAACCTACCAAACAAATCTCTTTGCCTTGGGTCAAACCAAACTCACACAAGATATTTCAATAACATTTTTCCTGACGAAAAAAAAAATCCCATAGAAAATTTCAGTTTTGCAAGAAACTGTTTTCCATCAAAATAATCTGACAGAAAATCTCTGACTAGCTGTCATTCTAGGCAACAATCCCCACTAACCAAATTACTGTTGGCACTGCTCCCCTTAATGAATTATAACACATTAGTATGGATCCAATAAGGGCTTAAGAGAAAGCATGTTACCTTCAATCTGCTATTATATTTATGTATCGTATAGTCTGAGTCTCATCTACTCCACAATGCTACAGGTGCTGATGAATCCAAACTCTGTCACAAATGTTGTAAAAGCAATTAAATTCTAATTTAAAACACGCCCTTCTATTTGTGAAGAAAACTTTCCAACTGTGCCCTGAATGTGGCAAGTGCAGAGTTGTTTTCCTTGATCCTCAGACAAGGTAGGTATGAGAAAGACAGAAATGTCAAAGGAATGTGAATGCTGAGGCTAGTGATGTCATTTTAAATATCAAAATTGTTAACTATTTCAGTGCTGATCAGTTTAGCCAACACTCTAAGCTAAAGTATATCATCACTCCTGGCTGTGGTAGTAGGTACAATGAAGTGATGCATTGTAGTACAGCAGAGGTGGTTGCTGACCAGGATTGCCTGGATGGGGAACATGGTGTTTTACCCACCCCTTCCCGATATTTAAAGTTACTTCAAACCTAAACCACAAGAATGAGTTAAAAAAAGGAAAGAAAAAAAAAGTGCCAAAACCCCAAACCACTTCCCTCCAGCCAGGGTGGTAAAAGTCCCACTGTTCCCAATCCTAGCTGCCAAAAGTTTTTACAATACAAAAATATGCAGCACATGCCACATTTAGATACAGTGGAAAATGAATGGAATATCTACAGATGACAAAGAAAGCCAGCTGAGCTGTGCTTACCGTTTTCAGCGTTTGTATTCCCCCGAGTCTGCTGAGTTCACTGCACCAACGTGTCAGAGAAACTTTGCACAGAATCTCAGGTTTGCTTCATACTGAGCATATCAGGCCTCAACTAACATTTCATGACCTCCTGGTGTGGAACATTTAGCTATGCAGTTTGAAAAATGAGGTACTTATGTTGCAAGTGGACAGGGAATAAAGACAAGGAATATGAACCTTTTACTTCAGTGCTCCAACACGTTTTCCCTGACTAGGTCTCAAAGATAAAAAAACAGTTCAATACATCACAAAGGAGCATATGAAAACAAATGGAATAGTCACCTGGCTTCCCCCTCACTCCAGTCATTTGAATGCATCATTATCCTCCTGTTACAAACTCTCTTTTTATAACAACAGATTTATTCTTCATTACTCTGCACACTTTTCAAAATGGTCTTATTTGAATCATTTCCTAGATGCCTAACCTTCACCAGCAAACAAGGCCTCACACACTTATGCCACAGATCCTACCACTCATGTTCCCCTCCCTTTTCTTTCCTGTCACACACAACCCTTTTTTCAATATAACCATGTTTTTTCTTACAGCCTGATAAAGTATCATTCAGTATAAGAGCTCTAGCTTCAGGCCTTTAGTTTTCATTAAATTCCTCTTCTGGGCTATCTCCAGAACATCCCTATTTGTGTTGCTTCCTTTTGTTTCTCTGACTTTCTCAGCCTTCTGGAGTTTACTGGGTTTCTGTGTTTTGAGGTCTCTGCCAAGATCACAAATAATTCCTTTCCATTCCACTATTGGCTTCATATCTTCCACTATGCTGCCCTCAATACTCAATTCTCTGTTTCTTATTCATCTGTCAAATGTCTCCATTTGATGTCTTATTATTATTTGCATCACTTCAGTACACAGAGACTCCAGCCAGGTCAGAGTGCTTCTGCACTAAGTGCTAAAAAGATGTATGGTAAAAGACAAATTTTATCCCGAAGTACTTAGAAATGTCATTTGATGTAAGTTTTACCAGGCGGATAAAGCACCAGCTTTTTTGTTTTGTTTTGTTTTTTTTACACTGTTTTTTTTTACCCTGGGAGATCCCAGGGTCAAAAGCCATCCCCTCCCACACTGCTACACTGCAGTGAGAACAGCTAAATGTCTGGTTTGTGGTGCCACAGATGTGTCTGTGGCACCACAAACCGCATGGCTACACTCGTTTGGACACGGGCAGTGAGACAACACTATAAAGGTCCATAAGGATAAATCCTCATTACAGCCCGCTCTTCCAGACATCCCATTTAGCTTATTCTTTGAACACACAATCCCTCCCACACCCTATACTCGAACAGTTGTCTGATCTTGTCGATGTTAGATTGCAAACACTTTGGGGCAGGAAATGTATTTTCCTGTATGGAAGATCAAAATCATTTTCATAAATGACTCCATCTATGTGTTGTAACAGGTAACAATGCATGCTTTGCCAAAGGAGAATGACCCAAAACCAGTAGGCTGGCTGGCTGGAGCCATGCTCCAGCTGCCAGCTAGGCTCCAAGTGGCAGGATTGGTGCTGCTGTGGCCCCAGGAGGCCCCCAGGAACCCAGGTAAGGCTGCTCCTGGTACTCTCCTGGGGCATGTGAGATATTAAGTTCAAGCCCCCTCAGTCTAAAGATGGCCTAGAATATAGGTCTCCCATTTCCTGGCAACGCTGAGCTGCTGGGAGCCCTCATCAACAAGTGTCCCTGTGCCCACCTCCCTGCCCGAGTCATGCCTGCACCTTGCAACTTCTCAGGGCAGCACAAAGTTTGTTTAACCCTCCCCCTGGCCCTGGGGCACACAGCAGAGCACCTGTGCATGCCCCGCTGCTGTCCTGGGTCAGCCTGATGCTGCCTCCCCCTGAAGAAGGCTTTCCCTGCACTCATATTGCTGCTTCTCCCAGCCCCACTGCTCCCTGCCTGCAGCATGCACACAGCTTCCAGCGGCTGGGAAGCTACACCGGGACTGGACATCTGCAAAATGTGCTCCTGCCATCATCACCACTTTTCCCATTATCCCTTTCAGGTGTAAGAGTGAAGTGTGCCGCCAACTTTAATCCAGAAGCAAAGCATGCCCCAGATATCAAAAGTCTGGGAAACGCTGATCTAACGTAGGCTATTCTGTGAAAGGGAGGCACTGGCTACTCTTCACCCGCTGTGTTCTCAAGTGAGAGCAGGCAGGATGTCCTGTGCTTCGTACTAAACTTACTGCACTCTCTTTGCGAACTAGATGTGTTCTTTCGGTGCCTAACAGATAGGGTCTCATGCAGACTGTAGGTGCTTCCCAGGTCTAAACTGAATTCCAATGAGAGTTGGGCAGGAATCAGGCACCTAACATCTGTATACCTGTAAAGAGCTGGATAATTGTATGGCAGTACAGGAATTAATTGAAGTAAGTTGAGTAGCATGTAAACTGAAACCTTTTAAATAAGTATCAAATATAAATTGTTTGAGGGGGGATCTTTAACTTAAAAAAAATACTGGAAATCTTTGGAGTGAATTTATAATGAATGCTTAAAACCAAAACCGGTGAAATCTTGATTTAGAAAACAGTTTGAGGACTATCCCAAATCTTTGCAGATCCATAACTTTGAATATTCTGATTTCTTCCAATTACATCTTACCAGCAAGGGGTCATCTGGAAACAGAATGAAGTCCATCATGAAGACGGACATTTTTGGCTGACTGGAAGTTTCAATCATTTGATGTTTGGTACATTGAGGCTATGTAAACGTGCTGTACCATGTATGCTTTTAAATTATCTGCAGCATATGTGCTGACACAGCAGTAGATCTTACAACATTCATCATTTGACTATTCAGTATTTCATTTTTGGCAACCTTGATTAGGCATAAAGGATTCTGCTTTATACCCACTATTTCTCTTTCTAATGAAAGTTGCTCCATTGCCAATGAAATCAGAAAAGGACTGTCCATTTTTCCATTAGCAGAGAATTTTAATATAATGCGTGCAAGGATTTCTAGGTAGGTATACTACTACAGCAGCATGGCCTGTTGTATTGAAGGATCTCCTGGAGCACAGAGCTCATTACAGGATGAAGGCCTACGTCTGCATGTGCTACCACCACGGCTCCTAGTGCGTGACAGGAATTTTTTCTGGTCTGTTGACCTGAAAGAAATTCAGATCAAAGGGATTCCAGAAATACTGAGACACAGCCTATCTGTGCACTGAGAATCAACTAACCCAGGAGTGAGGAGGGGTAAATTAAATATTTTTTGACTGAAGCACAATTTTTATAAGAAATGTCTTCATGAAATCTTAAAGTAAATACAGCAGTACTCAGGCTCTGCTAGCAGTCACCAGTACAAATCCCTAAGGAAAGGAAGACAAATAGACTTTAAGACAATTCTGTGCACAGGAATCAAACAGTGATAATATCTGAAGCAATGTGTTTAAACTGTGGCAAAGCAGATTTAGACTAAACCTCTGGGGGGAAAAAATTCCTAACTTTAAGAACTGTAGGACAATGGAAGAAGCTGCCTTGGGGAAGCTGTGGAATCTCCTTCCTTGGATGTTTTCAAGAAGAGGCTGGGCAGGCCCGTCCCTGGGCTGATTAGGGAGCAGCACCTCCTGCATCTGCTTAGGACTGGAGTCTCGCTGAATCTATGACTCTTAAGTTATATATAAACCTTTAACCATAGAACCACCGACACATGCAGGTTCAGACCTTGAAGGCTGCCTCGCAGACACAGTTCCATGCAGAATAACTTGCAGGATCAAGCTCATTTTTGTTCAAAACTCTAAACCACGTTACAACACATATTATGAAAATATATTATAATACATATTATGTCTGGTACTGCAGGCACTGGATTTTAAATGAAATCCCAGTTCACAGCAAACATATTATACCCTCCCACTGTAAGGGAACTAGCTTCCTTGAGAGGCCACAGGATGCTAATAACGCACAAAAAAATTCCAAACCATGCCGCCAAACAGCTATGAGCAACTTAAACCAAAATTTTATCTGAAATTATGAAAACCCACTTATCTGAGGTCAGGATCAGACCTAGGGAGTTGTGCAACTGTAGCTACTGTTACACAAATAGATTTATGGAAATGCAGAGTTATTAGCATTCTGCAAATAAGGAAACCTTATAGTCAAAACATTATTTTACAAGTTAAGTGAAATACTAAAAAAGGAATAGGTTCAGGTAGGTCTTACATTCAGGGCTTTTTTTCCTTCTGTGAAACGTAGAAAAAAGAAAGAAATGTCAGTGACTGAATGGGTAGGCGGGCCTCCTTGTGAAATGAATCAGACTTTTCTTTTAGTTTTACGAAAGTCTTGCTTCAAGCATGACCTATAATTACCTTTTGTTGTAAATGGATATCCAGTGCAAGCAGTGTTTATCATCCAATACAATTTATGGGTTTAGCTAATTTGAAAGTTATGTTGGCCCTCTTGGAGGGTACTGACTACCACCTGGAGGTCTTTCTCGGAGCATATGTGTGAAAGGGAAGGAGCTAGAAAATAGGAAAGTCTGGTGATGTGGGATCTGGAATGGTCTTTGCTTTGGACACAGAGAACAAATGATTATTTGCAGGAGTGCAGAGATCACTGGAATGCTACATATTGTGTACATGGAAATAAATACTTAGGCTCAGCCCTGTAATCAGAGTTTCTTTCTGAGATGCCCTCAAGAGTTTCTCAACTAAGAAGACAGACAAATCAACTCAAACTGTCTTCTGTCTGATCACAGAACCATAGGAAAGTAGGGCTGGAAGGAATCTCACCAGGTCACCTAGTCCAGCCCCCTAGCTCAAGACCAGATCATACCTGACTAAACCACCCCAGCCAAGTGTCTGTCTAACCCAGGGGTGGGCAATTATTTCGGGTGGAGGGCCGCTTACTGAGTTTTGGCAAGCCATTGAGGACCACATGACAGGCAGCCAGGGGCACATAAAAAGTAATTGTCTTAATTTTTTAGGGGGCCTGCAGGCTGGATAAAATGGCCTGGCGGGCCGCATCTTGCCCACCCCTAGTCTAACCTGCTCTTGAAAAATTCCAGGGATGCAGGTTACACAACTTCTCTAGGCAGCCTGGTCCAATGCTTGGCTACCCCCAGAGTCAGAAAGTTCCTCCTAATTTCTAACCTCAATTTCCTCTGCTGCTATTTGAAGCCATTGCTCATAGTCCTGTTCCTTACAGCCACAGAGAAAAGTTTATCTTTCTGCTCTTTAGAATCTCCCTTCAGGTACTTGAAAACTGTTATCAAATCCCACCTCAATCTTATCTTCCAGACTAAATAATCCTGTTTTTTTCATCTTTTCCTCATAAATCATGTAAACAAAATCCCGAACCAAAGGCTTAACAGGGCCAGCCACTACTGCTGTACCCGAGTGCCTTCCATGTGCCTTCCAAAAGGGATGCAAGTGCCTGGCCATCCAAATTCAGGACAATTCACAGTCCTGAGTTAGGTGTCCAGGTTACCTATCCGAGGAGAGTTTGATGCCTGGGAACAGGATCTACAACAGCCTGCATGCTCTTCTGAGACTCTTCCTGGAATGAGATGCATAAGCCCTTTCTTTCAGAAAATGAGGCATCAGGTCTCATTTTCAAAACAAGGTGCAGGGTAGGAGTGGTGGTGCTACTTGGCTACAGCACTCACACAAGGTGACGGAGATTTGGTTTACTACTTTCGTCTGAGCAGATCTGAAGCCACATCTTCCATCTCACCAGAGAATGCTTATGGAGAATGCTATAAGCATTAGGCTATACGACCTTTTCAGGTGGGGCTTTGTTCTCGATGCCTCTCAAAAGCAGTCCCACTTTCAGGTAATGATTACATAGTCACTGATCCAAAGACCACACAGAAAGTGAAGGAGCAGGAGTCTCTTAGTTTCATGACTAGGACTCACCTGAGAGGGTGGAGTCCTAGGTTGTAGCTCCTGCCCCACTCAACACATGATGCGAGATAAGGAAATGCTGAATAGTGAACTCCAGACTTCCCCCTTCAGGCAAGTACCATAACCACAAAGCTGCAGAGTCACTCTCTCTGTCCTAATGATTATTTAATTGGTACATGCAAAGTGCTCAGCTTCAAAAGGAAGCCCTGTAGTCCTCCAGTCTGTGTTTAGTAGGTTGTCCCGGCAGGTAAGAGATGTGGTTTCAGTCCTCAAAGGAGAGTAGGGGCAGAGGGAAGGGAAGTCTCCTACATCCTGGGTAAATGCTCTAACCTCTGAGCCATGGGATAAAAGTGACACAATACAGGTTTGTCTTGCCGTTTGTTGTGCAGAACCTGATCGTTTAGGTGTGCTCTGAGAATGACTACCAGAATGAACCCCGCAGGCACTGTATGCAGAAGACTGCCTAGTTCGTTAATCCTGACAGAAACAAGTGTATAATAGGTGCCAAAGCTCTCAGCCCTGTCATGGTGGAAACCATTCTGGACGTGACAAAAAGCAGAATTTTTAGCACCTGGGGAACTCTGATGTTGAAAACTGAGATGCCTATGGACACTAGGAACCTTGAGTGTTAGGTAACAGGTAAGCAAGAGGTTTTCAGGCTTGAACTTAACCACTTACAGCAGACATTAAGCAGGACAGAGCAAGATTCCCTAGTGCAGCAGTTCTCAACCTTTTTTGTACCAGGACCCATTTGTAAACATTGATGGCCAGTCCCAACCCAATGGCCCTCACTCCTGACCCGCTGCCCCTTGTGCCTACACCCCAGTGTGTGGGGCAGGAGGGGCCCAAGCAGCCCCTTGCAGGCTGGAGCTCTTGACAGCCTGCAAGGGAAAAGCCACAGTTTCCCACATTTTTCTTCTTTAAAAGATAATCCATTTTTAAAGTTTGTTGATCTCTTTTCAAAGTTTGTTTGTGACCCTCCCATATATTCTTGCGACCCACTTTTGAGTCGCGACCCACAGATTGAGAAACACTGCCCTAGTGAACTAAAGGGAGTTTCTGTCACTTCTCCCTCTTTTCAGTAACAATTCTGATTGATAAGCTTGGGCTCAATTAGTTATTTGCAGGTAGCATGACATAAAAAAGCAGATTACAAAGAGAGAAAAACATAGCATCAAGGTGTTTATCCAGCATTATACTCACTTAGAAAGTTGCTGAGGAAAATACCCAAAGATTATAGTTATAGTGATTGCCTCCTTGGTATTGATTACTTTACTGAATTTTTTTCTTTCATGATTACAAGGATACCGGTATGCACTAAATGAAACATTCTTCCACACTTTGTGGGGATTTCTTGCTCTACATGTGTAAGGAATGTTTGCTTGAAGTGGTTCGTGAAGTTGCAATCTTCAAACCTCCTCTTAAGAAGGCTTAGTTAGCAAGTAAGTAGAGACAGACCCTCTGGAGAAAGCCAGAAAGAAAAGCAAATTTTACAAAGTTTATCTACAGGACAGTATTAATTTAGCATTGTTTCTCTCTACATATACCTTCATTAAGTGATCTCAACAACTTGCACGGCTTCAACTACCAATTCTGTCTTTGACTCATAAACTTATCTTTCTACTTCTGACCTGAATCTCTCCATTCAATCCCATCTCTTTGCTTTCTCTGGCACTTTCCTGTGGATACCCCACTATGAACCATTAGCATATGCTTAACATCGCCAAAATTTGATTTTGTGCTACATCCTATAATTCAGCCAAGTTTTACACAGCAGAGAACCAAAAAAGGGGAAAGATGGGAACCAAAACTCTTCTGGCTACCTTTACAATCCCCCCAGCTCAGGACCAATCAACTGCCAATTAAAAGTCAGAGAAGCCAAATTTCTTTAATTGTCCACCCCTAGATGCATCTGTGCTACAGTCACTTCTGAGATACCCTGCTTCTCAGGAGACTAAACTACCCTGTGGCTGGGCTCTGTTTTGCCACGGTTACTGGTACCCATACTAGCTAGTTTGAAGTCATTCTTGTAACTTTAGTGTAGACATAGTCACTGTTGAGAAAGCCACCATCCTGTGATTTAGGCCAAAATCTAGCTGTCCTTGATGCCCATCTGTGAGCTCAACCAATGGCAACCTAATGGAGAAAGGGAAATGAGAATGAGAGATTTCCTCTCTCATCTATCTGCCAAGTGTATATGGATAATAGAGTCAGCAGGGTAAGGAAACAAGCAACAAGTGCACTGCAAAGATAGAAAACCTGAGGAACTGGGGCTAGCATTTTAAAGTCTGGCTGCCCAAAGTTGACCTCCTAAACCAATGTTTTGGCCCCAAAACAAAAGTGGCCTGAGTCTCAGTATTGAGCACTCATAATCCTTTGCCTTAAGTTCTGTTTGTACTCTGTACTTCTGAAAAAAACAGGGCACTGCTATATTCAAGTGTCTAAACATAGGCACGCAAGCAGTGAATGCCACAGTGGTGAATATGCCTATCTTTCAAGAAACAGCATCATCAATTATCTCATGCACTGAGTAAAATCTTTTGTTAAAACCAGTCATCAAATGAGAACATCAGTTCTCTGTACTCCCAAAAGCATCATATGAGCATATTATCTTCTCAACATTGTAAATCACTTTGTAGCAGAAGCAGTAGCATTTCACACGCCCAAGGAAAGAACCAAACATATCTTTCTCCTTTCATAAATCAACGTTTTCACAACAACAAGACAAATCCTTCCTGCTGAAGAATCAGTAAGGGCAAGAAATAAACACAAAGCTTAGAAAACAGCAGTATTCTCTAAAGACATAATGAAGTCATGCATGTCATTTAAGTTTAGTCAATCTCTTCCAGAATCCTTGGAGGCAATGAAGTCAAGGTTAACACACAGTTTTGCTCTGTTGCTGGCTATGTGACTCGCTCTTCCTTGTAAAATGGAAACTTGACCTCCAAATTCTGCAGAGGTTACTGAAGTTTTCCAACCAAGCATCTGTAAATAGCTGTTGACATCAAGAAAGCGTCTCCAACCTTTCCAGCAAACAAGCCACATCTGAAGTACAATCCTGATATTCTTTGTCTTCCTCTAAAAGTGAGTTCCATATATGTATGCAGCTTTTTAAAAATACTTTCCCTCCTTCCAAATGTATGGAGATGCTGACACGTGAAATCTGGATCTTGTATCTTGCTGGGATAAAACATATTGTGCTATATTTTACATTCTATTTCTAACACCAGTCCTAATTTATCTTGATGCTAACCTTGAGACTCAGACTGCAACATCTGGGCAAATAAAAACAAAATCAGTTTGATTTACACACCTCAGCTTTCCAAATGGAATAGTAAGGCTCCTTTTAGAGACAGAATAGAAACAATCCAACAACAATATAAAAGACAGTTATAAACATAATGGAAATATGTGAATTTTGAGAGTGACTGCAAGCGGAGGCACAAAATCCTTCTCACAGGGGGTATTCTACACCTGCTCAGGAGCTGACTAATTAGGTCTGCAGTAAAGCATCACCATCCACATGTGCAGCACTATTAGGCCAGAGTAAACTACAGGAAGTCCTCAACTTAAGATGTTTCGAGTTGCAATGAACAGCACTTATGGCTTTTATAAATTGATGCCCAGTTTCGACTTTCTGACGTCAGTTTCGACTTTACGACACTTGATCGGACATGACACCACGCCAGCGAACAAGTTCACTGTGTCGCCCATCTCCCTGGAGAACATCTCTCCAAGCTTCCTTGGACACTTTCTTTAAGAAAGCAGACAAGACTCTAGAAAAACCTGCAGCCAAGACTGCTGAGAAGACTCCAGCCAAGAACCCTTCAAAAAGTCCAGAAGAGTCACCTCAAAGAAGCCCTTCCAAATCAATATGCTTGTTATTTACAATATAAATACATTAATGTAGTTGTATTACTCATCTATAACTGACTGAGTACAAAATTCTGGGGTATTTTTTGGTGAAAATAGGGTATTGGGCGTTGGTTCAGGAACCAATCCCCCATTTATAACATTGTTCCTATGGGAAAATCAGTTCTGAGTTACGTTTCGACTTCAGATGCAGTTTTCAGGACCAATTGTGTTGTAAGTTTGAGGACTGCCTGTAATCAACTCCGCCACTGGACAGTACTGCCCAACACAAGTACTATCCTATAGCAGGGTTATTTAGTGCACCGCAACACACGTGTAGGCAATGACCAGGGCTGGCTGGGACACTACAGTGTGGGGGCTGCCTGCTGGCTAGCCCTGCATTGTGGCACCCTTGTGTCCTGACCAGCTCCTCTGCAGCACACTGAGCCAGGGCAGAGCAGCTCCAGGTTGGCATGCTGACCCCCCCAGGCCCTGCCAACTGTGGCTGCGCTGCCCCAGCTCAACGTGCTGTGTTTCCAGGCCCACATGCAAACGCCACACCCAGGAACAATAAACTCCTCCATGAACTGTGCCAGAGTTTATTCAGCTGCACTAATAGCAAGTATAGATGTGCCCATAGACTGCATGCACTCAGGAGTGGCATTTGGGGTTAAGGCTTTAAGACTAAGTTATAGCTTTACTTCTGAATACCACCACACAACTTTGTGTCCTTGGGTAAATCAATTCATTTCTCTGAGAGTCCACATAGTATGGAGATCAAAATATTTTTCTAGATTACTGGGGTATTATGAAACTTTGCAGAAATGCTGGGATTATGTGGGTCAAAATTACTTAGATCAAAATAGCAAGAGAAGTAGCTCTGCAATAACAAGAAAATATAGGAAAAGGACATTTTTATCTGTGAGCCCAGAATTACAGAAAATAAAACAATAGAATCATTCAGACAAATCAACAGCCCAGCTACTTTGTTTTAAGATCTGTTATTAAGAACAAGGAGCTTTATCCCTATGTCACTGTTATCACTGGAAAGACAACCACTGAATGAGTTTTGGCTCATGCTCAACAGTTAAGAGGGAAATCTGCAGAAAAAATAAAATATTTTTGCCATACTTTTACAATGGTCAGCTAAAAATATCTAGGCTGCTTCATAGATTTTCAATATTTTCCCTTGTTTGTACTTAATGATTCTTCCTCAGAGAATCGTCTTTCTTCTTCTGGACACTTTTTTATCTGGCTGAGCTCAGCAAGACCATGGAATTGCTTTCTTTTGCTGCATGCATGTGCCAGTCAGAAAACACTGAATGGAAGTTAGGTTTGATTTAAACAAGCCTCTCAGCTTCTCCAGGGCTTCCTTGGCTATGTAATAACACTGTACACTGACTGAACGTGTTATATGGGTCCACTGCATATCACACTGGATTAGTTTGCTCAATAGTGCATTAGTTTTCCCTGTAGTGACTGTGTAAAATGCAACCCAAAAAGTTTGAGATCCATTGACTGAGAGGTCCCATTCATATAGAGTGCCTCTATATGATATAATTTAGATTTTTCAGTTTAAAAAATGTGTGGGATGTTACACACAAAACAGCATTAATAGATTCATAGACATTTGGGCTGGAAGGGACCACCCCGGAGGATCATCGAGTCCAGCCCCCTGCCCCAGGGGCAGGAAGTCAGCAGGGATCATAGGATCCCAGCAAGATAAACAAATGTGTCTTGAAGGTTTTCAAAGTGGTTGCTTGAACCGCCTCTGGTGGCGGTCTATTCCAAGCATTATGTTTCAAAGTCAAGCTCTTAGAAGTTACAGAGATGGCAACATTGCAGGAGTCCCAGAAATCCTAAATCAGTCCCGGTACATGTATGCATTATGATACAGTTTTTAATTACAGGATCATATGTAATTACAATTTTCCATACGTCCACTGCCTTGTTCAGTGTACAGGATGGCCTGAGCTCCGAAGGGCAGCCATTTGCTTAGCATGTGTTTGTTGTTTTATTTTGTTTAAAATATGACAAACCCAAGTGCTAAGTTTTCTTGGATTCTCCTCTTGAGGGCCGCTGACAGGCATTCATTTAAATGTGTGATGGGATTGGATCTCCAATCCCAACAACTGCTCCTTCTACCATGCTGTACATGCAAGGCAGGACATAATTCTGAGATCCCGCCTCACCTCGCACCAACAAGCAGAAAGCTGTGTATGCCAGTGAAGCTGTGCAGTCCCAGGGCTGAGACCACTGATGTGCCAATGGGCAGTCCCAGCCTTGGGGCTCCGGTGCAGTCTTGAACAATTCTGATGTGACCCCACAATTGGGACCACCAAACAGCTGATCTCAGGCCCAGGACTGCACTGGAGTCTTCGGTGGGGACCACACAGGAGTGTGGGATGTGCTCTGGCACGGTCCTGGGGCTGAGACCGCCCATCACCTGAGGCCCCAGAACTGCTCTGAAGCCAGTTCCACACCCTGGTGAGGTCCCAGTGCATTGCCCACATGTGTAGTTTGAGGCGGGATGGAAACCAGACACAAAATTATCTCACGTGTTTTGTGGAATCATTTTGCAGTTTATTCCCCTTTTTATTGTGCTATTAATTGCATGAACATGTGTGGCTGGGTCACTATTTAAGATGGAATTAACTGGTTACTCATGGCTTAATTGTAACCTCTGTCAGGGGCCCAGGAGAAATTTCTAAGTTTCTTTTTTCTAACCCAGATCAGAATGCAAAACCCTGTACTGGAACAATGCAGTTTTCTATAGCAAAAAAAATTCCAATTTTCAGTTGCTCTAATCACAATAGATGAGTCAGGAGGCCCAATTAAAGCTGCACACGCAAACTTAATTATGCTATTTCCTACATTTAAGTGCTTAGCTTCAACACAGTTTTTGCTACTGTGTACAGACTGGGGTGGGGGGGTAGGCTGGAGGCTTACAGGTAGAATAAGGGGAAAGGGCGGGGTGCATTTAGATTTCTTTACAAGTTTCATGTAACTATTTGTGACACACCAAATGACTCATTTGGTGACTTGAATAAAAGCTTACAAAATGCCACTGACCTTATAAGTTGCTAGAATAATGATGAATAAACTCACCATAGCTTCCTCACATCCCTAAAAGGGAAGATATGCTATTCACAGTACTCCCTTCATGGCAGCTCAATAGTTTTGTTTCAATTTTATTAAATTAAAACATTAAGCCTTTTTTTAAAAAGCTTTCAGAATATCTCCCTGTTCCAGTTAGAAGCCTGAAGCCAGTTTTGGCTGTCACCTCAAATTCCCATTGGAAACTTGGGGGAAACCCTGAATAGTTTTGATAAGCATCTGTTTTACAAAAGAGTGTCTTAATACTCCTTATATGAAACATTACAGTTTACAGGAAAGAAAGGGAAATCCCCTCTGAGAATTACACAACACATACTGATTATAAGCTATACTACCTAAGGATGCAATCTTATTTCAGTTTCTGCTGACCATATTTATCACAAAGACAAAATTTCAACAATTTGTATTCAGCACCAGTGCCAAAACACAATAATATAGCTAGCTCACATTCATAAGAATTTCCTGGTTCTATTATGAAACAGAATGTATATGTACAAGATAAAGCCAAGATTTATTTAAAATACCAGGCACAGGATAGGACATCACTGAAAGCTAATCAGATTTTTTTTCTTCAGCACATTAGAAAACTAACTTCCACTTATGAAAATGTGTGACAAACTAAGTTCCAGAAAGCTATATTTCTGTTCTTTGAAACATATATACTCCATATATAACTGAAACTCAGGAACAGTTAACTTCGTTATATCTCCTTGTACAAGGTTGTTTTCAGCAAAAGCAAATCAGAAAAGCAGGAAAAGGCAAAAGTGTATTATGTAAATATGGTCTCTTCATACAGTTGGAATTTATTTTTTTCTAATGCTATGACTACATAATCAGATACCTTTACTCAAAACAGCATCATATGCAACACCATCACTGATTAACTTTGTCCAAACATAATTCCATTCATATTTATCCATCTATATATCTACTTGACTTTGAAAGAAGTCTTTCACAACAGCAAGTATGACTAAATATTTCCGTCTTAAACTGTTGATACAATGCCATTTCATTCTGAAAAATCATGAGTGTGTGTCATTTTTTAAACTGCTGCTTGACAGTACCTGATATTGTCTTCTTTCACAAACACTAGCAATTAAAAAGATACCCCATAAATCTTCAAAATATTCTTAAATGCCACATGCTTGCCAGCAATAACATTATCCATTCTGCACAGCCAACAGAAACTTCCTCTTTTCATTCATGTTTCTCACTGGTCTGCGTTTCATTCTGGTGCCAAGCAAGTATCCTAATGCTGTATACCACATTTCCATCAATTATAAAAACCCAAACATCTTAGAAAATCTCCCATGAGTTTAGAATGCACCCGTGAGACTAGGCATACCTGCTCCTCTCTTCTTTCTTACTAATACTGCAAAACTTCTTTATAACATTTTTTTAAACACCACAGGGAATCTACTCTTCTGCAACAAAGAGAAATACAGGAACAACTAAATTTCATTTCTTCCTGCAATTTTAAATGTTGCCTTATTTCAAATCTTTTGTTGTAAAACCCCAGATAAATCCACATAACAGTTTTGCTGTGTTCACCACAAGAGCCCACTTGGAAGGCACACACAGGAGTGTGACAGGGGGTCACCCTGGGGCCGGGTCTCACATTGGCCTGCCCACCTGTCTAAATAGGGCAGTCTGCCCAGTCTCGCCTGCCACAAGTTCCTGTTCCACGAAAACTGGTGTATAAATACAGGAGGCTGCCCACTTTATTGCCCCAATGCCAGGGGGCACTGTACACGACTCTGACCTTTCCTTATTGTGTCCTATGCCTCGCGGATGGCATCCTTGAGTTGCTCTGGCTCATGGCTGAGCCAACCTCAGCCTCTTGCTAGGTCTCATACATTCACCCTTCACTCTGCCCCATCGAGCCTCATTCGTACTGCACAGCCAACCCCTCTCTCACTCTGCCCTCTCACTGGGCCACACCCAACCTGCCCTGCTCCCTTGAGTGACTGCGTAGGCCATCAGGCTTGCCTACTCACACTCCTTGGCCGGCCGGTGCACAGCCTCTCGGGCCCTCTCGCAACTCTCATCTGAATAGTGATCCACTAACTCACCTGGCCCTGGGCGGAGCTCTGACCCAAGTTCCTCTCTGAGTAACTCGTCACTCTGGCTCCCTCTTTAGGGCCTACTACTCACCTTTTTTACCCAAATTTGGCTTCACCACATCTGAGAGCTTACCAGGGTCTCTCTGACCCAACACTGCCTCACCATGTCTGAGGACTTACCGGGGTTTTGGCCTCTGGCCCAACTGCAGCCTCAGGCATCCATAGACTTTCCTTGGACTAACTGCCCCCTCCTTGGGGCTTCAACTCATGCCTTCCTTTAGGGGCTTCTAACTATGCCCTCTCACCAGGGCCTTACATTTATGCCCTCTTGCTAGGGCTTTCCACATATGCCCCGCTCGCTGGGGTCTCCAGGGACTTACACCCCATGGGGCTCAGGTGTCCAGAGACGTGCCTGGCCCCACACCAGGATGAGGGGGCTGGGGTTTTAAGGTGCCCCTACCCACCTTTCACCGGGGAGGTAACTGGCCTGGCATTTCTGGGGGACTGTCCCACCATGGACAGCTGCCCCAGACCACCCTTCCCTGGCAGGGTGCAGTTTTTGGTCGTACCCAGGACCAAGCAGGTCTACCTGTCCTGGTCTAGTTCCCTCATTGGGGTTCCTGGATGATGACTGTGGGCTCTCTCTTTCTTCTTGGGCCCAGCTGTCACTCTGACCCCATTCGGATTTCATAACAGCCTGCTTGCTGGCTGACCCCTACCCTCTTTGGCTGTGGTGTCCCCACATGGAAGGACCTTCAGCCCTTGTGGGCTCTGGCCCCGCTTCCAGGGCAGTCAGGGTGCCAGATAGCTCACCATGGCCCTGGCCTGCCCATCGCATTGGGCTTACTTGCTCTTCGGCCTTCTGGCCCTGGCCCTGGCCCTCTTGCACTGGCCAGTGCGAGGGATCAGAAAGTCGGCCTAGCAGCTGCTGACCCCTATACTCCAGAGAGATCCCTCCTGGGTCCTACCATAGAGCCCTCACCCTAATCCAGATTGGCCTAGCATCCCCTCAACGCTGCCTGAAGCCTAGCTCAACTGGGCTCCCCAGAAAACCTGGCTTCGCCCCTGCCAGCTCTATTCCGGGGCTTGTCTGGCCCCTTTGTGGGCCTACAAGCTGTTAGCCCCATGCCTAGGCTAGGCCTCACTCTTACTAGGCTCTAGCCTTCTTCCTGGTGCTCGGGACCCCACTGGGTCCCCTAGGAACCTCCTTCCTTCCCCATAGTTCCTCCCTTACCTCCAAGGTGTTGTGAGCAGCCACTCAGCTCAGTGTTATTGCTCCCCAGCTGCTTGCAGCAGACTGCTGCCCCAGACCTGACAGTCTGGATCTAAAATGACCACCTCACCCGGGCTGGCCCACACCTGCTAGCTGCCTGCTCTCAGCCTTAAAGTGGCAGGCACCCAAAGGTGCACTGCCACACACCTTCACACCTTCCCTGCCACTCACCCTGCAGGCTCCTCCATAGCCTGCACGAGTCCACTAAGTAGTGAGTACCCCAATGATGCTCTGCCACAAGAAACAATGTATAGTTTGCCTTCCAACATTTTCATAATACTTGTGAATAGTTAATAGAATATCTGTCCAACTTTGATAAAGCTATAATTTTTCAGTGAAGAGTGTTAGATTTTTAATAATGATGATGCTCAACTATTTATAATGAATTGTTTGCTCATCATTCCTGTTTCAGTTTGGTATTTTTTTTTGTTTCAAATTCTTCTGTATCTTTCCCTCCAACATACCTATATTGGCTTTTCTGCAACAAAACTTGTTAAATGTTTTTTCTTTCTATTATCTTTTCAACTTCATTACCAGTTTCTTTTTATCCTTATTCTTAGTCTTACATACTCTCTCAGAAAAAAATGTTGTTATTGCTTATCCTGTAAGTATACATTTTCTCTGCTAATTTCTGTGTTGAAATCATAAAAAATAAAATATATAAATGAAACTAAGGTGACAAAAGAAAAAAAAAGTGTCAGTTTCTTCAATACATTTGCAATATCTAAAGAGGTCTGAAGAGTGTTTTTTACATATTCTATTTATGTCATTATTGTTGCAATCAAATTATATTTAATAGAGGTGCACCGATACATATCGGTTCAGCATCAATATAAGGAAAATTGACAGTATCAGAATTGGCTTTTCTTGGCTGACATGGCCAATAATGTCACCAATAAATACCCTGTGCATGTGCGCAGCTGCAGCACAGCACACAGGCGGCCAGGAGAGCAGCTGGAAAGCATGGATAGCAGCTGGGTCCACTTGGTAAGTCTGTTGTGAGGGAAGGGACGTGTGTGTGTGTGGGGGGACAGATTGAGGCCCCAGCGATGAGGGAGGGAGTGGGGCTGGGGCAGGAGCAGGCTCTGCACAGCTGGGGCAGGGCACAGGATGAAGATGTGAGTGGCTCATCTGGGGAGTGTGTGAATGGGGTGGCGGCTCCTGCTGCTGCATGCACCCCAGAAGGGCATGTGGGGGCGTGTGCCCCCAGATCTGTGCACAGGGTGAGGGTGGGCTGCTGCTGCGGGCTGGGGCAGCGCCAGGCTCTTCTTGGCAGGGGGGTTGTGTCAGGGCTGTGCTGAAGGCAGGCAATGGTAGTTATGGGAAGGGGGCAGGCTATGGTGAATTCTGAGATGCCTGCAGGCTGCCCCCCCTCCTCCCCCCCCGGTAGCCCTGCTCCCCATGCCACCATTGCCTGCCCCAAGCATAGCCCAGCCCTTCATTGGGAAGAGCTTGGCGCTGCACCAGTACCCCCCCTCCATGGCAGCCCGCCCTCATCCCGTGCGCAGATCCAGGGGCACATGCTCCCCATGCCATCCCAGGGTGCATGCAGCAGCAGGAGCTGTCCCTTGCCCAAGCTGTTGCAGCACCTGCCCCAGCCCCGCTCCCTCCCTCACCATGGGGGCCTTGATCTGCCCCCCACATCCTTTCCCTCCCCCCTCGCCCCTTTCCCCACAACAGACTTACCAGCCAGACACTGCTCTCCATGCTGCCTGGCTGCATATTGGCAATTGGATTGGTATCAGCCGATATGGCTTGTTCAAAATCGGTCATCAGTATCGGCCAAAAACATTTCTATCAGTGCATCCCTAGTACTTAACCTTTTGAATATGGATATGGAGTTTCCTGCATTTTATCTACTATTGATCAGAATCCACACAGATCTCAAAGTGCAAGGCTAGTACTGTATTTCTCGTAATGCAGGTAGGGAGACTGAGGGTATGTGCAAATGTCTGCTGCACCCAGCCTATGTTTAGGCAGCCTACTTTAAGCCACCTTAATATAGACCAGGAGCAGCATATACAACTGTTTGCTGCTGCCAGGAGCTGCACAGGCAGCTCAATGCAAGTAACTTGGAGTCGGGGAAGTGGATGGTGGGTCTATGGGGGAGGGGGAGGGTTTGCCCAGTGAGGGCAAGGGTGGTTAAGTGTGTATGAAGGGAGCAGGTTGGGAGGCTAAAAACAGCCTGGTCAGCATTTGGGAGTGGGGGAAAAGGTGGAGGGAGGAGTAGGACAACCCCAGGGCTGGGGCAAGAGGGTGGATTTCTCGGGGGCTGTGGTGGGAACGTGTTCAGGAGACTGAGTTAACCCTTTCCTAGTTCAGACTAATCCTTTCTCAATCTAAGTTAGTGCACCTCCTGAGGTAAACTGACTTGGATTGGGTGTACCATTTATTAGCCAAATTAACCCCTCTGAACACCTGCCTGATTGGGCATTTAGATAGACCTAACCCTGGATAGGCCATTATTATTGTAATGCCTGTACGTACCCTAAGGCACAAAAAGGAACCAGTAGGTAACTTGACTTTTAGTCCAGTCTTTCTAGGACACACTGCAACTCATTACCTGGCTCCATACATCCCCACTTGGAATAATGCAGCTGAGTATCAAAACAATCTTCCAGACAGTCTTCCAATAATATTTTTTTCTTTTAATCTTAAAAAAATCTTGTCTCTTCTAAAGACTAAATCTCATATGTGTATGTTAAGACGCTTTTTTTAAGTATATGATTGCATATTGTTTTTTCCATAAGAATGAAGGATCCTGACTCATTCAGTGCTCAAGCTGGTGCTCAGTGAATAGACGTATAGACAATATTTCATTGTATTCTTTTGAATCAATGCATCTCTCAGTGACTTTTTTACTGTATACCATGAAAACTAGAATAACAGAATTAATCATTTTCTCACTGAATTTTCAATTTTTTCTTGTTGGCACAATATCAGAGTGCTTCAGAATTAATTAATAATTCTACAACACTAATTAGAGATAAAGTAGCATTGTTGTAATTGCTAATTCTGGAAGGAACAGAAAGATTTTCTGCTATGTTAAAATAACAAAGGCCTGTCCCAGGGATGTCTGTGACACCCCCCGCAGTGGCTACTCAACTCCCTTGCTTTACCCTGACCCTCCCCTTCTGTTCACCTGCCATGCCTTGATGTACTTATACCTTTTTAAAAAAGGGGGAGACTGCCCAGGGATTCCCAAGAGAGTTCACATCTGTTCCTGGCCTACTCTTGGGTCTTAGTCTGATATGATTCTGGCTTTGAGCCCAGCCTGGTTCCCATTTATAGGTACCTAATCCCCACTGGATGCCAGACCTTCTCTGCTCCCATCTCTGTTCTACTCTCAGGTACCTGGACCCATACTGGTCCTTTCTCCCACTTTCACACAGGCTTTAGTCCTGCTCCCAGGATTGTTGGCCTGCTCCCAGGCCTCTGGCCCTCTCCACCCTGTTCCCAGGCTCTGGCCCTGATCCTAGGTCTGTTGGGACCTTCTCCCCTTAGTCCCTCACAAACCTCCAGATGTTACCACAGGGTGTAATCTCCTAGGTGTTATTTAGGAGCTGCAGCCATGGTGCTTAGGACATGTTCTCACAGCAGCCTCCAGAGCCCAATTGCCTGCTCAGCTCAGGGCCTGGGCTTATATACATCCTAAGCCCAGCCCCCTACTGGGTCATATAGCTCCTGATGGTCTCCTGCCACCCCTGCAGCCTGCCTGCTCTTTAAGTAGCAGAAGCACCAAGCGTCCTGCTACAGTTGGGTCAAAATGAGCCAGGTAATGAGATGAAGTGTGTCTTAGCAGAAAGAGCACTGGACTAGTCAAGTAACCTGCTGGTTCCTCTTTGTAGCTCAGTCTCCCTAACTGTATTATGAGGAACATGATACTGGCCTCTTTGGACACGCTTTGAGAGCTGCATGAATTCTGACTATTAGTAGATAAACCACAGGGAACTCTCAGTAAATCTGGATTATCCTTTAAATCATGAGTGGATGTGTTACAAAAAATATGGTCAAGTCCAAGGGTGCACAACCTTTTTGTCCGGTGAGCCGGATGGGCGGTGCCAGGTCTGTCCACAGGCTAGATCCGGTTGGTAGGCTCAAACTGTTATGCAGGGCTGGTGCATCAGAGGCCTGATCCAGCCACAGGGGGGTGCATAGCCTGACCCTGATCCATCTGCTGGAGAGATGGGGGAGAGGGAGGGGGTAGGGAGTGGCCTGACCCCAATCCAAATGCAGGGTGGGCCTGACCCTGATCCTGTTGCACAGCACTAGCCCAAGCAGGACTGGATCTGGCCACATGAAGCGTCCACCTCTCCTCCTCTGCCAAATTTTCTGACTCGTGGAGATCCCCATAGGCCAAATGCCATGTCTTTGTGGACCAAAGGTTTAGCACCCCTGGTCTAGTCTGAACAATTTTATGTTCAGGGGAGTCCTCCAGCCTGCATTACACAGGATATCAGACTAGATGATCATAATGGTCTCTTTTGGCCATATTATGTATTAGTCCATATACTTATGAATTCTGCATAATAGAAATTGAAACACAAAGAGGAATGCCAAAATTGTTGTGTTGGCTAATTTTGGGTGCCCAGCTTGAGATTTATTGTATTCAGAGTACTTGCTATTTTCTACTGCATTTTACAGGCTTAGAGTGAAGCTCCAAGACCTCCCTCTTCTTCATAATTTAATTAAGGGGTTGAGGGCTAGTGATGATAATTCTCAATTTAGTTGGGAGCTTTGAGTTCTTAATTCTTTTGCACATTTGGCCTTGGCTATATCAAACTAGGAAACCAAAAAATGAGAAATGTTCCCTCCTCAGCCCTAGTCAGCCATGTAAAAGCTTAACTTAAATAACTATTTCAGTATCATATGGGAGCTGTGTGGCAGAAGCAAAAAAGACAGAGCTGGGGGGAAGAATCAAAGCATCCTGGTATGTACCTTGACATAGGTGTTTTCCTACCTAAATTCTGAGCGCCTGCCTTAGGAGGACAATTCAGAATCTCTACAGAGTATCTATACAGTCATTGAAGGACAATTTATAATTAGGAACCTACTGAAATTGCAAATTTGTGGAAATCCAGCATTGCCTGCAAAACTCAGGCAATGCCTGTGAAATCTGTGGGGAAAAAAAGAAAAAAATTTGCTGAAAATAAGTGGCACTGGGGCCCAGGGGGAAGGGGTGAGGGGGGCTGCCATCACAAAGAAGCGCCTGAGATGGCTGCCACCCCTGCCCCTGCCCATTGCCACTGACTGACTGAGAGGCTGCCCATCATGTGGCCCCACCCTTCTCCACCAATTGGTGGTGAGGGGCAGGACCGCATGACAGATAGCCTTTGCAAGCAATTGGTGGTGAGGGTTGGACTTGTACGATGGATAACCTTTGCAACCAATCAGCGGTGAGGGCCACCGAGGCCCTGAGGCCAATCAGAGGTGTGTTCGTTGGGGGGGGGAGGTGGGTGTCCCAGGGCAACTGGGGGGGCAGGAGGGCCCAGGCCAAAAGAGAGCCCCACTTACCTCCCGTAGAGCCCGAAGAGCCAGAGGAGAGGTGCGCGGCGAAACCACCGGAGAAAGTGATTAGCCGCGCGTATATCCAGCTGCGGCCGAGCAGCGTGGGCGGGAGACGCTGCCCAGGAGACATAAAAAGCAGCCCCAAGAAGACGGAGGGGCGGCTGATGCGTGGAGGCAGGAGCGAAGAGCCCTCACTCAGAGGGAATCAACCACCGCGCCTGGCAGCATGGAAAGCCGGGGGTGGAGCTAGTAGAGGCTCTGAGAGAGTCGGCAGAGACGCCGACAACAGAGCTGGCAAGGAAGCCGGCTGCATCGTCAGTAGCAGAGCCGACAAGGAAGCTGGCTGCATCGTCAGTAGCAGAGCCGACAAGGAAGCTGGCTGCAACATTAGCAGCAGAGCTGGCAGGGAAGCTGGTTGCAATGCCGGCAGCAGAGTCTGCTGGAGGACCGGCAGCGCCGGCGGCTGCAGAGGCGGCAGTGAAGGTGGGGCAACACCGACGGGGGAACCAGCAGCTGCACTCGCAGCTGAACCAGCGGCAGCACCCTGTGGAGGATCTAGAGAAGAGGTAATAGAGGGGCAGGTCCAACGGGGCCTCATCGGGCCACACCAAGGGGCGGATGAAGACCTGAAGCAGGGCTGGACAGGGGACCGTCATGGCCCACAGCAGCCGTGGGAAGAGGCGGGGATTCAACACCCCAGTGGGTGAGCCGCCTGGGCAGTGGAACCCGAGCCCAGGTCGAACCACGCGGCCCAGAGGCCAGAGGCACCCTTGCGGGCCTCCTGGCCCCTTAGCTTAGGAACCTCGGTTAGCTCGGTGGTGGGATAGGCACATAACGTCACAGGGTGATTAGTTTAGAACGATAGGGAGCCTTACTGGAAGGACCAGGCCGGAGGTCCTCGCGGACCATATACCGGGCCCAAAGACCTGGGCACGCAGCAGGCGAGCCATGGGCAGGAGTTGGGGAAGAGCTGAAGATACCAAAAAGGGGCCCGAAGATCAGCAACCCAAGGTGGCGAGTGGCTGGGGTGTAGGGAAGGTTGGAGCCCCGTGAGTGCCCGTTGGGAGGTGCAACGACCCTGGAGGCTGCCCCAAGGGGGAACCCCTCCACTGAGGTGACATCCCAAGTCGTAGCAGGCGGGTTAAGGGGAACCCCTGACGTCAGCAGGGGTAGCCTGTGGGGTCCACCCGCGAGCCTAGGACAGACACGATCACTAGTCCAGGCGAAGGCCACACAGGAGCGCCTAACTGAACAGAGGTGGGCACAGTGGGCCACCATGGTCAGTCTGTGAAAACAGCTGCCAGACCTGCATTCTCCCAACAAAATTGGCTGTCCACCTCCTTGAGTTGGGCAAAACCTTATTCCCAATCTCTAGGAATGTTATCCAGTCCAGTCAGACTCTAGAGGCACCTGAGAGCAATTCAGGTTTGCATTTCTGGGCGCTCTACATAGAAAATCTGGCGCTGTTTCTCTAGGACAGCATTCAGCTACTGTAGCCACAACTCCTTGCTTTATTAACTGCACACCTTCAGTTCTTCCATCATATAAGGTCAGGGTGTTACAGAGAACCACCTCCTTTAACACATAGCTCTTATTCATTCCTTAATTATCATCCATATCACACACTCAACGAGTGGAGGGACAGACTCCATTTATTTTTTTCCTTTTTCTTCCAGAAAAAAATACTTTGTTGGAGTGATTTTTAAAATCCCAGCAGAAAATCCAAAGCATATTAAATATACGTAATAAAGTTGGCACATCTAATCAAAAGAAAGTAGAGCCATACCAAAACCAATGAATGTCAAGACAATACCAAAACAGACATAGAAAGCCCACAAGTAAATTAAGTACCAGAGTTGACTACTACTACTGAAGTTGAAAAGTACCATACTCTGCAAACCGTCCCACTGCTCTCAGTTAAAATCCTAAGGTAAAGTACTTCTCACAGGGAGTATAGGAGACTGAATGCAACCCTACACATTCACATATCTAAGTCATGTAGATATCTCAGTTAAAAGTTTATAGCGAGTGCCCAGACTAAAGAGAGATAATCTTTTCACATATTCAGAAACATAACTAGTGGCTTGAACTCTTCGTTTATGGCCAAGGAGACAAAAGACTTATTGGGAATAAGGGTTGCAAGGACATATAAAATGATGAAGAAAATAATCCATATGGGGGAGAGGGGGAGGGAAGTCATCACACTGGGATGCAAAAAGAGCAATCCCTATTGTTTTTGTAGAGAAACAGCCCATGTCAAGTAGCATAAACCAGATTACCAGATCAGAAGGCAGATAAATTTACAGTTTTCCTACTTTGAGTTCACTTACTTCCAGATCATTAGAGTGTCTACTAAAAATACAGAAAGGACCTGAAACTCAGCTTCCAAGCATTTGTGAAATGACACTGCTGTGAAGCCTGCTAAAAACGAGTAAATGGCACATGACAGCACTTGGTTTCTCTATTTTCAAAGCTTGTGAATCTACTGAATAAATTCAAACTAAGAAATTATATTCAGGTTTGAGTAAATCATTAGAGGGTGCTTTTTGCCTTATAAGATCTAGTGCAAGATTTTTTATTTATCATTTTTCCCTTAGCCCAAAGCACTGCTCCAAACTAGAACTTAGGAACTTCCTGATTTAGGAAGGCACTTTAATGCATCTAAATACAAGTGACTACATTCACTAGCTGAATCAAGGCCTATTCAAGATGGAATTTATTCCTTTGGTAAGTAAATGATTTATTGGTTGTTTAGAAAGGAAACATTCATTTTCTTACACTCCTCTTTTCTCTCCAAACATCATAGACTTCATGTAATATTTGAGGAGTTGCTTAATCACTTTCTACCTCGGTTCCTGATTTGTAAAACTAGGATTCTATTTCCTTTCTCCCACGCTTTGTTTTCTATTTAGACTGAAAGCTCTTATTTCCCACTATGTGTATATACAGTACCTAGCATGCTGGCCTCAGTCTTGGTTGGTTTCTACAGGTGCTACAATACATATGAAAATGCCATAACACCTATGAGTACAGGGAGCACACAACTGTAAAAGCTTATCTAGGGAAAAAGGAACTTGAGAAAAAACACAATAGGAACAACAACAGAATCACTCAGCAGAAAAACTGAAAACAATATTAAGGATTTGTGCAAACAGCAAAACTAAGTTTATTGGCCTTAGCTCCAACAGAAATATTTGTGTGGATATAAGGATGAAGATACCAGCTGGAGTAGCAAAATATACAAGACTGATGGTATAATTAGAATAATTGCTAAAACATTAAACTTCCTAAAATTGTTTCCAAATTCTTTAATTAATTGAGGTTGTTCAATTATTTCTTGTAGTCTGTTGTTTTCATTTCACTCTCAAGTGTTTTAAAAAACAACATATTAAGTGTTATGTTTGCCACTTTATAATCCTCCAAAGTCTCCCATAATATAGTGAACTTTACAGAATGTCAGTTAAAGGTTCACTTATCTCCATGCCAATTTCCTTTAAAACTTGTGACTCAGCATGTCATCTGAAAGCAATTACTCTGTGTACTTTAAGTGCATTTAACTTTCATAACCAAGTCTTAGCTGTATGCTATATAGCTTGCTTGTATAAGAGCTATCACTGACCCGAAGGTGGTCATTACCCTGCTTGCTGCTCGGGTACATGCATGTGCACACATGCACACCCCTTACCTCACACTCCTTTCCACATAAGCAAAAACTCTGCTTAATCTTGCTTTTTATCAACTATAGATGTTTTTAAAACATTGTTATTGAGAGGCCCGATGTAAGGTGCAATTTGCCTTATATTTCTTACTTTTACTACTGATCCTCCAATGACAATTTTTAAATAGGTTTTGCTTCTTAATTTTTTCATATTGTTGTCACAGATTAAGGTTTTCAGATGCGACTCCAGTTTTCAAATGTGATTCTGGCTCATACATATGGGCCTCATTTTCAGATGCTGAAGGCCCACCCCTCCTGAATATCAAGCCATTAAACTTATCTCCAGCTGGACATTAGCCTTCCATCTCAAAAATGAGATCCAAAAATTATCAGTCTCTTACCTAACCTAAAGAATGCATTGCCTTCTGCTGTCCTGCCCAATTCACTCTAGATCATTAATTTACCACTTTTTTTCTGATTGGATCATTAGGAACCTCTTTCCAGTATGAAAATTAATTATTTATTTCTACTCTTGTTTTCAGTCTCTCATCCCGTGTTTAGTTTCTTCACAAAAAAAAAAAAAAAAAGCTAGGCAAAAGAAAGGGGTAGGACTTGATTTGCTAAGTCTTACAAAGGCCTTATCTACTATCGTTTCATGTTTTGTGTGGTTTCTAGCAACAGACTAGAAATTAATTCTACGGTGATACACAGACTTATTGAAAAAAACTTCCTTGTCCAGGAGCTTCAGCATTTAACTTGTTCACTTCCTGAATGGGAACACTGTAAAGGTTCTGCCCTGAAAACTTCATAGATTTCAGCAAAGTGTCATTCTGAGACATTTGTTTGCTAAGGGTCAGATTCAGTCATTCTTACTCACGGTAAGTGACGGATTTCGGAAGGGTTACTTGTGGAGGAAGATATTACTCAGCATGACTAAAGGTGGCACAAGTTGACCCTAGGTATCTTTAAATGTTTCCAGGGAAATTCATTCATAACCTTCCAATAAAAAAATAAGATGACATACAAGTGATTAAATCTGGGACTCAGGAAAACAAGGTTTATTTTTCTGTTCTGAAATCTTGGGCAAATTACTTGTGCCCAGATCCATCAAGGTATTTTTAAGCTCCTAACTTCTACCAAAATCCATGGGAGGGAGGCACTGAAATATGTTTGTGGATTTGAGCCTTAGCCTCATTGGGCCTCTTGCCCAATTGTAGAATGGGGATAATTGTTTCCCTCCCCCTGATAGGGGATTTCTGAAGGTAAATATGTTATATAGTAGTGGTACTTAACCTTTTAGCCCGGTAGACCAGGTGAGTGGTGTGGGAGTGGCCCCTGGGCTAGATCAAGCCCTGTGCACCAGGATTAGACCCTGGGATCTGGACACTGGGATGATGAGATTGGGCTCCAGGGGCCGGCACTATCCCCTCCTGTCCGAATTGTGCCCTGGGGACCTGGAACCACACCTCCACATGCCAGGATTAGATCCTGGGCTCTGGTGTCACCCTCTCCCAACCCTGTGCTCTGGTATCAGGTGCCCATTACACCACACAAAGGCTCACCATGGGTCTGGAAATTTGGCAGCAAGGAAATGGTGGCACCGCTCCCCTGCTGCCAAGTTTCTGGATCCATGCATAGCCCTGAGGACTGGATAACATGGCACTGCAGGCTGGATTTGGTCCATGGGCCAGAGAAAATTAATGATCTGAAGTGAACCGGAAAAAAAAAAAAGCAGAAGGCACTGAGTACTGTGAGGTGTAAGGACTACCCTTAGTGGATATTAGACATAGGTACAGTGAGAAACAACCTAAGGAAAGACATACCAGCTCCAGTATCCAAAGGTTTCTCTCTACATTATTTCTATGTGTTGTTTCATTGGTCCAGCAAACTAATTATAATAAATTTGTATGACTCCAGAATAATCTGACTCCTAACAGCATTACTGTTGTAGAAGGCAGAAAGATCACCAAGAAGGGAATGTCAATGTACCCTACCTCACAAGGATTACCAAAGGGAATAAGCATTGTTTATTTTTGAAACAGAATTCATGTCAAAATATTACTGTCAGTAAGTTCTACACATTTGATTTATCACTACTTCATGCTGCTTCCATATAAACTTCCTTTTCCAGCAGGCATGTAGTCAAAATGACATTTAATCTTTCAACAGCTTGCTAGTGGCAGCTATTTATAGTAAATATTTACTGATAGTTGAACAGAAAAATAAAATTGTATACATGACAATAATTTGGAAGCTACTGATCTAATTCAGTTGGAGCAACATTTTAGTACAGGAGCTACAATAAAAGACAGAACTATGTTATGACTCAAGTTTCCTTTATTTTTAGAATGTCTCACGCTGCATTGCTGACTGAGACTTGTGAATCTACACTGAAGTTACTTCCTAGAATCTCACAGAGACGTGATGCTTAGCGAGAGATTTTTATAACTCATATAAGCTCATTGCTGAAGTTAACTATCACACTGGCTATGAAAAAGTTCCCTTTCTATGAACTCTCTTATTTATGAGAGCTGATTTTGTAGTTTGATCAGCTTATTTTCAGGTTGTAATTTTTAAGTCATGATGAAAAGAAAGATAGACACTGGGCAGAATCTGGAAGCCTCAAAATTCCACCTTTTGCTAGAAAGAAATATATAATATATAGACACGTTTTATGTATATTTTATTCATAAGCTTAATGGCATACAATGGGATTTACCTTTCTGGGTGCCAAATTAACCAGAACTATGAATTAAATAGGATCCACTCTTTCACAGTAGCAAATTAAGGTCATATCTAGAATGCAGCATAATCACGTTGGGCAACAGAACCCTCACCCATGATGTGCTGCTCCTGGCATGCTGCTGTGCAGCTGAGCTCATGTGGTATCAAGGGTGAGTTAATTGGTACTACTCAGGGACAGTGTCCATGAGTATGCCCTCAGCACCATGCATGAATCATAGAGGATTAGGACTGGAAGGGACCTGCAGATGTCATCTAGTCCAACCCCCTGCTTGAGACAGAATCATCCCTAACCAAATCACAATCTAAACTCTGCAAAAGAGTACCATCAACCGCAACACAACACAGAACTAACACCCTAACCTGCCACAGCTAAAGTAGGTGAAACACAGCAGCCAACTTCTTGTTTCTATGAAACATTGTCAATACATGGGCCATACCCCCTGTTACAAAGGAAAACAAAAATCCTCTGTACCAATCTGACCATGAGGTAATTTTTTTCCTGATCACAAATATGGCAATTGAGTATGGAGGAGCAATGGAGCAGCAAGACCCTCCAGCCAGGAACCTCTGGCTTTGGTCTTAGGAGCAGCATTGGCACACCCCAATCAAAGTCCCCCGTCTGGGCTGTAGCCAACACTCAATGCCTTTAAGGAAGGCTTAAAAACACCCTGACATTTGTAGCAGAAAAGGCACCAGCAAAACCCAGAAGGATGGGAAATACCCACAGCAGAACACAGGCAAAACTATTCCTAGATCATCACCAAACAGTGGCTGTTCAACCTCTTCTTGAACACCTTGTGATGGAGAGTTCCTATGCAGTCTTCCACTGCCTCATTGTTCTAAATGTGAAGAAATTTTTCTGGTTATCCAATCTAAATTTACTTTGCTGCAACTTCAAACTATTGGTCCACATCCTCCTCTCTACAGCAAGAGAAAAAAAGATGCCTTCCCTCTTTATGGCAGGCCTTCAAGTACTTAAAGACTGCTATCATGTCCCCCGTTAAGTGACTTTTCTGCAAGCTGAACATGCCTAGCTCCCCAGCCTCTCCTCATATGACTTGCCTTCTAAGCTTTCAATCATCTTCGTTGCCTGCCTCTGGACCCTCTCTAACTTTTCCGTGCCCTTTTTAAAAGGTGGAGCCCAGAACTACACACAGCACTCCAGATGAGACCTAACCAGTACCAAGTAAGGAGGCAGTATCACCTTCCTTGTTCTGCACCTAATGTTTCTATTGATGCATTCCAAAACCATATTCACCTTTTGTGAGGCTGCATCACACTGCAGACTCATATGGAGTCTGGGATCTACCAAGACTGCAAAGTCCTTTTCCATAGTGCCGCCATCCAGCCAGGTGTCACCCATTTTATATTTGTATTTTTGATTATTTCTCCTCAGGTGTAGCATCTTGCATTTGTCTGCACTGAACTTCATCTTGTTAGCTCTAGTCCAACTTTCCACTCTGTTGAGATCCTTCTGAATTGCACTCACATCCTCTGAGATGTTCACAGTTTTTCCCAGTTTCACGTCTTCTGCAAACTTGCTTAAGATGCTTTCTATGTCAGCATCCAAACTGTCAATAAACACGTTAAACAGCACCAGGCCCAAGACAGACCCTTGTGGGACTCTATGCAAAACTCCTACCATTCTGACATGGACCCATTAATAATTAACCTTTGGTTCCATGGATCCAGTTATCTATCCACCTTGTAGTAGTTTTATCTAACCCACATCTATCAAATTTATGAGACGCTTTTGTGGGACCTTGTCAAAAGCCTTTCTGAAGTCCAGATACGCTATATCCACAGCATTCCTTTCTTCCACCCAGATAGTTACTTTGTCAAAGAAGGATATCAAGTTTGTTTGACACAACTGGCATTTCATAAATCCATGCTGGCTGCTTGTGACCAGCCTTTCCTCCTCCAGATGCCTGCAAATAGTCTTCCGTAGGCTATGGCTCCAGTAACTTCCTAGGTATTGAGGAGAGGCTAACTGGTCTGTAGTTCTCTGGATCCTCCTTTTTGCCTTTTTTGAAGACAGGGCACTACCATTGGCTCTTTTTCAGTCTTCTGGTACCTGGCTCATCCCACAACTTCATGACAATCCCTGCCAAGGGCTCTGAGATTTCCTCTACCAGCTCCTTCAGTACCCTGGAATGCAATTCATCCAGCTGTGCTGATCTGAATTCATTCAGACTCAACAAAACCTCTCTGTCTCTTTTGTCATCTCCTACCTCAGCTTGCCCTCTTCCTTATCCAGATAATCCTTATTAGGTGTTTGGCTGCAGTTTAATTTTTTAGTGAAGACTGAGACAAAGTAGGTGTTGAGTAGCTCTGTCTTCTTCACATCTGTAGTTAGGAGTTCCCCCTGACTTGCTAAGAGAGGACCCACAGCTTCACTGGTTGTTCTCATCTGGCCAGCATACTTATATAACCTCTTCTTGCTGTCCTAAACCTTCTTTCCCAGATGCAGGTCATTCTTTATCTTTGCCTTACTGATTTAGTCCCTCCAGGCTCTTGCTGTTTCGTGGTACACTTCCTTGGTGACCTGCCCATTCTTCCATTGCCTGTGTGCTTTCCTTTTGCATTTGAGGCATTTTAGAAGCTCCTTGTGCAGCCACATTGGTTTCTTGCCATTCTTCTTTGCTTCCATTGTCTTGGGACAGTTTCTAGTTGGGCTTCCAATACTGTGCCCTTTAGAAGCTCCTAGCCCTCCTGGGTGCCCTTATCCTTCAATCCTCTCTCCCCGGAGAGAGGGTACTCTTGGGAAGGGATGGCATCCACCTTACAAGGAAAAGTAAGTCCCTGTTCACGGCCATCCTGGCCGATCTTCTGGACAGGGCTTTAAACTAAGATTGCGTGGGGGACAGGGATGCACAAATTCAAACATGTCCAGGGACCAACATACAAGTAAGCCCTGTAGATAGGGACACTGGGAGAGCCACTTTTGCAGGAGCTGAGGGAATAGTTTGCCATCAGCAGGACAGGAACATGAGGGCCTCGGTAGGAGGACTCAGGTGCCTATATACTATGGGTATATACTATATACTATGGGTATTATGATCTAGTAGGGATTATGGAGACCTGGTGGGACTCCTCACATGACTGGAGCGTATCTACAGAGGGCTACACCCTGTACAGAAGTGGTTGGGTAGGGAAGAAAGGTGGAGGCATTGCTCTCTATGTGAAAGAATAGGATACCTCCTTGGAGGCTGACACCAACTCCAAAAATGGACAGCTTGAAACCCTCTGGGTCAAGCTGCAGGAGGGCGGGGGGTGCAGCGAGAGAGACCTAACTGTAGGTATATACTACAGACCACCAAACCAGGGGGAGGAATTCGATCTGGAGTTCACCCGAGAATCGACTGAGGTCACACGTGCACGACGTGGTCGTCATGGGCGATTTTAATTATCCAGACATCTCCTGGGAGGAACACTCGGCCAAGTTGGATCAGTTGCGATCCTTCCTGACCTGTGTCGAGGAGCTCTTTCTGACTCAGGAAGTGCATGGGCCAACCAGAGGTGACGCTCTGCTAGACTTGGTCCTGGCCAAAGGAGACGACCTCATGACCGACTTAAATATAGAGGAAGTCTGGGCAACAGTGACCATGAAACAATCATGTTCACTGTCCAATGTAAGGCAGACAAATCGGATCGCAGGACTGAAGTTTTAGACTTCAAAAATGCAAATTTCAACAAGCTTAGGTCACTAATAGGGCAAACGCTACGGGACCAGGAACCGAAGGTGAAAGATGTGCATGAGGAGCAGTTGTTTTTTAAGGACACGATCCTTGAAGCACAAAGGAAGTCCATTTCCATGTGAAGAAAAGGTAACAGGTCTGGGAAGCCCTCTTGGCTAAACAGGGAAATCACAGTCCTCTTAAGAAAGAGGTGTATAAACAAGGGAAGCTCTGGGTGGGCCCCAAGGAAGACTATTCCACAATGGCTCACATTGGCAGGGAACAGATAAAACAGGCTACAGTGGCGACCAAACTTAGATTAGCAGCGGGAATCAAGGACAACAAGAAGTCTTTCTTTAGGTACATAGGGAACAGGAGGAAAAAAATGGGAATGTGGAGCCACTGCTCAACAACTCAGGAGAGCTGGTTACCGGTATACAGGAGAAAGCTGAACTCCTGAATGACTACTTTGCCTTGGTCTTTCACCAGACCAAGGGGAAAACCACGTCAGGTAGAGTAGAGAATGAGCACAGTAGGAATAATCGCCTTCCTACTATTGCCGTAGAATTGGTATATGACCAATTAAAAAAAATGAGACATATACAAGTCAGTGAGACCAGATGATCTTCATCCGGGAGTGTCAAAGGAGATGGTCAAAGTCATTGTGGAACCCCTGGTGAAACTCTTCCACAACTCATGGTGTTTTGGAGAAGTTCCTGAGGTCTGGATGAGAGACAATGTTGTGCCCATCCACAAGAAGGGCAGGAGGGAGGACCTGGGTAACTATAGGCCAATAAGCTTAACTTCCATCCTAGGGAAAATCCTAGAAAAGCTCATCAAGGAGTCTATTTGCAATAAGCTTGCAGAAGGTAAGATTCTGAATGACAGCCAGCATGGTTTCATCATGGGCAGGTCTTGCCTTACCAACCTCATCTCCTTCTATGACCAGGTAACTCACCACATGGACATGAGAAAGAAGGTTGATATCGTATACCTTGACTTCCAAAAGGCCTTTGATCTAGTATCCCACAATGTCCTTGTGAGAAATTTGAAGGATTGTGGGCTTAACTCCAAGACAGTCAGAGGAGTGAGAAACTGGCTGCAGGATAGGACCCAGAGAGTCTTAGTGAACAGATCTGTGTCATCCTGGCAAGAAGTGCGCAGCGGTGTCCCACAGGGGTCAGTGCTTGGGTCCAGTACTTTTCAAAATCTTTATTAACGATTTGAATGTGCGGGGAAAGAGCTCACTGCCCAAGTTCACGGATGACACCAAGTTATGGGGGAGTGTGGTCATGCTTGAAGATAGGCTACATATACAGGTGGACCTAGACAGGCTAGCAAGTTCATAGAACCATAGAAGTCGGGTCGGAAGGGATCTTGTAGATCTTCAAGTCCGACCCCCTGCATGGGCAGGAAGAAAACTGGGCTCAAATGACCCCGGTCAGGTAGGCATCAAGCTGCTTCTTAAAGACCCCCAGGGTAGGAGCCAGCACCACTTCCCTTGGAAGTTGGTTCCAGATCCTAGCCACCCTAACTGTGAAGTAGTTCTTACGGATGTCTAATCTAAACCTACTCTCCAACAACTTGTGGCTGTTATTCCTTGTTATCCCGGGGGGTGCTAGGGGAAAAAAGGTCTCCCCCAAACCCTTCTGGTCCCCCCTAGTGAGTTTATAGATGGTCACCAGGTCCCCCCTCAGCCTTCTCTTGTGAAGGCTGAACAGGTTCAGGTCCTGTAGCCTCTCATTGTAGGGTCTGCCTTGCTGTCCCTGGATCATGCGGGTGGCCCTCCTCTGGCCCCTCTCAATGTTGTCCACATCCCTCTTGAAGTGGGGTGCCCAGAACTGGACACAGCACTCCAGCTGCGGCCTGACCAGTGTCGCGTAGAGGGGGAGGAGCACCTCCCTGGCCCTACTTGAGATGCACCTCTGGATGCACGATAATAGATTCATAGATTCATAGAGGTTAGGGTCGGAAGGGACCTCAATAGATCATCAAGTCCGACCCCCTGCATAAGCAGGAAAGAGTGCTGGGTCTAAATGACCCCAGCTAGATACTCGTCTAACCTCCTCTTGAAGACCCCCAGGGTAGGGGAGAGCACCACCTCCCTTGGGAGCCCGTTCCAGATCTTGGCCACTCGAACTGTGAAGAAGTTCTTCCTAATGTCCAGTCTAAATCTGCTCTCTGCTAGCTTGTGGCCATTGTTTCTTGTAACCCCCGGGGGCGCCTTGGTGAATAAATCCTCACCAATTCCCTTCTGTGCCCCCGTGATGAACTTATAGGCAGCCACAAGGTCGCCTCTCAACCTTCTCTTGCGGAGGCTGAAAAGGTCCAGTTTCTCCAGTCTCTCCTCGTAGGGCTTGGTCTGCAGGCCCTTGACCATACGAGTTGCCCTTCGCTGTACCCTCTCCAGGTTATCCGCATCCTTCTTGAAGTGTGGCGCCCAGAATTGCACGCAGTACTCCAACTGCGGTCTGACCAACGCCCTATAGAGGGGAAGTATCACCTCCCTGGACCTATTTGTCATGCATCTGCTGATGCACGATTAAGTGCCATTGGCTTTTCCGATGGCTTCGTCACGCTGCCGGCTCATGTTCAACTTGGAGTCCACTAGGACTCCAAGATCCCTTTCCACCTCCGTGCCACCCAGCAGGTCATTCCCTAGGCTGTAGGTGTGCTGGACATTTTTCCTCCCTAGGTGCAGCACTTTGCATTTCTCCTTGTTGAACTGCATCCTGTTGTTTTCTGCCCACTTGTCCAGCCTATCCAGGTTTGCCTGCAGCTGTTCCCTGCCCTCCGGCGTGTCCACTTCTCCCCATAGCTTTGTGTCATCCGCAAACTTGGACAGAGTACATTTCACTCCCTCGTCCAAGTCGCTGATGAAGACATTAAAGAGTATCGGTCCAAGGACCGAACCCTGCGGGACCCCACTGCCCACACCCTTCCAGGTCGAGACCGACCCATCTACCACGACTCTTTGGGTGCGACCCTCTAGCCAATTCGCCACCCACCGAACTGTGCAGTCATCCACATCACAGCCTCTTAATTTGTTCACCAGTATGGGGTGGGATACCGTATCGAAGGCCTTCCTGAAGTCCAGGTATACGACATCCACCCCTCCTCCTGTGTCCAGGCGTTTCGTAACCTGGTCATAGAAAGAGACTAGGTTGGTCAGGCACGATCTGCCCGCCACAAACCCATGCTGGTTTCCCCTCAGCATAATTTGCCCTGCCGGGCTCTCACAAATGTGAGCCTTGAGAATTTTTTCAAAGACTTTACCAAGGATGGAGGTGAGACTGACCGGCCTATAGTTGCCCGGGTCCTCCTTCCTCCCCTTTTTGAAAATGGGGACCACGTTAGCCCTTTTCCAGTCCTCCGGGACTTGGCCCGTGCGCCACGAGCATTCAAATATTCCCGCCAGTGGCTCTGCAATGACGTCGGCCAGTGCCTTCAGCACCCTCGGATGGAGCCCATCCGGGCCTGCCGACTTAAAGGCATCCAGTTCTTCCAAATGACTCTGCACCACCTCAGGATCTACGCATGGAAGTCTGGCGCCTTGCTGCTGCCTCTCTACAACCCCAGTGAGAGACTTGTCGTGCCCCTCGCTTAGGAACACTGAGGCAAAGAACTCGTTGAGGAGTTCAGCCTTGTCCCCTCTATCTGTCACCAATTGCTTCTGCCCATTTAGCAGGGGTCCTATTCCTCCCTGGGCCTTCCTTTTACTCCCAATATATCTAAAAAACAATTTCTTGTTGTCCTTTACTTGGGTTGCCATCCTCAGCTCCATGGTAGCTTTGGCCCGCCTAACTGCCTCCCTACAAGCACGAGCAGAGGAGGTATATTCATCTTTAGTGATCTCACCCTGTTTCCACTTTTTATGTGCTCCCCTTTTGGCCCTTAGGCTGCCCTGGATTTCTCTGGTCAGCCATGGAAGCCTCCTGGCCCCTTTCCCTCTTTTGCCTCGCTCGGGGATCGTCTTGCTTTGTGCCCAAAGGATCGTTTCCTTTAGGCACAGCCACCCTTCTTGGGCACCCATCCCATCAAAACTCCTACTCTGCAGTGCTTCCTTGACTAATCGCCTGAGTGCAATGAGATCAGCTTTCCTAAAGTCTAGCACTTTCACCCTACTAGTTAAGGTCCGGTTAGCCCTGCCAACTGTGACCTCGCATTGTTGGCCCATGTTTATCTTGGAGTCAATGATGACTCCAAGATCCCTTTCTGCCTCCGTGCTCTCAAGAAGGGAGTTTCCCATCTTATAAGTGTGCTGCTGGTTACTACTGCCCAAGTGCAGCACCCTGCACTTGTCAGTATTGAAATGCATCCTGTTTTTGTTAGCCCACCCCTGCAACCTATCCAGGTCTTGCTGCAGTCTTTCCCTCCCTGATAATGTGCCCACCTCACCCCAAATTTTGGTATCATCAGCAAATCAGAACAGGTTGCTTTTCACCCCGTCATCCAAATCGCTGATGAAGAAATTGAACAGCGCGGACCCAAGGACCGAGCCCTGGGGGACCCCGCTGCCCACTTCCCCCCAGGTCGAATATGACTCGTCCACCACCACCCTCTGAGTACAACCCTTCAGCCAATTCGCAATCCATCTGACCGTGTAGGCATTGATGCCACAGTCGCCTAGTTTTTTAATGAGGATGGGGTGGTCGACAGTGTCAAAGGCCTTGCTGAAGTCCAGAAAGACTGCATCCACGGCGACACCTGCATCCAATGCTTTTGTGACCTGATCGTAAAAGGCAATCAGGTTGGTCTGACATGACCTGCCCCTAATGAAACCATGCTCGTTGCCCTTGAGCATCATCCCCGATGCCAGCCCATCACAGATGTGCTCCTTGATGATCTTCTCAAAGAGTTTCCACAGGATTGAGGTAAGACTGATGGGCCTATAGTTGCCCGGGTCCTCCCTCCTCCCTTTTTTAAAAATGGGGACCATGCTGGCTATCTTCCAATCATCTGGCACCTGGCCCAAGCACCACGAGTGCTCGTAAAGCTGTGCCAAGGGCCCTGCAATAATCCCTGCTAGCTCCCTCAACACCCTGGGGTGGAGAGCATCTGGACCTGCTGATTTGAACATGTCCAGCCCCTCCAGGAGCACTCTAACCCGGTCCTCCTCAACCTTAGGTCTGGAGGCGTTCCCCTCGAGTCTGTCTTGAATCACGGTGGGGGAGTCCCGGTCCCTGCACAAGAAAACGGAGGTGAAGAATTTGTTAAGGAGGTCTGCCTTCTCCTCTGGCGCAACCACCAGATTGCCCAGCGTATCTGTAAATTGGGCGGATTGAAACCTGATGAAGTTCAACATTGAGAAATATAAAGTGCTCCACCTCGGGACGAGCAACCCCCAACACACCTACAGGCTTGGCGGCACCAAACTGACTAGAACCATGGATGAAAGGGACCCGGGGTTAATAACAGACCACTATATGAATATGAGCCGGCAGTGCGATGCTGTAGCCAGTAGGGCAAATAATACTCTCGCATGCATCAATCAATGCAAAACCAAGAAGGTGATTCTTCCACTCTACTTGGCACTGGTGAGACCCTAGCTGGAGTGCGGAGTCCAGTTCTGGGCACCGCACTTTAACAAGGACGTGGACAAGCTTGAAATAATCCAAAGAAAAGCCACCTGTATGATCAGAGTCTTAAAAGGCAAGCCGTATGAGGAAAGGCTGAGGGATCTGGGACTCCTCAGCCTGAGGAAAAGAAGGCTGAAAGGGGACCTGGTAGCAGCTTACCACTACGTTAAGGGAGTTTATCAGGGGCTCAGTGAGCAACTTTTCACTAGGGCACTCAAGGGGAAAGCCAGGAGTAATGGCCACAAACTCATGGAAGATTGATTCAGGCTCAACATTACGAAAAACTTTTTCACAGTCAGGCTGTCCAGACTGTGGAATAAGCTCCCTCTAGAGGTGGTGCAGTCACCTACCCTGGAAATCTTCAAGAGGAGACTAGACAGTCACCCTGCTGGGGTCACCTGACCCCCAGTTATCTTTTCTGCTTGGTGCAGGGGGCTGGACCTGATGATCTTCCGAGGTCCATTCCAACCTTACAATCTATGAATCTATCCTCCCTTGGCAGCATGCCTATTAACAACCTTAATCATCCTTGAGTTGGATGAAATCCTCCTTTTGAAATCTAGTATCCTAATTTTGCTGACCTTTTCCAGGTCAGGAGGCAGTATGTACAAAGCTGCATAATGTGTCTTAGGGAGGGAGCCACTGCCCTGTGCTATAAATCTGTGGTTAAGGCCTAGCCTAAGAGTGCTGCCTTGTGGCAATGCAATCCTTCATTTTATCATGTACTTTTAGCACTCTAACTCGTTTTCCTTATATAATTGTCAGTTTAACAAACTTCATATTAATTGTCTCAGGTCAGTAAAGTTGTGATAAACCAAATGATTTAAGATATCATAGGAGGATTCTCAAATAGCAGTTGGAGCATGAATGCACACACCTCTCAAAATGAAGTTAAAGACGATCAAGTGTTAAGAACATGGTGATGGGCGCCAGAACAAAAGCCAAAATGAGGTAGAAATACAACCAGCTAATGTCAAGTTCCTTAAAGGTTTTTATAAATCAACAATGCAATTTTATGATGTGGAAAATTACCTGTAAACAACTAACGTAAAGCATCAACGTAGGAATATTATGTTCATAAGCGTGCCCAAACAGGTGAACAGTTTACCAGCAATGGAAAAGCCAACTTACTCTGAGTGCTACCAGCAATGGTAGCACTCAGAGTAAGTTAAAATAATCAAGCCTGTTTCATGGGAAGATATGCTGATATGATCACAAGTAAAATAAGAGCACAGACTATCCAAACTGAGCAGCTAGAAAATGGGTCATATTACATCCAGCTCAGGGAGGAGAGGGGAAGGGTAGAGATTTCTTAAGAAAGGGAAGGTTGTAAAAGATACTGACATTCTTAATTTGGTTTCATTACTTGTGAACAATGCTCTGAATAAACAACAAGACAAAGGTGGAAGAAACCTCCTTGTACCAATGACCTTTACTCAGCAGTAAAATTTAAATTTTCCCAGGGCTGAGAAAAGGTAGCTCCAACACAGGCAGCTGATATTATCATCTAATCATTTCTTCATTGCAGATGCTGAACTTTCAGGTTTTCCTAAGCACGTGTATTTCACCAGCATACTGATGAGGCTCTTTTCCGCATTCAAAGTGGTATCTCCAAACATGGAAGACTGTGTATGGCACTTCAAAATGCTTGAAAATGACACAGCTATCTGTCAGCACTTATTGAGGCCTTTCTCAGAGATACGGGAAAGAACAGTTCTTGATCCAGCAACAGTGTCTTTTATTCACCCAAGAAATAATCCATGGTCCAAAGCTTTTTAGATGTCCAGTATGACTACTATAGACAGCTGTCCTAGATCTAAAAGTAACAGGATTTTACTTGTAACCCTAATGCATGTGGGAGTAAAACCAAAGGAAAAACAGCCTTAGGCTGGAAGCTTTCAAAATGTCACTGTGTCCAAGGAACCGAATAACTAAAATGCACTCTGTCCTCTACTCCAGAAAGGGAAGGTTATAGACAATGAATGAAATCCTGACTTCACAGAAATGCTCCACTGAGTTCAATGGCAATAGGATTTTACCTTTGCTAGTTAACTGTTAGGTACAGTAGCATCAAATATATTGGGTGATACTTGATACCGGCAGTAACAGCAGGCCAGGACAAAGCAACTCTCGAGTTCTTTGGCATTCCTTTCCAGCCCAGCCATGGAAAGGTATAGCAGTTCCCTGGATATAAGACTTGCACTTAACGCAAAAGAGCAGAATGGGAATCTTTCCATTTCCACTGTTGTTTGGAAGGGAGATTCCCCAAAATGGCTGTTCTACTTTTCCAAACTTTGAACTTTCCAGATTTCCTGATCCAACACTGATAGCCAGGATCTAGTTTCACAGTTTTTCCCTTCAGAAACATTTTTTCAGCCAGGAAAGAACCTGTCATCAGGGGTACCCATGGCATCCTTGGCATATCCTCAGATTCCATTTTCACACAGACTCTTTGATTCCATCTGAAGAAGGCAGCAGGCTTTGAAGTAAAGCAGTACTGAAATTAGTAGTAAGCAGCCCTGAAAAGAGGGTGATGCCCCTTTAGAATCAAGTGTATAGTCTCACCTGCCCCTTAGTGCTCTGGAGGCTCGGGGACCTTCTGTAGGTCACAGCATAGAGAGGTAAATAGTAGGCCCGATAGTCCAAAACATGATTACGTAAAAGGGTTTCAACAACCCATAAGGGTGGCCCAACGTTTACGCATGCTCATAACATCATTTCACCTACTAAGCTCCATGTTTTACAGTGCAGTAAAATTACTTCCTCAATTAGTAAACAAATGGGCATTCATCTTTGCTGCTTGCATCAAGAATCTGTTTATGCTATGAATTCATTTAGTTAACATGAGACCAAAGGATTCATTAATAAGGGTGGAGAACACTAACAGAAAAAGTTGAATGCTCTACTACCGTGTCAACAGCTGGACTTCAGCACAGGCTTACTTTGATTACAGAAAAATGTTGTTTCACAGAGCAATGTTTTAAGAGCTAAAACATTTTCACCTCTTCTATGCAACTGGAAAGGAATAAGGAAATTTTAGTTGTTATCATTCTTGTTTGTTTGTATTCTAGTAGTACTCACAATATTCAAGAAACTTTGCTATGGGTTTGAACATAGTCCCTGTCAAAAGAGCTTATAAGTAAAGCTAAAGCTGTAATGAAAAAAAATCCGGCTTACAGAAAATTAATCTAAGTCTTATTGTTTCAACTAATGGGTTTATTCACAACTTAATAAAATGAGACTAATATGTCTAGTACACTGCAGGGATGGTAAAACCATAACTAATCCTACATACATGCAAAAAGGAGAGTATTTCGGATGAACAAACACTGCAAATAGTCTCTCTCACACTTCATATTCCACCAAGTATTTCAACTGTAAGCTGAGTGGAGCAGGGACCTGTCGTTTTTAATTAGTCCACAAAAATCTGTGTACATGTATGGTATCATAGAGATAACTCAAATACCCACTTAAGAATCTCTTTTCCTTATTTTACTATTTCTAATGAGTGGTTTCAACCATATTTTCTCCATGTTTTCAGTGAAAAAGCCAGAGATGGAAAAGTAAGAAATCTTAAATTTCTGGGACATTACATTGACAACTTTGACTTAATTTCACTTGTTCAGTATGTCTATTCCTATTTTACACTAGTATAAATGATCGACTCATAAGGCCCATAGTCTCTATGTACTCCATAAGATGCATTCAGCAACCTCCTTTCTATTAAGGTTGTATGAACTATACAATACCTACTATAGCTTTCAGGGATGCTGCCCTTGACCTACAGTTTTTAATCAAAGCTAAGTCCTTTCAAAATTGTTAACACCTGTAAATATTTGTTACACCAATAGGTCATCTAATAAGATATCTGCCTGGGGACTACAGTGCAACCGATCACTGGAGAGCTGTGTTCATCCTGATGAATTGGCGATATTTTCTTCTTGGAAGGACGAGACAAAAACACCAAAGCCTCTAAAATGCAATGCAATAGAGATTAAAAAAAACCCAAACCCTTCAGCATCCCCAAACTCATTGACACATTTGAAAAATTAACCCTTGAAGATTAAAAAAAAAAAAGAGAGAGAGATCTCTTTTATGTTCCATTTGCCCAAATTCTTTCAAGATGAACTTCTGACTTAGCAGCCAGCTGAAAGAAAAACACTCTGTACTTTGTTACGATGCTCTGGATATGTAGCATTAAAAGAAAGAGAAACCCAAAATGCATACACACATTTCAGTAAATTTGGTCCGAAGTGTAATGCTGTCTGCAAAAAAAATGCTGTGTTCTAACGCCTGGACTATAAATCTGTTGACCCTTTTCATATATTAGTTTCCTCAATTTTTGGAACAGAAAAGTAACTAAAATAATCAAACCACAATCTGTCCTTGGCACAGATATTTTCTTCTGATGTTGCAAAGAGGATAAAATAGTATGTACCAAATATAGGGTAGAGACAGCCCTTTGATGTGCAGGTAAACCCATTATTGCTTATCTTGTGAAATCAGCTCCCAACGTAATTTAACCTCCAGACTGATTTAGACTCAGCATATTAGACACTGTTCTAATTTATGGAAGGACAGGCCTCCCACTCCTTATGCACTAAGCATACTCCAACTTCAGAACCATTCTTTCCTAAGGAATTTCCGCATTCATTGAGTAGCTGATGCTATTTCTGTGCAGAATTATTGTACCATTTATTTGAGTTAGGACCCAGATATGTGCACTTTCCAAAAAGGGCTGCATGTCCTCAATTTCCCTATGCATACCTATCACTCTCAGAACTGTTGGGCAAATACTTGCCATGTGCAAATACACTTTTAAAAAACAACTCATCTGCAAGTCCATTCCACTCTGGCAGGAGCAATTTCGGAGGGAAATATTTTGATGAAGGCAGAATTCTGCACCAAAGGGCTGAGCCATAGTTGAGTCTATGACCACTAGCACAGATGACAGTAAAATATATACTGAAGTATGTTGCTTTATTTTAACTGCACTCTCCTCCCCAAAATAATGAAATTCTGAACAGTGTCTGATATTAATCTTATAATGCACTTTGCTATGCTGTGCAAAATATTCACTGATTTTTTAAAAACAAATATTAAAATACAGCTATTATTTTGCAAAAGTTTTGATAGAAATATATGCTTTGCAGAATACAACATCAATATGGTGACAGGTGCACAAACACCACTTTGCAAAACACATATAATAAGATAGGGCTGCCTTCAAGGTTCTGCAATGAAAGGCCCCATTCCTACAAGCATGTGGCTTTAAAGAATGGACCACTCACATACAGGACTGGGGTCTAAGATACCCAGATACCACAAGAATTGCTACAGTACAGAAGGAAAACCCCCATGAATTGCATACCACTAGTTATGATACATCACCCTTCCCTGGAACCTACACGGAAAATCCTCAAACAATTGCAACCCATACTAGAAGAAGATCCAATTCTTAAAAGCATCTTCCTAAAACCACCCTTCCTGGCCTTTAAACAAGCACTGAACCTCGCTAACCTCATCACCAGAAGCAAACTTCCTACAGCCCAAAACACACCAAATGGACCCAGACCATGTCAAAACAAAACATGTAAAACCTGCCAACATATCTCCACCACCCCTACAATTACCGCACCCCACAGCAGAACTATCAGCATTCCTGGATCTTACAGCTGCACTTCCAGAAATGTTATATATTTTGTCCAATGCACCCAATACCCAGATGGAAAATACGTAGGAGAGACCAAACAACAACTGCGCACCAGATGAATGCACACTGGAAATCTATCAAAGACAAGAATACCCAATTACCTGTGGGGACACATTTCTCATAACACAGCCACACTCTCTCCAATCTCTCAGTTTTAATCCCCAAAGAAAATTTACAAAACCTACAAACTTCACTTCATCAGCCTCCTGGATACTAAAAATCATGGACTAAATATAGACATTGGATTTATGATACATTATAACCTGCCTGACATCTGAGTCCCCAGGTAGCCTCTCCACTATTTCACTATTAAGGAGAGGTATATTCATTCCTCTCCTTCCCCCCACCCTCCAGCCTGTCTCTCACCCACTGACTCCTCAATTTACATCTTCACCGACTGCCTTTCTTGCATACAGACCAGCCTCTGGCTTCTTTACTATTCACTGGATCAAGGTCCCGTTCTGTCAAGAACCACGTGGAAGCTGAAGTGTAGCAGCCTCTCCACGATAAAAGAAATCATGCACAGGTGTCTTCCATGCAAATGGCTTTAGCACATTTTTCAAGCCCTTCAGCAATCAGCTACTGACAAGGCAGGATTGAGAAGCCTGGAAGCTCCTAGTCATGAACTGGCATGAAGCCAGCAGTTACAAGAAGGTTATCTAAAACTCGGACAAGGCAGGAGTGCAATTTGGCAGCTGTATCTATGAGTCGGCAGCCCTTTTCAGGATCTGCTCTACTCACCCCACATGGGAAAGGGGCTAGAAAAGGTGCCCTAAATATAGTCTGCATACCCACCCTTTTCCTGACTGGGTAACCATGTTCAATGGGATCACCTTTACTGTGGTCGAACTCAAACACACACTATCATTTTCGGGAACATCAAGGCCCTCCTGGACCATCCTAATAGTGAATGCCCAGAGTGCCAAGCCACAGTCATGGCTCAAGAACTCAGGCAACACAACACTGAGATCACTGCACTGAGTGAGATCTGGCAAGTGGGAGATGGGGAGCTCAAAGAACAAGGAGGCGGCTATACCCTCTTCTAGAGGGGAAAACAGGAAGGAGAACACCAAATGCATGGAGTTGGCTTTGCCATTAAGAATGAATTCATAAACCAACTCAACGAGATTCCTGTAGGACTCAATGACCACCTCACAACTCTCCATCATAAACTGACAGGGAGCCAATATGCCACTTATCATCATCGCATATGCCCCAATTTTGATACTGCCAATGAAGCCAAGGAGGAATTCTATGCCAACCTTGACCAAATCCTCTCTGATATTCCAGAGGGAGACAGACTTATTAGGCTTCGTGATTTCAACACCAGAGTCAGCAGCGACTTGAATCTCTGGAATGTAACCATTGGCAAGGAAGGAGTGGGACAAGTCAACTCCAATGGCATCCTCCTCTTGACCAAATACACGGAACATGGTCTCACCATCACCAACACCATCACCATCAGGAACATCAACACCACCAGAAAAACAGGTACAAGACATCATGGCAACACCTGCAAGCTAAGCACTGGCACTTGACTGACTACGCCATTGGTCATGCCCAGGATCACAAAATGTCTGCATCACTCAAGCTATGCTAGGAGCTACTGATTGCTGAACTGATCCCCAACTCTTCCACTCGGCTATGGTTCCCAAATGACAGCTGCAGCAGAACCAATGCCAATGGAAGGTCAACATTGAAGGACTCGCTGTCAGTGGTCCCTCGAAGTCAAGGATGACATCCGTCAGGCTTGATGGATCCTCAGGTGACTGAGGAGCCTGATTCTGGATGCACATGTTCTTCAGCAATGGGGGCATGTTGTTGTGCAGGGGAGTGGGATTCGCAGCCTTGGTTTGGTTGTCTTCTCCTTCCTCCACCACTGCCATTCCACCTTGGTATCAAGTCGTTGGGCCTCGAAGTGGCGTGCGCCTTGGTGGACCAGCTGGCGTCACGCCAAACAGTCAGCAGTTTGCTCCTCCCAGCTGTTGGTTCCAATGCCTCTGTAGCTGACAGCAGCAATGTCAATGTTGTGTCTTGCTAGCTCCTGAGCCACGATGGCAGTTCGTCTTTCTGGGCAATCATTCTTTGGGTTGAGTATTCTCACATTCCAGGTTCCAAAGATTAGCTTTTTCTTATTTTGACCACAGGAATGGTGATCCCACTGTGTTCGGTTTCCCAGCCAGGGGGGCTAGGACAGCTTATTTGGGGGGCACCTTTTCTAGCCCCCTCCTCATCGGGGTGAGCAGAGCCCTAAAAAGGGCTGCTCAGTCGTGGATACAGCTGCTGAAGGACATCCCGTCCCGACGCAGGTGCCCAACGACCACTGTGCATTCCCCGCCTGTGCGCAGATTCTTGGCTGGGGGCCTTCAGGTATCACAGCCCTGCCCCCATTGCCAATCCTCAATCGCCACACGGCTTTTGGACCTGACGGAAGCCTGTGCATGTCTAGCATGGGGACTCTGGTGCTCAGTTGGGTCCACACAGTCTTGAAGGATGGTGTCCAGGTTCAGTGGCATGGCGAACCACAATGAATGGGGCCACCTCTTCATTGTAGCCTTCTTCTGCCTTCAAAGGGCTGCAGCCTTCCTCCACCTGCTCCACTGTTGAGGACTTTGTGGATCATTTGTTGTCTGGAACTGTCCCCTCAACCTTACTGCCATGGGTAGCCCTACCAGGAGTGTGAGCTACAGACAGCATCGCTCTCAGGGTCATTGGGACACAAAAGCCTCTCCACCACAACAAGGTGACGATCCTCGGAGAGGCAAAGGACTCAAGGACTAAATCAAATGACGATTGACAATTCTTCCACCAGTGCCTCAATGAAAATCTGGTGAATTCTAATCAGCAACAATGGGAAAACATTAGCAGCACTTGGGGTGCCTTTAAGTACACTGTCATCAGCACCTGCAAAGCTGTACCCAAGCTTGTACATAAGTACACTGTCATCAGCACCTGCACTTAGGTTCTCTACTACGAAACATTAAGACTGGTTTGATGAGAATGACCAGGAGATCCAAGAGTTGATCAACCGCAAGAGTAAGGCCTTTTGTGCTTGGCAAAACAACATCAACTCCAAGCAAAAGAAATCGAATCACCAACAAGCCAAGGCAGAGGTGCAAAGAAGGACCCACAATATTAAGAACAGATGGTGCGAAGACAAGGTGAAGGAGATTCAACATCTCACTGACATCCATAATGTGTGTGGTTTTTTTAGTGCCACCAAAACCATTTATAATCTGAGCACTCAGGGACTAACCCCCTTTAGACCTAGGGATGGAAGAGACCTACCTAATCAATAAAAGGGGAGCCATCAATGCCAGCAGGAAGAAGCATTTTTAAGACCTTCTCAATCAAGACCGTTTTGATTAGTATTCTCAATTCCATCCTCCACCATGCAGTCAGAGACAATCTCAGAATTCCCCCCAACCCTTGACGAGGTGAAGAAAGCCATCAAGCAGATGAAGAATGACAAAGCACATGGAGCATATGGAATCCCTGCTGAAATCTTCAAGCAGGGGGGAGAGGAGCTTACATCACAGCTCCATGCTCTCATCTTAACGATCTGGAATGGTGAGGAAATCCCAGATGACTTCAGGGATACCATAATCGTGCAATCTTCAAGAACAGAGACAGGTTCAACTGTGCAAATTACAGAGTTCATTTTATTTATCTTGCCCATCAGGTTCTGACAAAATAGAGTGCCTGAATGTGATTCTAGGGTGAGCACTCAGAGCCATTGTTAGCTATTTCCTCCCAAGCCACCTATGATGCCTAATTTGCAGGCTTGGGCACATATGGAATAGGCAGGGCTGGTTCTCTGGGCTCACTCCATAGGCCACAGAGACATATCCTTATCGTTCCATCTGGAAATGGGAATAACAGCATTTCCCTATCTTAAAGGGGTGTTGAGAATATGCAGTGCTCAACTGCCATAGCAACACTGAATGTATAAATACTTAAAATTAGATTAAGGGTACAGATAAAAGCTCAAATTCAAGCAAATTAATTGGGGGAGGGGGCAGGGACTGATTGTGCAATGGCTGATGTACAGTAGTTGTTAGTTTTAACACACCAGCTGCCTTAGTTTAGCTTTCACTTACGACAGGATCATTGCAGGCATACAAACAGTATGCACAAACTGTTTCATGGTAGGTCCCTGACTTCAGCTAATCTGCTTTCATCTGGTAATTCTTCCATGCAGGAAGACAGTGATAAAACAAACACTCTGAAACTTTAAGTTTTGGACAGTAGCACATACATCAAACACCCACTATTCAATTCTTGCCCAATCAATCTCAAAATCAAACACCACAGAGCACAGAAAACACCACATTCATTTTAAAAATAATTCCAACCTCTTTATCTGAGGGGTCATAAGGTATTTATGATGTTCCTCACTCTGTGGGCCAAAGCATATCCTGGCTTCTGCAAAGCATGCTTTGGATGGGACAGGTGCCAACCTGTGCAGCAGCCAACCACAGAAACTCCTACATGGGGAAGAAAGTCACAGGGAAGGAAGAGAGGACTATGAATTTTGTTAATGTAATATAGAAGCTGCAGCCTGAGATCAGTCCAAAGCCTACTGTTACACTTTAATGAACCTTCAAAGGGGACCAAATCCCAGATCACATCTGCAGTCAGGTTAGCTGTATTCTCTCTGGGTGGATTCTCAGTTTCCATAGGGGATGTATAAGAAGAAAAAGAAGCTCCCTGTGTACCCAGGCAAGACAAGCTAGACTGCAGCCCCATAGTCAGAGGAGAAATATTCCCAGAGATTTTAATTACAAAAGTTTAGTTAGCTACTTACAGATTGACATAGTGCCTAAGCAGATCGATATTCTC